>NC_138548.1:30931704-31351704 GCF_964273705.1 Natrix helvetica
AAGCTGATTCCTGTTTTGACTCTTCCCCCCAGGCTCTATCTCTCTTTCTCCTACATTGGTAGGATAATTTGAGCCTGGTCATTTGTGTCTCAAGTAAAAACTCTGGTTTGAAAATACCGAAGTACCATATTTTAATCATAATTCTATTTTAACTGTTCAGTTTTGTTGGCTTGAAGATATGAGACTACGCGATCATTTGAAACATTCATACTTTGTGTTAAGATCTCCCTCCATATGAGCGGCCCATTTCCCCCTCTTCCCCTTAATTCAGGGGTGTCCAAACTTGGGAACTTTAAGACTTGTGGACTTCAACTCCCAGAATTCCCCAGCCAGCATGGCTGGCTGGGGAATTCTGGGAGTTGAAGTCCACAAGTCTTAAAGTTCCCAAGTTTGGACACCCCTGCCTTAATTTTATTGAAATACAAGTTTCTTGTTGCTATTTGCTTCTGAAGTCAATCTTGACTAAAAAGCTGAATTAATGTAATGAGTGGACAAAAAAAGGCCCTTGCAACATTCCTTGCAGAATAGAAGGACAAGCGTAGGAGGTGAGGAATTCGAACCAATAATCAGAATGTCAAAGATCCCTTTTTAAAAATGCATTCTATAATTCTCACGTGTGTTATACCTCCATCTTCAGGCAGTCTAAAACTTAAAAATCATTTTCATCCTCTCCAGAATAGACAGTCAAAATCATAGGCGCTTAATTTGATAAATGATGCTGCTGCCACTGAGTTTGTTTCCCCCTCCCCCTCCCCTGCCAGAGATGTGTTTCCTCGCAAGCTGCCTTTAGTGAGATATCTTCTACCACATCCACAAAATCCTCCAGTAGAATCCCAGAGTGCTCGCTAAGTACCGCTCAGCAATGTCACCATGATGTGGATGCTAAAAAATGTTTGCCGAGAATAGAATAGAATAGAATAGAATAGAATAGAATAGAATAGAATTCTTTATGGGCCACGTGTGGTTGGACACACAAGGAATTTGTCTTTGGTGCATATGCTCTCAGTGTACATATAAGGGGAATAAGAACCAGGAGTAGCAATGTCAGGCTATGGAGCAGTGGTTTTCCAACTTGGCAACTTTAAGATGTGTGAACTTCAACTCCCAGAATTCCCTAGTTAGCCATGCTGGCTGAAGAATTCTGGAGATTGAAGTTCATGAATCTGAAAGTTGCCAAGTTGGAAAAACACTGATCTATAATCTAGGTAAGAAAGCAGTCATGAAGCAAATGCCAAGCCCTGTTACATAAATAAGGCCTTGTTTAGAGAGCAGTGCATTCCCATGAGTCTTTGCTATTTCCTTACCTTTTTTCCATGGGTTGCACTATGATGCAGACTGTATAGTCTGGAAAACAAAATTACATGCTTCATTAAGCATAACCTTCACCCAATGCAATTCAAGGCTGTTTGCTTATCCAGCAGTGGGATTTCACTTGCAGGAGGCAGATATTTGTCTTCTTGGTTTTCTTAATGACAATGAAGGCTGTAAAATCAGGCACACTTACAAAGTATGGTCAAAAAAGTCAAGATGGCACCCATGTCTCCATGGACATACACCAGAGGTGGGTTCCTACCGGTTCGGCCTAGTAGGTAGTAACTCAGCTTGTCATGCCCCCCCGAACTGGTTCTATCGGCGGCGGTGCCATCTTGATCTTCAGTTCTGTGTATGCACAGAACAATCTTCATTGCAAAAATGTCATTTTTTCCTTTTCTAACGTGCGCATGTGCAGACCTTTTTAGGTGCAAATGCACACCATTACATGAAAATATGACTGGTTGCTTTGTGAGCTGGACCGGCAGTAATGTACGTCAGTATGTCAGTAACCCACCCCTGACATACACATATATCTTCATGTACAGAAGATATCTGGGAAGCTCTCCAGGTGTGGTATGCCTTTCTTTCCTTCCAGGGTCTTCTTTGGCTCTCTGGTCTAGCCTTTAAATTTAGGATTTGGGGGTGGGGGATTTCCTATCCAAGCATTAGCCAGGTCCAACCTTGCTTAATTTTTGCAAATAGCCAAGGAGAACCAATACATAGCAGGTTATGACTCAAAAACGATTAACAACCAGCAGTAGGAAGAATCATTTGATCCTTACTTTTCAGACTAATATGTGATTGGCATAGTAGTTGTTCTTTGAACACTGAAGTACTCTGAAACGTATAAATTAAGTTCTGCTATAAAAAGGGGGAGAGGAAGAGCAATATGCCCATGTATCTGGAAAAACAGCAGCAAAAACAAATAACAGTGTCCGCTAGAAATTTTTATACATAAAATGCCATGCAAAATTAAGGGGAATTTTGGACAGTAGTGGGTTCCTACCAGTTCGGACCGGTTCAGCCGAACCGGTAGTGGTTTGGCAGCCTGGGTTGCTGGAACCAGCAGCGACCCAAGCCTGCCACACTCCTAAATTGGTTCTCCAGGCAGCGCCATAGGCACCGCCATCTTGTTTTCTGCTTCTGCGCATGCGCGGAGCAATGTTTATTGTACAGCACAGGAAGCACGCGCCCACAGCGTGCCCACGAGCAAAACGGCAGTAGTCCCTGCTGGAATCCACTCCTGATTTTGAAGATGTATATTTATGCCTGTTTGTTTTGGTATCTTTTAAATTTACAGAGATGCTGAAACTGTGTAATGTAGTTTTGAATTAAACCTTGCATGGATTACTGTAGAAACAAGCCTATTTAACCAAACCCATCAGGAGTGTCTGCAGGATGTGGTTTAAAAAATCAAGTTGGCAGCCCTGATAGTGCAGTCAACATTCTGGCAACTAGATGCGATTTTGTCACTGGTTTTATTGTTCAGTATCTAATGGTTTGCAGAGTCCCCGAGCCTCCTTTGAATTTATCTCAATTAAGTCCTTGGTTCAAATTCGTAGTTAATAGAATCTCTTAATCCATTTCCTCAGTTAATAACTCACATTTATTTATTTATTAAATTTGTTTGCTGCCCATCTCACTGCAAGGCAACTCTGGGTGGCTTACAGCATCAAAATAAAACCATAAAAATATGTGCCGATCTATGAAAACACAATAAAAACCACAATGAAAATACAGATTATAAATATTGTTTAATCTGGGGAAGAAATGGTAAATTTGGCAGTCACAGCTGGATATGACTCGCTTTTTTTCTATTGTCTTTTGCGATGGCTTTTCACACTTATGAAAAAAAGAATTCATATTGATAACCAACAGACCCTACTTATTTCTCCTTACGATTTGCTTTTCTTTCGCAACAAGCCATGCCCCCTTCTCTTGTCAATGGCATTCTGTTGTGTGAAAACAGGCAGTGCTGTGCTGTGCCATGCCAGGATGGGAGGGAGAGCTGTGCGGGGTCAAGGGACAACCTAGGCTTGTTCTTCACTAGGACAAAAGATGCCAGTGTGTTCTCGGACTCAACCACATCAGGATGAATTGAAAAGAGGACAAGTCAAGTCGGATCCTGGGCTCTGGGGTTGAAGGAGGACTTTAAAATAATCCAATTGTCTCCTAGAGCTGAAAAATAGCTCTCTACAGAGAAGTCTTTTGCTAATCTATATAATCTATAAAGCACAACTTTATATCCAACTACAGTGGATATGTCTAACACTCAAGTCAGCTGCCCCTGAAGAGCATTCGAGTACTTCAACTAATGCAGAACGTGGCTGTGCGAGTAGTAAGTGGTGACAGATATACGGTCCACCGTACATTACTTCAGCATGAGTTACATTGGTTACTGGTATGTTTCTGGGTATTTACAGGTAGTCCTTGACTTACAACCGTTCATTTAGTGATCGTTCAAAGTTGCAACAGTACTGAAAAAAGTGCCTTATGACTGCTTTTCACACTTGCAGCATCTCTATGGTGCTTGGTAACTGAGTGATATTTATGACAGTTGCAGTGTCCCGGGGTCATGTGACCATCTTTTGTGACTTTCAAAGTCGCAAAACGAAGTCGGTGGGGAAACCAGATTCACTTAACAACAGTGTTACTAACTTAACAACGGTAATGATTCACTGAACAACTGTGTGGCAAAAAAGGTCGTAAAAATGGGGCAAAACTAACACCTGTCTTGCTTAATGACAGAAATTTTGGACTCAGTTATGGTTGTAAATCAAGGACTACTTACATCCCATTACATTCTCCCCAAATAAGTAATATGTTTATAGCTCTTATTTTGGAACAGAAGGAGATCAGAGGTGGTATTCAGCAGGTTCTGACCAGTTCTGGAGAAACGGTAGCAGACATTTTGGGTAGTCCGGACAACCGGTAAATACCACCTCTGACTGGCCCCGCCCCTATCTATTCTCTGCCTCTGGAGTCCCAGCTGATGAGGAGGAAATGGGGATTTTGCAGCAACCTTCCCCTGCAGTGGGGAGGAAATGGAGATTTTACAATATCCTTCCCCTGCCACGCCCACCAAGCCGTGCCATGCCCATCAAGCCACGCCCACAGAACCCATAGTAAAAACAATTGAATCCCACCACTGAAGGAGATGGCATTTGCAGACAAAATAAGATAAGGTGGAGTTCGATGTCCCACCTTCAAAATTCGTGATCGACGTGTCCCAAATCACCATTTCCCCAATGTAACCCTGATAGTTTTGCTACATTTTACCTCTTCTAATTCCTTCTCCCCCTCTTTGCTGTTTTATTTAGAGATACAAATCTAAAAGTGAAATCTGTCTTTGGAGGTGGAATGACTCTCTATGAAGCTCCCTGAACAAGAAACATTTGCAAAACCTCATGACTGCCTCTTTTGAAAAGACATTGCTCCTGGCAGAGCTTTAGAATTGTTAAAAAAATAACCCGGTTCGGTTTGGGATGTGGCCAAATCCAATGCACAATACTGCTTATTAACATAGTTATTGATATTTGTTATTGCCTACAGTGGGCTGGATTATAAATTAGCCACAATTTAAGACTAATAGATTTCAGTGGGAAATAATTGCAACTTTCATAGTCTGGATCAGCTGGTTATTTATTTATTTTTTATATTTACTGCATTGCATTTTCTTGGAAATATTTTCGGATGAAGCCTCACTGGCATATATTTTTCTTGTTTTATATTTTAATCTTACTGTTGTAGGAACCTTTGTAGGGCAGCTGCTCCACAGGGATGCTGTTGGAGAAAACAGATACCTTGTCTGAAGCAGGCCTTGACCTTTGAAACAGCATGCCATCTTACAAAAGTGCCATAAATTGTTGAAAATGTGGCTGCGTTCCCAGCCTTCTGGTGATGCCCCAGATGTGACAAAGAGGCATATAAGCCAATCAGCATTTATTTATTTATTTAACCGTATGGCATATTAAAACCACTTTATAATGCCTTGGTAAGACCACACTTGGAATACTGCATTCCGTTTTGGTTGACACGATGTAAAAAAAAATGTTGAGACTCTAGAAAAAGTACAAAGAACAACAAATAAGATTAGGGGATTGGAGGATAAAACAGGTAAAGAACAGTTGCTGAAATTGGATATGGCTAGTTTAATGAAAAGAAGGACTAGGGGGTGACATGGTAGCTGTGATCCAATATTTCAGGGGTTGCCACAAAGAAGAGGGGGTCAACCTACTCTCCAAAGCGCCAAAGTCAGAACAAGAAGCAATGGATGGAAACTAACTAATTAATAAGCGGAACAACTTACCTCCAGAAATTGTGAATGCTCTAGCACTGGACGTTTTAAAGATGAAATTGGAAAATCATTTGATTGAAATGGCATAGACAAGGGTCTCTTGCCTGAGCAGGGGATTGAACTAGAAGACCTTCAAGGTCTCTTCCAGCTCTTCTGTTCTCTATTCTGTATACCATACTGTACATGGACTAGCAATATATATAAATGTTTCATCTAGATTAGTAAAACACAATAAATTAAAAGATCTATGTTCAAATACCAATGTCTAGGCCATCTAACCGTTGAAGCACAGCATTTTTTATATTTTAAAAAAATCAGATACTGGACCTTCTGTCCACTGAACTTTAATTTTTAGTGCCACAACATTATTTTGAAACTTACAAATAAAGATTTATGGGCATCTTTACATGGATATGTTACAGGGATTTTCATAACACTACCCTGCCTTTTGTTAGAATGCAAATATTGAGTTATTTTTCTTCTCTTTCTATGAGAGAGAGAGAGAGAGAGAGGGGGGGGGGGGAGAGGGAGAGGGAGAGGGAGGTGTATGTATTTATCCACATCCCACTTCAGGCGCTATCACACACTATCAGTCTTCTCTTTCTTGAAATTAAAACATAATTAAGAATGTGTGGTGGTGGTGGTGAGGAAACAACTTGGGCAATAACTACTGGTATGAGAAGGGTGTCCTTGTACATTTCAGAATTGCATCTTGGCAATAAAAACAAGGTTTGAACAGAGTTAAGGCATTCAGTTGCATTGTGAAGTGAAATGTTGCACTGTTTTTAGAAACCTCACAGTACCAACTTGGTCTGTTTTTCCCTCCCTCCCTCCCTCCCTCCCTCCCTCCCTCCCTCTCTCTCTCTCTCTCTCTCTCTCTCTCTCATTTCAATGCATTCCATGCCCCCTGCTGAATAGCTGGATTTATTTGGACATCAGTCCTGATCTTTGCTTTTTAAATAGCATGAATTGACATCAGCTACTGGCAGAACGACAGAGTTCTTAGCTCAAATTACAGAGTGCGCCAGCTGAACAGAGCAAAAGCTCATGCGTGTTTCCGGAAAGGCCTTTGTAATATCTAATTAGCTCTTTGGGGTCAGATCAAAAAAAGGTCTGAAGGACCAGAACATTTTGCAAGAACAAAATAAAGCCTCCCTTCCAGACCTAGGAAAACCTCTGCTTCTGAATAGCATTTCTCCTACCTGCAACCTTTCTCCCGCCTGCAACAATTCCTCCTTGTTTTTAACTCTAGTTTAATATCCAGGATTCTGATCATCGTACAAACCCTTTATTCAATCCCACCCTGGAACAAAAAGATGACGGGGGAAAATCTCAGAAAGAATTATAATAATAATATAATGATTGTTGCCATCTTTATAGGAAGTATTTAAATAAGTGAAATTTCAAAACATAAGCAATAGCCACAGAGACACAGCCACCTCTGTTCCTTGTTGTTATTTCCAGCAGGGATGCCCCTTACTCTTCAAAGGTCACAAGGGCCAGCCATTATGTGAGAAAGATCAGCAAAACCATCTGTTTCCATCACAGCAGGAACCCTTTACAGGCTGATGCCTGTTTTCCTTTTTCCTCCCCATCTCCTTTTCCTTTTGTGCCATGTCCTTTCAGTTTGCAAGTCTGAAGGTGAGGACTGTCTTGCTTTGTTTCTTCTATAAACGTAACTGGGAGACTTGCAAGCCAAAGAATATAGTATGCATGTTTTAAAGAAATAAAGAGCTCACAAATTCCCCCGTTTTTTTTTCCAGTTCAAAATAGGATGACGTGCGATTCGATGGCATAGAAAGGGGGGAGGGAAAGATTATGCAACCTTTCCTGTAGCACGGGGGTGTCAAACTCGATTTCATTGAGGATCACATCAGGGTTGTGTTTGACCTGGGCGGGAGCAGGATGGGGCATGGCCAGATCAACATCACTCATGTCGGGGGTGCCTGTGTTGGCTCGAGTGCTCTGTCAGCGAAAACAGGCTCCTGAGCACCGTTTTCTGCTGCAATGGCCTCCTGCAACCTTCTACTACCGAAAATGAAGCTCATCCATTTTCACTGGCAGAGGCACCATGGGCCAATCCTTCATTGTTTCCAGGATGGCCCGGCGAGCCAGATCTAAGCACCCTGTGGGCTGGAGTTTGAGTTTGACACTCCTGCTATAGAACAATTCTTCAAAAGGATGGGATTGGAATGCAGCATTCACCCACCCAAAGAAATGCTGCTAATGCCAGAGAAAACAAAGGATTGCTTCTGTTTTAATTCCTCCCTCAGTGAAACTAAAGATGGACAGTCTTTAGACTTCCAGATGATGTTGGACCCTGACTCCCATCCCAATTTCTGTAATGGTCAGGCTCTCCACAGCTAATGAGAACATTGGGAGAAATGCCCAAGTCCATAGCAGTTCTAATACCACAAGTATCACAAGTCTTTTCTATATTCTTGTACCAGTAAAACTGCATCCAGAGGACACCAGAAGGACATCAGAATGAGAAAGGATGGGCTAGCTGAGCTCATGTCTATGAAATCTCTTTGGCTTTCCATCATATGCCACAATTGAACAACAATGCATTATGGAAAGGTTCTCCAACTTTGTGGCTGCCCAAGTTCAGATTTCTTAACCATGGCCATTCTGTCTGGGAATGTTGATAGGTGGAGTTCCCGCATCTGGAAGACAGCCATGTTGGGGAAGGCTGAACATAAGTATGGTTTTTTCAACCATAAAGAAGACCCCCCCCACTCCCCACCCAAGGAAAAGCAGGAGAGAGAGGGAAAGGAGACCCAAGCTCATTGCCACATCACCACAACTGGAATTGTGTATTTTAATTACTCTCTGGGTTGGCTTGCACAACAAACAACACCCCTCTAAACTAATCACCTGGTCTATGGCTACATCCGTTTCTGAAATGACATGGAAACAACACAGGAAACCTAAAATACACCCTTTAAAATATACCTTGGGCTGTATTTTTCCTTCTTTTTTGGTGTTGTTATTTCTGCTCAACTGTTTCCTAGTAACAACTTCTTATGTTGGTTTTGCTTACAGCCTTGGTATTTTAAAACCTGAGCAGTGCCCTTTGAACACTGGCATACCTTGTTCTCTGTGAATAAGGCCATTCTTCAATGCTTCTGGAAATACTTTCTTATTCCCTCCCAGAGCCCCCACCTCACACGCTAAAGTTAACTGTGCAGCAAAGACTGGAACCCAACTCATCAAGGCTGCAGAACTTCGGTGGCATGCAAACAATCAAGATTTTGAATTTTCTGAATAAAAAAAGATGAAGAGCTGGGAAAGCATGAAGATTTGCAGTGATAGGAGTAGGGGCGAAACCAAAATACTTGCATGCCCATCAGTGGTGGGTTTCAAAAAAATTTAGAACCTATTTTGTGGGTGTGGCCTATTTTGTGGATGTGGCTTGGCAGTCATGTGACCGGGAGGGTATGGCCAACTTGACATCACTCATGCACACTCAGTCACATGACCTCCATCCCCCAAGCCATGTGGCAATTTTTTGGGGGACTCCTATGAAGGGGGGGAAAGAGAGGGGGAAAACTCCCAAAAATAGACAACTGGAGGATTAAGTGCTGAAATTAGGGAGATCGGAGGAGGCAGGACAGAGGAGAATCCAGTAGAAAGCTATCACCCGCTGGGGAAAGAACTTTGGGAGATTGGAGGAGGTAGGACAAAGGGGAATCCAGTAGAAAGCTATCACATGCCGGGGGGGGGAGAACTTTGGGAGATCAGAGGAGGCAGGACAGAGGGGAATCCAGTAGAAAGCTATCACCCGCTGGGGAAAGAACTTTGGGAGATTGGAGGAGGTAAGACAAAGGGGAATCCAGTAGAAAGCTATCACATGCCGGGGGGGGGGAGAACTTTGGGAGATCAGAGGAGGCAGGACAGAGGGGAATCCAGTAGAAAATGCCTGAGCTTGCTGTTGCTGTCTGACGGATTGTGCCGCTGGACCTCTCCTTGCCTCTCCCTTCACCACCTCCACTCCCAGGTATGGAACTTGACACCAAATTGCACGTGTGGTGTGTGCTTGTGTCCTGCAGTCATGCATAGTGCCTTCACCCCACCCTGGGTTCCTCCTTTTGCATTCCGTTTTCTGTGCCTTCGGGTAGAGGGAAGTGGGCCCAGCATGGCATCCTGGCTCTGCTCCATCTGAAGGCACAAAAACAGACCAAAGTTTTTTTGGAAAAGCAGCCTCTCTCCCATAGAGTTGCCGGGTCTAGGCGCTTGTTTTCCTACTTGGAAACCAGGCCGTGCCCGCCCACTCACTGCTTTTCCTTCCCCATCAGGGAAGACAAGGAACGTGAGGGGGACCCCTCCACCCGCGGATGGGCTCCAGACCAGGCGGCTGTCAGAGAGAAGAGGACAGCACGTGCCCTTGGGCTTATGCAGAGCCGAATCCTCGCCTCCTGTTCTTCGGCTGCTGCACAAGCCCATGTGGCGTGCGCTGTCTTCTTCTCTCTTGACAGCTGCCTGGTTAAAAAGAAGGACGAGGCTCCGCTGGTCTGGAGCCCATCCGGGAAGATGAGGAAAGCGAGGGGCCCCTCCCCCCACAGATGGGCTCCAGACCAGCAGAGCCTCGTCCTTCTTTTTAACCAGGCGACTTTCAAGAGAAAAGAGGGCAGCACACACCACGTGGGCTTGTGCAGCAACCGAAGAACAGGAGGCGAGGATTCAGCTGTTGCCCAAGCCCACGGGCACGCACTGTCCTCTTCTCTCTGACAGCCGCCTGGTTTGCTAAATCCAGCACACCGGCGGGACTCTTGCCTTCGCTGGCAGCCGTTTCTTGCCATCGCCGCCATGCCAGAAAGAAACTGGTCTTTGGAAAGAACCTCCCCCTCCAGAGAGCCCATGCCATGAGACAAAAGGGGGCGGACTGGTTTGAATGTGGATGAGCGGGCGATTTGGGGCCGCTAATTTGGGCAGGTAGAGAAAGAAAGGCTTGTGATAAAGCACCCCTGCCTCCAAGGGCAAAGGGGAGCACCTTCGCCTTTGACTATTGCATGCCTCCTTTCTCCACCTGCCCAAATTAGCAAAGAAGGCGGGCCACTAAACTGCCAGCTCGCCCGCATTCAAACCAGCCCACCTCCTCTCTTTCGGCATGAGCTCTCTGGAGGGGGACGGAAGGTCTCTCCCAAGACCTGCTTCCCTTACCTCACGGCGCAGTTCCAGGACACGTTCGGGCAATGGGGGCGGGGCTTTCTCGCACGCCTTTGGAGAAAGAAAGAAGGCATGCGAGAAACACCCCACCCATCCAAACATTTGAATGAAGGAGGCTGCAGGCTTCTTTGCCCTTGGTTATGCGATCTCCTTTTGTTCTCTGCTGCCCAAACAAGTGAATGAGGCAGATGGAGAATGAAAGGAGATCGCGTCGGGCAGGGGGAGCGAGCCAAGCGTTCCAACCGGTTCTAAATGGCACAGTAGATTTGTGGAACCTTTTCTGCTGAACCAGTGAGAGCCGGCAGGAACCCACCCCTGATGCTCATCTTGTAGATATGATAGCCGCATACTAAATAAATAATGTGATAAATACATCCTTACCAGAAGGAGGCATACACGGCTACAGAGCACTGGTGGGATTAAAAATTTTTTACTGCCAGTTTGGTGGGCGTGGCTTGGTGGGTGTGGCTTGGTGGGTGTGGCAGGGGAAGGATACTGTAAAATCCCCATTCCCTCCCAATCGGCTGGGACACAGGAGGCAGAGAATAGATGGGGGCGGGGCGAGTCAGAGGTGGTATTTACTGGTTCTCCAAACTACTCAAAATTTCCACTACCGGTTCTCCAGAACTGGTCAGAACCTGCTGAATAACACCTCTGCTACAGAATGACATAAACCCCATGTACGTATAAACCCTTTGCAGTCTCTTTGTGCTTAAGAAACATATTTTGTGTGACAGGCTTGAGAATCAGTTCCATGATGGATATCTTGATTTTTTCAGCTGTTTTTTTCTTGGAAGATTAGATTTGTAAAAGATGTCCAATGTGATTAGTAGCATTAGTGTGCCCCCATACATAATTTGGTCTGCTTCAGATTAAATTTAATTCCCAGGAGATTAGCCAGCAGAATAGTCTGGCTCTTTTTTTATACATATTCTCACAACTCATTAATTTCTCAGTGTCTCATGTTTGTGGAAACCAGACCACTAAATCTGAAAGTGGGGGTCAAATGTGGCTCAGAAGAAGTTAAAAATGACACCATCCAGATTTGTATCATCCATTAGTCCCACAGCAAATGTTGTAAATATTGACGACTCGCTGTCCACAAAGCTAAGAATACTTCCAGAATTCTAGGAATTGAAATCCACACTTATTAAAATTGCCGAATATGAGAAATGCTGCTTTAATGGAATTCCAATCCATTATTATGACTTAAGCCAAAGATTGTTTAGCAAAACGTGTTCTTCTACTTGCTTTAATAATAATTTTTGGTATTTTTTAACACCACTTTTTCTAGGAAGTAAACTATCTGCAATTGGCTACTTTCTATTTCCTTGTTTTCTATGCTTTCTCCTGGACTAAATTAGCCATTGGTTTGTTCTTAACAAATATTTTTCATGGAAAGAAATACTCCCTTCTGATAAAATAGGTACAATCTAAAAATGTTAGGTTTAACTTCAGATATAACAAGGGAAGATCTCCTGCAAAAAAAGAAATGCTAGGAAGCCACTGCCATTAAGTTTAGACTGCATCAATTTAGGTGACCCAATGATTTGGCAAAGTAGAAAGCAGTTTTCTACATTTTATAAACAATCTTCTGTAGTATAGAACCAATCATTGCCTCTTTGATCCAAAGGTATAATCAACTTAAGCAACTTCTCAGTCTGTTTTGTAAAAACCACAAGAAAAAGAAAAAAAGAAAAAACAAAGACTTTTTTTTTTTTGTTAAGCATTAAAGCTTCTTCTCTTCTCCCTCAAGCTGGTAAACCATCTTTTTTGTCCTGAAAGCAAGCAAATTAGTGGAGCAGAAATAGCTGTTGGGTTTCCAAAGCCATGCAGAGATACATTTAACTGTGAATGAATGAAATTGAGAAGGCAATGAATACACAATGGCAAGCCATGAAAAAAAAAAACTGTATGTAAAACAGAGGTCGTATTCAGCAGGTTCTGACCAGTTCTGGAAAACCGGGTGCACTCCCACATGCGACGCTTCTGAGCATGCGGGCAGGTGAGTGGAGCCTCCCGCCGCCGCTACTACTAGTTCGCCCGATCCAGGCCAAACTGGTAGCAACCCACCTCTGTACTTTATCGATTTTATGGTAAGAGGAAAGAAAATAGCCATTAGCTCAGATGAGATGGGAGGCCACTGTATATACTAGGCAGTGGTGGGTTTCAAATTTTTTTAGAACCTCTTCTTTAGGTGTGGCCTGCTTTGTGGGAGTGGCTTGCCGACCATGTGACCGGGTGGGAGTGACTTGCCAGCCATGTGACTGAGTGGGAGTGGCTTGGCAGTCCTGTGACTGGGTGGGCATGGCCAACTTGTAAAATGTGGTGAAACTCACTTAACTCTCTTGCTTAGAAACCAACATGTTGGCTCAGGAACTCTGGCATTTGAAGTCTTAAAGCTATCAAGTTACAAGACCCTTGCACCCCTAATCCTTTAGAAAAAAACCCAGGGGTGTTCAAAGTTGGCAGCTTTAAGACTTGTGGACTTCAAGTCCCAGAATTCCTCCTCCATTCATGTTGGCTCAGGAACTCTGGCATTGAAGTGTGCAAGTCTTAAAACTGTCAAGTTATAAGACCCTTGCACCCCTAAGCCTTTAGAAAAAAAAACCCAGAGGTGTTCAAACTTGACAGCTTAAGACTTGTGGACTTCAACTCCCAGAATTCCTCCTCTCGCTCTTCATCTTGATGATGTGTGGACAGGCGGGGGGGAGGGAGCTGGAACTGGTTCTAAATGGCACTGTAGATTTGTGGAACCTCTTCTATAGAAGAGGTTAGAACTGGCAGGAACCCACTCCTGATACTAGGTTTTACAAGTGATTTACCTTTATAGTTATGCTGTGATGAGATAAACTGAGTCTCCACATTCTGTGGCAGTTTACTTTCTAATATCAGTTGAAGAACTGCTTGTGAACGTCTCTAAAACATCTGGCTGGCCACTGAAAAAAACATACCCTATATTAGAAGAACTGCATGGTCTGATCTAGGCAGTGACGTGCAGTCAGGTGAGGCAAGTGAGGCACAGCCTCACCACTCTCATCATGAAAAAAAAAAGTAAAAGGAAAAAGCTGAGCTAGTTGCTGCCTCACTCTGGATGACTCTGCTTAACCTCACTGGTGCTCTCCCTCCCCAAGTGTAGTGACTTCCTCCCCAGGCCCCCATTCATTTCTCTCTCACACACACACAGCTGGATAAAACTATATAAAAATCTAGCCCAGCTTCACTGATTACAAGTTTGAAAAGGCAAACAAAAGGCTCCACCTGCAATCAAACTACACTTGGGGAGGGAGAGCACAAGCGAGCACTGAGGAGACCACAGGAGGAGGCAGGAAGCCAGGCAAAGAGCCATGCTGTAGTACACACACTTCCCCCCAGCCTCTTTCTTTTGGAAGGCTCAGCTCGGCCCCCCTCCGGCTTCTCTGCCTCTCCTCTCACCCCAGCCTGCCAGCAGGAGGTGGTGGGTGGGCTTTATTGTGTTCCAGGCATTTCCCACCCAGACAGCAGGCTGCATTTGCAATGGTGGAGGTGTTTGGGAAAGGCAGCAGGGGAATGGGGGGGGGATGGCAGAGGAGCTGCTTTCAAGCCACTGGAAAAGATATCCAATCCAACTTTTGTGTGTGGGGGGGTTTGTTTGAGAGTGAGTGAGAGAGGGAAGGGATAGGAGAGATAGTCCAATCCAACTTCTGTGTGTGTGTGTGTGTGTGTGTGTGTGTGTGTGTGTGTGTGTTTGAGAGAGGGGGAGGAAGGGAGAGAGGGAGGAAGGAGGGGAAGGAGAAGAAAAAGAAAAAGAAAGAAGGAGCAAAGGAGAAAAACAAATGCTGTCGCTTTAAATTGGAACTGAGCATGCCTGGCTGTGGAATTCTGGGAGTTGAAGTCCACAAGTCTAAAAATATTTGAAACTCAGCACTGTGTCAGTGCCTCACCAGTCATAAACCTCACCGCACGTCACTGGATCTAGGAAGATCCTGCTTTCAGATTTTCCTCAATATGACCTGATATGCAGCTACAGACTGTTAGTCTTTTCTCTACAAATCACAGATTGATGCTGATGAACCAGTAGACTAAATCAAGTTTCATCTCCTTAATCTTAATGAACTTCAGAATGAGGGTAAGAATAAATTATGCAGTAAGAACCTGCTGATTCAAAGAGTCTACCATAGTAAACCATACTGCAGTTTGTTCATTTGGGAATAGCATTAAATAACATAAATGAATAAGCATAAGAATAAGTAAAAGGTTAAGAGTCAGATTATGGTAGAATATAAAAACTGTATAAATAAGTATAACAAGTATGTTAATTGAGGTTTAGTGTTTAACACCTTATGTGAACGCAATCAAATAACATTCTTCTAGTTTTGTGCCCATACAGTAAAGATATTGGATCCCCATTTCGTGCAAATGTGAGTGCAAGAGATACAAAATCTATTTAGGCATCCCCCAGAAACAATGGAGCACTCGGTTGCATCTGTAGTTCTCACAAAGCAGTTACATTCAGGTAAATTTCATCTTAATTTTATAACATTTATGACCATTTATATCATTACACAAATTTCATTCTGTTTACCTCTTTTGTGTACATTACCTATATCACCTAAATTGACACAAAATTCGTATTTCTGGACTTAATGGGCATTTGTGAATAATAGACACCTCCTCCCTCAGTTCCTCAGAGCAGTTTTCATTTATCTGTGTCACTGGACTGATTTCCTAAGCGCTGCCCCAGCTGTTCCAGATAATCTCACATCTCTTCTGTTTTCCCGCGTATTCTCTTAATAAGGTCAGAGTCAAAAGGAAGGAAAAGACTGAAATGGAGAAAAAAGAAATTAAGAAAATATTCCCAGAAAGGATGTTACCAATCCATCTTCCCGGGATAGTTTCAACTCATTTTGAATTTGAATGAGCAGATGCAATCTGCGCTTATGTCTGAATGAGATGGTAGAAATCTGAAATGATAAAATGGATTTTTATCAGTCCTTACTATTATCTTCCTTTGGCTTTGTTAGCCCTTCCATTCAATTGGTAGGCTTTGATCTAATTCAAGGATGTCCATGGAGGATCATACTTTGATTTAATTCAAGGATGTCCATGGAGGATCAAAAGTCAAGATGGCATCCAAGCCCTGCTTGTTTCTATGTTACAAAGCTTTAAAGAGAACAAGCTTTGATCATATAGCTGTGGCTGCCATCTTGATTTTTTTTTTACCTCTCTCCCTGCACATGCCTGCACTCAAATCTCTATCACTATAGATAAGCAGAAATGTCAATAAAAGGGTTTTTAATTGAAACAGGAACTTGGGAAAGGGATGAGTGTAAACATTAGGAAGATGCCCTTGAAGGAATCGGGCACCAAATATTCACTAAGCAAAGAGGGCTGAGACATTTCTTAAATACTGGGGGAAAAGATGTTGTACTACAGGTAATCCATGACTTATGACCATAACTGACCTGCCAATTATGGTCATAAGATGTGATGGTCATGCAATGGGTCATCACATGACTGATTTAATTGTACAAACTTTTTTGCACAGCAGTTATTAAGCAAACCTGCAGTTGTTAAGAAATGCCACGGTTGTCAAGTGAACCCATTGTTTGCTATGGGGCATTTTTGCCCAAACCAAAGAAAATACCAGTTTTTGGCAAAATGTAGTAAAATGTTGTCATGTGACTGCAGGATATTGCAAACGGGTGTAGATGCGGGCTGGTTACTGAGCACACAAAATGCAGTCATCTGACCACTGTGCTGGACAGCCATCGAAACTTCAGAACCAGGTCATAAGTAGCTTTTGGCCGGTCTATTGTAACTTCAAACAGTTGTTAATCAACCAGTCGTAAGTCGAGGAGTACTTGTACTATACTTGGAGAAGACTTAGGCAGGATTCTTCCTGAGTTATTGAGATATAAGAGGGAAGGGAGTAAAGCCCAATCAGATTTACAAGACTCTGTTATTGGTCTGCCTCAGATATAGTTTTAGTCTTCCAGTGGGATCTGTTACTTACCATATTTTTTGGAGTATAAGATGCTCCGAAGTATAAGACGCACCTAGCTTTTGGGGAGGAAAAAAAAGGGAGGAGGGGAATCTGCCTCTGTCTCCCAGCAATTTTCCTCCTTGCAGCAAACAGCAAACAGTACAGAAGATATACACTGTTTGTGGTGTTACATTTCAGACTATACTTGTACAGATGTTGTTAAAATTGATATGGCTTTCTGGAAGTATAGATTATTCTCTGCTATTTAAAAGAAAATACAATAGCACTGAGCCTCTTCAGATCAAGCATTTATTTTAAAAGCTTCTTCATTTTATTAAGGTATTTATAGTTATTGACTTACCTCCTTGCAGCAAACAGTAAACAGTCTGATTAACACAAGAAAAAAAATCTGTCTCTGCCTCTCAGTAATTTACCTCCATGCAGCAAACAGCAAGTTTCATTTTCGATTTCAGTACCGGCCTCCCCAATCATCAGCTGTTTTAGGCTACAGGGATTGCCATAGCCTATTGCCGCCTCTGCAAGCCCCATTTTCTCCATTTGCTGTAAGGAGGTAAATTGTTGGGAGGCAGAGGCCAAAGGGTGAGGGCCAATGGGTGGGCGGGGCTACATTTGGTGTATAAGATGCACCCAAATTTTCACCCTCTTTTAGAGGGGAAAAAGGTCCATCTTATACTCTGAAAAATAAGGTAATCTGTCAAGAGTGACTCGAACCTTCACCTATATTGTCCCAAAGCTTTTTCAAAAGGTAACTGAACTTTCTTGTTTTTCTTTGAAGACCTTTTGCTTTTCATCCAAGAAGCTTCTTCAGCACCTGGATGACTGAGAATCTCCATATATTTCACTTTCATCGCAGGTTGACAAAGAATGGGGAAGGGATTGGAATGCAAGGGAACGGCATCTAGGCATCATTGATTCCCAATGAGACCTAACTCGCCTCCTCAAGGACACCCAGAGCTGATGCCACAATGTGACTGGCTGGTTCTCAAAACAAAATGAACAGGAGTGATTGGTGGATGTAATAAACTGTGGGTGGCCTATGGGGAAAGGGGAAATGAACCAGTGGTGGGATTCAAAAATATTTACTACCGGTTCTATGGTAGGTGTGGCTTGGCTTGGTGGGCATGGCGGGGGAAGGATACTGCAAAATCCCCATTCCCTCTTGATCAGCTGGGACTCGGGAGGCAAAGAATAGATGGGGGCGGGGCCAGTCAGAGGTGGTATTTACCAGTTCTCCGAACTACTCAAAATTACTGCTACTGGTTCTCCAGAACTGGTCAGAACCTGCTGAATACTACCTCTGAAATGAACTATGCATGCATTTGCCTGGGAAACTCAGAGCTGGTTTCCCTTCTTTTGTGCCAGTTTGGACTTATTCAGTAAAATGTATACTCTTGGTAAAATAATGTCCCAGGAGGATTTTTTTTCTAGATTCACCAACTGGACAGTTGACAAAAGGGCTGACAATAGGTGAAACAGAAGTTGGCTCTTGTAATTTATTTTATAAATTAGATTTCCAAGGCTGTTTGATCCTGGACTTGCTTTCTACTGTATTAAAACAAATAAAGGTTTAATTGTGAGTTTCTTTTAATGGAAGCAGAAAATGCAGGAAGCAGAAGGGTTAAACAAAAGAAGCAGCCGCTTGGCAGTTGAATAAAGGAAAAAGAAAAGGGATTAATAAGCAATATATAACAGAAGAAAGAAACCCTATAATGAAACACTCAGCAATTTGGTTGATACACCTTGAAGCAGAAACAACCAAGTCTGCATGATCTGTTAATATAATATGACTGTAAAGTTTTAACTGTCCATAATCAACTATTTTTCTGAATAAATGAAAAATAATTTATAATATTTCTTTCCAGGCATAAAATATTATGCTATTGAGAAGGTAAAATATAATATCAGCATAAGAACACTTATAGCTCCTTACCAAAACTTTCATCAGTTAAACTGAGATAATTGTTTGATGGAGGTGATTTTAATTTACTGGATATGCGAAAATATTGGGCTGCGATTCTATGGACCAGGGAATGAAATTTTAGAAAAGAGTCAACCTCCATCGGCCTCACTGGAAAGTTATTATTCTTCTTTTATTTATTTCAGTCCTGGTAAGTTTGTGGATGAATATATATTGTACTTTTATTGGAACGTGTAGACAGAAGCGAGGATAATTACTTTTATTTATTTATTTAGACCATGGGTATCAAACTCACTGCGTCACATTGCCGTCACGTGACATATTGCGATGTTTCTTTCCCTTCTCGGAGCTGGGGTGGATGTAACCTATGCATGACACATCCGGCCTACAGGCTGCCAGTTTAACACCCATGATTTAGACTATGGTATATCAAACATGACCTAGCAATGTATATTAACTTTCAGAACATTAAATTAGTTAATAAGTAATGATTATTTTAAAGATCTTTTTTCAAATTCAGAGTTTGGTCCAGTGGTGGGATACAACCAGTACGCCTCGATACGGGCGTACCGGTGCCTGCTGGGAGCACCAGGTACCATTCCAGTACGGTGCTCCGGAGGGCCCACCTGCCCCACCCACCCTCATCTGTATTTGAGCCGATCGGGGGTTATGTGCCTGCGCATGGAGCATACGGCACCTGCGCAACACTCCACCAAGCAGCTGGAGTGTCGCAGAGCTGTCACAGAGCGTCACGAGCAGTAAGTACGCATGTGCATGCTGCGCGTATGCATGTGGTGGACGCCTGGTCCCGTTGCATCATACCGGTTGCACCGGGATCCGGAACCCGCCACCGGTTTGTCTTACTAACTCACACAGGATAGTATTAATAGAGTATTATAAGTTTTTATTATAAATCGTTTTAATACAATATATATATAATATTGTATTAAAATAGTTTGCAATGTAAGTGATGTCTTTAAGTGCTTGTTAATGGTCTATCCCCCAAATTAAATTTAAAAAGAGATTATGTATTTTCTGACCTAATAAACCTGGTTTTACCACAGTTAGCATGGAAAAATACCAGGAGATTGTTGCAATTAACTGTAGCGGAAGTAGTCCCATATTTAAATGATTCACTAGGCAGTGAATTTAAATGATTCACTAGGCAGTGTTTATAGTGAGTGAAAGTATTGTCAGAATCCACATTTCTTGTTCACCAATTCATTAATATTTGTACAAGTCTGCTCTGCTCGAAAGGAAAAAAAATACAAAAATGCAATTAAATACACAGTTTTCTAAAAGGACCATTAGCAATATTCCAAAAATTGCATGATAAAACATTTCAGTAAAGAGACAGAAGTGGATATTAAAAAAATATATGCAAAACACATTTTAAAAAGTTCTGGGAATAACTGAAATTACCATAAAGCAAGTGTCATCAAAACTCTCTGGCCTAAGAAAACCCTCTATAATTATTTCAAGGTAATAATCATTTCTACTGGGCTGCATGACAGTTTTTAATTATATTCTTTGCCACTTCGGTTATTGTAAGAGAAACCTGGCATCAAAATGTGTGGGCGCAGCTTCTTTAAGGCAGTGCCAGCAGGTGCGACATACATGCCCACACATGTTCCAACCACCTTTTCCACTTTGAATCCAGTTCACTGCACACCTTCAAATGAAATAGCTCAATAAATCTTGTCTGGAAACAAACTTCTAATGGGAAAGCTTAGACCCTAATTGAGAGAGACAACATGGCTTTGTCTATGTATGAGCAATTAACCATAGTTTCCTAAATTGTACCAACAGAGGTATCTTCAAAGAAGTAAAAAAAAATAAAAAATGGCAGCCTCATGGTCAAAATTTCCCTCTTGGGGCAGGCATCATGTCCTTTCTATTAGGGATACACCTGAATCCCAATTTTCTGTCTTCATAAAGCACCCTTAACCATGGATTGACTTCACAGGTTGTGTTTATGGTACATATAAAACTAAAATATGACAGGCGCAATCACAAAATGTAATTTTGCAAACACACCTTCACTCTTTTAAACACTTCTGTTATTTTATTGCCATTCAGCGATGAGTAAAATTGAATGTTTTTCCCAATATAAATGCTTAGGGATATACATAAAAGACGCCTCCAATGCCATAGTGTATATGGTTAGAATAATGGCTAAAGTAAGATAACTGCCAAGCATATCAAAATGTATGACTATCTCACCTTTTGCCTACATCCCAAATATCTTCCTGGTAACATAGGAAAAGTTACAAAAAGCATTCCTGATTGACTTTAAAAACTCTTTCTTTTTTTGCCTTGTGCTCTTAAAAATTCCTTAAGAAGGGAAATCTGGTTTCTGCATTCCTTTTCACTGTATACATCCCCATTAGAATTTAGACTGTGGGGAAAATGAGACTTATGGGAAATGGAAACGATAGTTCTTCTGAATGTCAATGAAGGATTCTCAATCATTCAAGTTTTGGTTGTCCCAAAGGGGCTGTTCAAGAAGCAACTGGATTTCCTTGGTTGTTTTTTTTCCTTGAAAACATTTCATTTCTCATAAAAGCTTCATAGATGAGAAATGAAACTTTTTCAAGTTCAAGGAGGAAAAAAACCCCAAGAAAGTCCAGTTGCCTTTTCAAAAGCACCTTATGGATATAGGTTTCCTGTTTTTTTGTTTTTTTGGAAGAACAGAAGTCACACAACATTGTAAGAGAATAACTAGCTCAGATAATATAATGTGAGATGAAAAAGTCAAAGGCCAGGGGTGTCAAACTCAAGGCCCAGGGGCTGGATAGTTTTGTTTGTATGTTTTCTCCAGAATGATAAAATATCATTATGGTTTACTTTATTGGCCTGGTTCATGCATCATGCTAAGATTTCTCATAACCGACAAAGCGATGATGTAAACTAGTCTAACACTTTATGCAAATCCAATCACTGCGTTTAAAATTCTGGTGTGTTCTTGTAGCTCATTCCATTTTCTCCTCTATATATAATGTCTTCATTTTCTGCCTCTTCATAGTGTCATGCTAATTAAATTAAGAGAGGGGCCTCATTATCAAAAGAAATGCTAAGCAACCAAAACAGACCCAATTTAGTTCGCTAGAAAATCTTAGAAAATGTAATCGTGACATTACGTATCAGTTGTATTAATTGCCAAGACTGAGATGAGCTTATTTTGAGTTTTCAAATAGTGTTATTATGGCAAGGTGTTAATGGGGATTGTGCCTTTCACATTTAGTACGGTTGAAAGATTTAACTGTCCTGCTGGAGCTTCTTGCAAGACAGAGTAGGTAGCTAAAACATTTAAAATCTTTTACACTTGCAAATATTTTCTCCTTTTAAGAAATCTCACCAGTTTTTGAAAAAATGGAGAGAGGGGCCATACAGGGGTGGAATTGAAAAATGTTAACAACAGGTTCTCTGCTTGATTGCTGCGTGGGCATGGGTATGGTGGGCATGGCCTACTCAGCCTCTTGCACCACAGTGGGAGGGGCGTTTTCATCCTCCCCAGGCTCTAGAGGTTTTTCTTGAGCCTCTGGGAGGGTGAAAACGGCCTCCCCCAAGCTCCGGAGGCTCTCCTGAGGCCGGAAATGGGCTCGTTTTCAGACTTCCTGTACTTCCGGTAGGCCCATTTTTTGCCTTCCCCAGGCTCTAAAGGCTTTCCTTGAGCCTCCAGGAGGGCAAAAACAGCCTCCCCCAGGATCTGGAGGCCCTCCGGAGGCCAGAAACGGGTCTGTTTCCAGACTTCCGGGACGCATGTTTTTTGCCCTCCCAAAGCCTCTGTGTGGGCCCTTTTCAGACTTCCTGTACTTCCGGTAGGCCCGGGCATGATGAATGGGAGACTCCTGGGAGAGGCAGGGTGGGAGTTGCCAGCCAGTCCTTCCAACTACCAGTTGGGCAAACCGTACATAAAATTAACATCTGGTTCACCCAAACCGGTGCGAACCGGTGCGGACTGGCTAAATCCCACCCCTGGAGCCTTGTCTGAACCAACCCCAAATGGTCAAGAGATACTATTAGCAATGTCTGAAGTTCATCAACCATGCTTAGTAGTGTCAGAATGGTTAGTAAACATTGCAGGTTTGATGCAGGTTAGGGCTGGGAGTGGGGAAGTTGATCCTTCTCCACTTCTGAGTTACAGTATAATCAAATGATAATTCATATAAAAGCATCATCATAATCTTGCAATACAAGATGTTGCACACACATCCAAAAAGGTTTTAATGCCCTTTATGCATCCTTCAATTGGCAGAAAACTACACCACTATGAAATTTGCTCTCTCTATTACTCATTCGCTCTATTGCCTCTTTATCAAATCCTCGTAATTTCTGATCTTCCTCCACAATGGACAACAAAACCCACAGTTTTGTAGATTATAAGACTCCCCATGGAAAGAATATGGGGGAAATTGTTATTTTAATATTGTTATAGCTAAGGATGATGTACAGTAGGTCTAGCTTATTCATAAGCTGAAAATGACATTAAGGCACCATCATGGGGACATGGCAAAGAAATATATTTGTGATAGTTAATTATAAGTTGGCAAGTCTGGTGGGCTAAGGGACACAGAAATCAATTTCTTCTCCCTGTATAATTCAGCCATCCCGCTAGCAGTTCAATTTATCTTAGTCAAGATGATAAGAGCTTCTGATTATAAGGTTTTTCACAGTAGGCTGGTGTGTATGTGCAGGTGTGTATGTGCAGGTCTCTTCAAACTTGTCCTCCAATGGTGGTTCCACTCATACTGTCAGGCCTGTAGTTATGTTCCTTTTAGGATCTTTGGCCTGCCACACTTTCTTATAATTCCCTATGTGTTTCATTAGGGTAGTAGATGGGAGGGGGGAATAGAAAGGAGTAGGATTGTGGAATGTATTGTTATGGTTCTTCTTAGAAGCTCAAGGTCGTCTTTTGTCTCCGTACCTCGACACCTGACCGGAAGCAGAGGGGTGTACATGCCAGCGTGGAAGATGAAGATTGGACCATGTGATGAATTATGGGGTGTGGGGATAGATAATGAACTTTCAACTGGGTGAACCCACAAGATGTACATTAGAGTTGAAATTTCACAGCATAATGCCAACAGGTCTGTCTTATTAAATTGGAGTTTTAAGGATAACTTTGCCTTGGACAATGATTTAATTCTGCATGATATTTGGAACACTGACATTATTTCAACTCTAATGTACAATCCTAAACCTTGCAGCTAATGAACTTTATGGCAGGATTTAATCTCCTGAAGTATTTCCAAGTTAAATCCTACAACTCATCAGAAAAAGTATGAGTGCAAACACCTTCAAATTCTATACACATTGGCTTCGTTTATAATTTTGGGAGTTGATATCCACACATCTTCAAGTTGCTGTGGTTGAGAAATACTGCTCTAAATGCTAAATAGTCAAGAGAATAACTGGGTGAAGGATATGTCTCTTTCTTTTCTTGTGGGCATCCCAGAGATTGCTTATAGCATTCAGCACTATAGCAATAGCACTCAGATGGGCTTTGATCTGAACCAATAGAATTCTTCTTATGCAATGTTTTCTGGCCTAAGGAAGGAGCAACTCTCTAATTATTATTTTGACTTCTGAAGTCAAAGGAGCCTGGAGATATCATCAACAGAAGGTTGAAAGTTCATTTTTAGCAATTTCGGGGACTTTTTAGATAGTTTTAAACTTGTATCACATGGATCTTTAAGTAGCAAGATACTGCTAAATATTATAACACTCCCCCCCCAAAAAAAACCCTCACATTGTTGTTGGAAGTTGAAGCATTATGTGTACAAGGAAGAGCGTTCTCAAGAGTAGAACTCTAACTAAGATCAGAATCAAAATGATTGCAGAGGCATCAATAGTGATCCTTAGTTGGAGTTTCAAATGCTATGCCTATTTCTTATACAAAGCATCCATACACTTCATTGTTTTGGAGCGAAGCTCCATGTATCATAATGACAAGATCTGGACACAGTAGCCCAAGTTTGATCTCACCAAGGCTGCATCTAGCAATGCTAATACTTCAAGTGATCTTGAAACGATTCCCTTGTTGATGCAGCTTAGGACTGCATTGGCTTTTTTTGGCAGCTGCCCAAATTTCCCAAGGAGAAGGAGCACAATTGCTGTCACTGCCCAAGTGTAGGAACAAAGATGGTGTAGCCTCATGCCCTTGGCCAAAAATTAGGGCCGGGGGTGCAGTCACCCAGTGGCCTGCTACACCCGAGGACAATGCTACACATTCTCCCCATCCAGAGAAGCATCTGGCTGAGATAAGCAAGGTGCTGCACTACGTCCATTGCTCTCACTCAACGGAGGAGTGTTAAATCAGCAGCACTTGCAGGCAGTGCAAATGGCAACAACATTTTTATTTCAAATGCAGGAATTGGGAGAAAGGTAACACAATGTGGTGGAATGTCTTAGAGTCCTTGGGAATGTGGAGGAGCAAGATTGCTAAAGGATTTTTTTTTAAAGCACTGTTGTAGAAAAGATTTCCTGAATTCCAGGGAGAGGAGAAGCATGAGGAAAAGGTGCAAATCAACTCTGCCTAAATTAATGCTAGGTCTAATTTGAGCTGGATAACTGCTTCAACTGGCCCTCTGATACTTTCAGCTGCGGAGTCCTTGGTGCTCTCTGAGCTCTGTTGGTTTCTTGCAGACATTTCATTACTACACTGGGTAACATCATTAGTGCCATTGAGGATGTTACTTAGTTGGCTAATGAAACACTTGTGAGCAAATAATACAGCTCAGAGAGCACCAAGGACTCCATAGGTCAACCCTGAGCTACAAATATTCTCTTCTATGGGATTGTGGCAATTTCTACCTTCCTGGCAAGAAAGAAAGAATTCCTTTCCAGGAATCCAGGAGGCTCTTATTGGTGTGCCTACCTCACAGGGCTTGACCCACAGGAAACTTCTCTCTTTGTCTTGCTATACACTCACAATCTTACAGCATTTTGATGCAGATGTGATGGTATGTGGGAGTGACCTTGGGAGGCAAGAGGAAGACTTACAGCCAGCCTGATAAGGGGTCATTGTTGTGGTCCTCCAGCAGCCAGCAGAGCTGGTGGCAGACTCAGACAGTGAGGAGGTTGGGGAGGAACATGGGCCAGTCTGGGAGTCTGGGGAAGGCTCTGATGAGTGCTCTGCGTCGGAGGCAGAGATGGGGCCAGGGCCATCTGACAGTTATCAGCTGCCTTCGGAGTCAGAAATCAGTGGGGCAGAAGAACAGCTGAAGCCTGTTCCTGATGTGTGCATGTGCAGAGCTGCCAGGAGAAGGAAACAGTTAATGAACAAGGGCCGACTTGGGAGTAAAGGCACAGGTGGACAGTGAATGGCCACTCCCATAGGAAATAAATAGGAGCAAAAAGGGGAGTGGAGTTTGCAGGAGACAATTTGTTCATTTACTTAGTGTGAAGATTTGTTGGTGATTCTCAGAGGCTCCTTGCCAAGTATTTTCTTGTAGTGTTGCATTTGGTAGATATAAGTCTGGCAGCTCTCCAAGCTTGGTTGTAAATTCACCTTTGAAAGACTGTTTGCTGGGACTTTGCTGGCTGTGAAAGAGAGGAATTCACATTAGCTTAACAAAAAGGGTTTTTGTCAGGACAAGGAGTCTGCTTTGTGATTTTGCCATTCTGTCCACAGGTGAGGGGAAAGCATGGGAAGCTTTTCAGAAGGAATCCTCTCTAGTTTTCCAAAGGAAAGAGAGAAGGGGAGAAATACTCTCACTCATTCAAGATTCTGTGTAAGGTAACCTTAAAATAAAGAACGTTTCTGACTGGGTTTTTTGTCAGGACTATCTTCAAAGGCTAAGATCAGCTCTTCCTACACAGAGATAAACCTTAAGCTGAACAGGGCAGTACAAATACATGAGATCAAGTTGTAGAACATGGGTGTCAAACTCGCAGTGTTATGTTGCCGTCACGTGATGTTTCACTACATTTCCTCCCATTTCGGGAGCTGGGGTGCGCGTGGCCTGCACGTGACACATCCGGCCTGTGGGCCGGCAGTTTGACACCCCTGTTGTAGAAATTGTGGTTGAGGGAAAACCTTGATGCTCTTTGATGATCAGATGCTGAGCTATAAGAACAACAGCCAAGAAATGTGCTAGACACAACGCAACAGCCTAAGCAGGAAAGTTTCAAACAATGTTTGTCGTCAGTCTGTCAGCTGAGCTTTAAAAGTCTTAATCTCTTCAGTGGCAGTGAAAGGCTCTATTAATGCCGAGGAGGTTTTAGAACAACAGTGGGAAAACAAGGGTAGAAGATCAAGAAGGGGTGAAAAAAATATGAAAGTAGGCTTGTCGGCTTCTAAAACACAAGCTGGCCATGGGTAAAACAAAGGAAAATAAGAGATTTTTCTTCTTAAAGCCACAGCAGCATCTAATATAATAAAAATACTACAGGACAGGATAGAAGAAATATAGTAGTTCCATAACAAAGAGCCATAGGTTATAGCCATGATGAAGAGGGCTGTTAAAAGCCCACAGACTGTGCGTCTAAAAATTCCGATATAAATTCACATGATTCCATCACAGATGTTTTATAACTAGCATATTGCAGGAACATTGGCTATATTGGCTGCAAAGAAATGTCCATAAAAGAGGGATGGCCCCAAATCCATTTTTTGCCTTGAGCAAAAGAGAGGTCCTGTCCTTGTAGTTCCTTTTCTCTGTTTTCTCGGTTTTCTCTACACACATAAAAAGGAACAAAACAAGAATATCCAGAGTGCTACATAGGCCAAAGACATCATAAATTATACAGCTAGTCCTTGACTTACCATAATGGGGATCAGAATTTCGGTCGTAAGTCATGTTGATTGTATGTTGAGGCAGCTACATGAACACACCCAATTTCATGATGATTTTTATGGCAGTCATGAAATGAATCACATGGCTGCAAATCTGAATCTATTTTTCTGAATGGGTTTTTTTTTTTGCCCATAAATTGGCACGAAACACCGTTGCCAACTGCAGTCATGTGACTGTAGGACACTCAGCCAGGCACAAATTGTGATCTGGTTGCCAAGTGCCCGAAATACAGTGTGACCAGGGAGGGGCAGAACACAACATTTTAAGACAGAAGTGCTTTATAAGCTGTAAAACAGAGAGAGTCCCTCCTTGAGGGAGATGGGAGCTCTAGAAATGTGAAATATAAACATCCTTTCTGTGGCTGTCATAACTCTGAAAGATAGTTAAACAACAAACGACCAGTTGTAAGTCAAAGGGCTACCTGTACTGTGTTTTTACTGAACATTGTTCCTCACTGGAGTTCATCCTCTCACTAACAGCTGATGATGAACAACTATAGAAAACCATTGACATGTGCTTATTCTGCTTTCCAGATCATTGTTAGGACAACTGGCATGGTGACACAATGTTGTTTGGGCAATCAGGAGCATCTTCCTGGCTCCTTAGCATTGGTGGTCAATTATTATACCTTTGGTTATGTAACCATTCTCTTCTCAGAAATCATCTTGTCATATCCAAATTGAAAGCGAAGAAAAATGCAGAAATGAAAAGCCGCTAAGAGGAAATCAAGCATCATAAAGATGATTAACTCAGCGATGCATGGAAATGGGATATAGATCCTATAATGCTTTATCGAAAAAGGTTTCCAAGCGACTGGCTTTGCTGTATGGAAGCTGCACCAACTCACAATTCAGGAAATCTTTGGCACTATCTGGGTAATCTGTGCATTCTTGTAGTTACTGCTTAGGTGACAATCTGCCTGGAGACAAAGTTTAACACCCCAGACATGGCTCTGGCAACCCTCTGTGGGGAAAGCATAGCCAATCCTAGGATTGTCCTAAGGGCGCTTTTCAAAAGGCAACTGGACTTTCTTGGTTCTTTCCTTGAAAACGTTTTGCTTCTCATCCAAGAAGATTCTTCGGTTCTGATTGAATGGTAGTGAATAGAAGAATTTACATTCCTTGCAGTCATCTGGTGGTTAGCACTCTGAAGGTCAGCTGTTCTGTGACAGACTTCCAGAGTGCTAATGATCAGATGACTGCAAAAAATATAAATCCTTTTATTCCTCACCATTTCAGTCAGAAATGAAGAAGCTTCTTGGATTAAAAGAGAAATGTGTTCGAGGAAAAAAAACAAAAAAAAATCTAATGCCTTTTAAAAAGCACCTTTGGGATAATCATGACCTGGATGACTGAGAATCGCCATAGACAATTCCTAGGATCATTCCTCTCCTTTTCCAGATAAACAACAGAACGCCTAGACCGGTGAGCACCAGAAACATGAAGAACAGGTGGCCGGCATGCACATGCCTGTTTTGGGGTCGGTTTGGGCTGGTTTGGGGGCCATTTTCAGGCTGTTTTTCGGCCTGTTTTTGGCTGAAAGAACAGCCTGGAAAATGGCCCAGAAAAGGCCTGGAAAATGGCCTGGTTTTTTGGCCATTTTTCGGGCCGTTTTCAGGCCATTTTCCAGCACTCCAGTGCCCCCAAACATCAGCTGGCCAGAAACCAGAAGAGCAGCTGGCGATGGCGCACGTGCCCACAGAGAGGGCTCTGCGTTCCACCTCTGGCACGTGTGCCATAGGTTCGCCATCACAGGCCTAGACTATCTGAAAGACACAAATAGCCGTGTTCTTCGGGGCAATGGGCATATTTAGCATTTTGAGAGCATGCTGTGGGCTCTGTCACAGAATGATTTTCATGGGGGTGGGGGGTCTTATACAGTCATAAAAAAGAACAAAGAAAGGAAAAAATACTGTCTTTTAAAAAAAATTACTAGAAGACAAACTGGAGATACAACTCTTCAACACTCACTGTAGTTCTCCAAGATACCCCTTTCACATCCTAATTTACTGTTACACTATTGCTGCGCAGGTAGGAAGACCTGAATGAATTACTTTTATTTTCTGTACCACTTGGCATACATGCAGCATGTCAGCTTCCTAGTAAATATCGTAAGAAGCTTATATTTTAAAAATCAGGTGGGAATGAAAATCTGCAAACTTCTGCATATTACACAGGCTCACTGCACATTCACAGCTCAAGACTCCACAGTTTCCTCCTTGGTCTCAGTCTATTCCTAATCTATGTGCTATAATCTAACAAAAATGTTGTTAAGAAATCTGAAAGAGGATGAGGCATTGCCCTTACAGCATTTTTGTACTAGAGAAATTGTTATCTATCTATCTATCTATCTATCTATCTATCTATCTATCTATCTATCTATCCATCCATCCATCCATCCATCCATCCATCCATCCATCCATCTATCTACGTACATGCATCTCTCTCTCTCTCTCTCTCATTCATATATATATAGATATAGATAGATAGATAGATAGATAGATAGATAGATGATAGATAGATAGATAGATAGATATAGATATAGATATAGATATAGATATAGATATAGATATAGATATAGATATAGATATAGATATAGATATAGATATAGATGATATAGATATAGATATAGATATAGATATAGATATAGATATGCTGGTTTTGTTGTATTCGGGTCTTTTCCCGTGTAAGGTTGAGATTGTCTTTGCAACGTTTTGGCAGGATCTCACCAGCCATCTTCAAGCTGTGGGCTTAAAAAGGTGGCCTTTTTCATGAATATATATATGTTTTATGTTTGTACTGATAAATAAATAAAGGGAGACTAGGATAGATCTATTTCGAGCTAATTAGCTCTCATCAGCTAGCCATACCCTTACTGGGATTTGAACCCGGGCTGTATATATCTTAGGCAGGAGAAAATATGGTTTTCTGCCTGCATGGTCTTCTGTGATGAGCCGAAGGACAGAAAGAGGGAGTAGTGACCTTCCTCCCATATTTAGTCATACCAGGGGTTGTAACACAAATATATATATAGAAATTGTGACCAGCTAAAATGGACTCAACAAATTTCCATGGCTGAATCAGATCTCCACCCTCAGACTTTGGGATAGGGGGGCACATGAGCCCATATTGAAGTTTCAAGTATTTTTACAGATTTCTGTTTTCTTTGGGCATTTTCAACTTGTCAGTTGCTCAAAATTGCATGGTAAGGAAGAGAGGGATCTACTTTTTTTAAATCAAATAATAAGTAATCAACTCTAGTCTTTTCTATCTTTGCTCAAATATTAACTAGTCTGTCACATTCACACTTTCAGTGCAGCTGAGAAGTAGGGACCTTTACTTCTGTGATGAGTTCACTTCAGAGGTGGGTTCCTACCTATTTGGTCCCGTTCGGCTGAATAGGTAGTAACTCTGGTGGACACGTGACCGTACCAGTTCTATCCTCAGTGGCGCCATCTTGATTTTCTGCTCTGCACATGCGCAGAACAATCTTTATTGAAAAAAATGTAATTTTTATTCCGTTTTTAATGTTGTGCGCATGCACAGATCATTTAAGTGCAAATGTGCCTGCGAGTGAAGCAAGAGCACGTGTGGAAAACTTTTCGGGTGCCGAACTGGTAGTAATGGCAGCCGCAACCCATCCCTGGTTCACTTCCTTCAGTGGTGCCCAGAAAGTGCAACTTCTCAAGGAAAGCCCTTCACTTAAGGGTAACATTTCCAATCGGATATCTTGCTGAAAGGCAGAGGAAAAATTGTAACACCAAAAACGATTTTGCTGGTTTTGCAATGCAAGGTCGAGATTCTGCCGTTTCCCTGTGGGTGTCCTTGGGAGTAGGTAGCAGAATGCTGAGAATTCTGCAAAAACGAAGCGGCACAAAGCAGCTCTTTGATTAAATCACAACAAGCCTCATTGATCCTTATGTGCACAAGGCTCTTTTTAAATAAGCGGGGAGGAAGCATCCCAGGGCTTTGTTGGCTGCATTGTTGCCAGATAATGTGTCCAGCCGCCTGGCTTTCCACATCAAACCTATCAGATAATTCCTGGTAATTCTCCCAGGTCACTTGGCAAGAGGCATGGAGAGAATTCAGGCAAGCAGACAGATGGTCCTTTCCTCCTTCCCTGCCTTCGGCTGTACATCCAATAGTAGCTACTTGCCTTGCATGCACAGTACTTTAAAAATGCTTTTGTGCATGCACAAAAGTAAAAAACAAGATGGTGCCGCCTATGGCGCCACTGAGACAATCGGTTTGGCTGCGTGGCAGGCCAAATTACTACCGTATTTTTGGAGTATAAGATGTACCTTTTTTCCTCAAAAAAGAGGCTGAAAATCTGGGTGCGTCTTATACACTGAATACAGCATTTCTTGCCTCCAAAATCCCCACCCCCTTCACAAAAATGGCCGTGCATACCCTTATGGAGGCTTTCAGAGAGCTCCTGGGGGCTGGGGAGGGCAGAAATGAGCAAAAAATGGGCAGTTCCCCCCCCAGCCCCCAGCAGCACTCTGCAAGCTATTCGTGCCTTTAAAAAAAAAATGGGCCCATTTTCATGAAAAACGGGCCGTTTTGGGGAGGCTTGCAGAGTGCAAAAACTTTTTTTTTCCTTTTGGAAAGCTCTTTAACTGATTGATGAGAATTACATTGATCAAGTGCTGTGCCAGCAGAAACACCTACCTATCTACTGTATTTCTCTCTATCTCTATTTCTCTTTCTCTATCCCTTTATCTATGTACCTACCTAACTACTCTCTCTTTCTCCCTACCTACCTACTGTATTTCTCTCTCTCTCTCCCTCTCTCTCCATTTATCTACCTACCTACCTAACTACTCTCTCTCTCCCTACCTATCTACTGTATTTCTCTCTCTATTCCTCTCTATCCCTCTACCTACCTACCTACACTCTCTCTCTCCCTACCTACCTACTGTATTTCTCTTTCTCTTCCTACCTATCTACTGTATTTATCTATCTCTTTCTATTTCTCTCTCTCTATCCCTCTACCTACCTATCTACACTCGCTCTTCCTACCTACCTACTGTATTTCTCTATCTATCCCTTTATCAACCTATCTACCTAACTACTCTCTCTTTCCCTGCCTACCTACTGTATTTCTCCCTCTTTCTCTCCCTCTCTATCCCTCTATCTACCTACCTACTTTTTAAAAAATTTGCCTCTTCAAAACCTTGGTGCGTCTTATACTCCGGTGCGTCTTATACGTCAAAAGATACGGTACCTACTCGGCCAAACTGGTCCAAACTGGTAGGAACCAACCTCTGCCTTGGGGGGGGGGGGGATCACTAAAATCAAGCAAGCTGCCCTGGCAATACAATCAGAGCTCCACCCCTTTTTCAAGCATAAAAAAAGGACATTATTTCCTTACCTATTTTCATTTCATGGTGGGATGCATGTGAATTATGAGTGAGTCAGGATGGCAAGTTTCTAGTACTGTAGCATCTCTCTTCTCTCCTCATGATCACTGAGGGCCTTTTCCCACTTGCAGATTATGGTACAAACGTGCTAACATTGATGTAGGAGATGTCCAGGCTGAGGGATCAAGCACATCATCAGCCTCGAGTGCTTTTGTGCCCACAAGAGATCTTAGTCTAGCCCACCTTCACTCTTATCTACATCAATTTGCTTTGATCGCTAGTAGTTCAGATTCCTGTAGAGAGTGTCACCATGCAATAAACCCATAGTCCTTTGAACCGCCTTGCTTCCTGATTTATTGCACCTGACAATTTCTTTTTTCAACTATGCGTTCGTGATATGGCCTTCATGTTGTCCCCAGTGCATGAAAGTCAGTCTTGTGGAGTAATCCAGCCAAGAAGCACACCCAGAAATATTAGACCTAACATTATCGTAAGGTTGCATTAACAGAATCTTGCAGGGCTGAAAGTATCTCTTTCTCCTCTTAGCTTTACAACCCAGGAATCTGGGGTCCCTTCTGAGATTTTGCCAGGCTCCCATTCCTTCTGCAGGCTCAGATGCAACTTGTCTGACTGTTGCGCTGGGTGAAACTTTTTCCTTTGTCTCCCACGGTCATTCTCAAATACCATTGCAATGAGTGAGATAGGCATAAGTCATTTGGGGCTGCACTGGTGCTAAGGTAGTCCCCCCCCTTATTTTGACCCTGTAAAGGCCTGCTTCAAGGTGCATAACTTCTGCTATGCTTCATCGGTCATTATGCTAGAAATAATCTTAGTAATCCATGGAATGGCTTGCCTCCAGAAGTTGTGAATGCTCCATCACTGGAGGTTTTTAAGAAGAGATTGGGCAACCATTTGTCTGAAATAGTATAGGTTTCAGAATCACAATCAGAGTAGAGCTGGAAAGCACCTTGGAGGTTTTCTAGCCCAGCGCCCTGCTCAAGCAGGAGATCCCATACCATTCCGGACAAGTGACTGTCCAGTCTCTTCTTAAAAGCCTCCAGTGATGAAGCACCCATAACTTCTGGTTAATTGTCCTCACTGTTAAGAGGTTTCTCCTTAATTCCAGGTTGCATCTCTCCTTGATTAATTTCCATCCATTGTTTCTTGTCCTTCCCTCTGGTGCTGTGGAAAATAGGTTGCCCCCCTTCTCTTTGTGGCAGCCCCTCAAATACTACAACACTGCTATCATGTCCCGCCTAGTCCTTCTTTTCTCTAGACTAGCCAAACCCAAATCCTGCAACCGTTCGTCATATCTTTTAGTCTCCAGGCCTTTAATCATCTTAGTTGTTCTTCTTTGCACTCCTTCCAAAGTCTCAACATCTTTTTTTGTAATGTGGCGACCAAAACTGGATGCAGTATTCCAAGTGTGGTCTTACTAAGGCTTTATAAAGCGGTAGGTACTAATACTTCACTTGATTTTGATTCTATGTCTCTGTTTATACAACCAAGTATTGTATTAGCTTTTTGGCTGCCACCACACACAGCTGGCTCATGTTTAAGTCATCGTCCACTAGGACTCCAAGGTCCTTCTCACAGTTACTGTTTTTGAGCCAGGTTTCACCTAATCTGTTCTTGTACCTTTGTTTTTTCCTGATTTTTTTTCTATTTTTAAAGTTTCCTGCTGGAACAGGGAATTGGACTAGAAGACCTCCAAGGTTCCTTCCAACTCTGTTATTCTGTTATTAGTAATCAAAAATGTGCAGGATCAGAGTCACTGGCAGTTTCAGGCTGATATAGGCCTGCCCCTCCTCTCCAGTCCCTGATTACCCTTCCATGGCCCCATTCTACTGTTCATTCTCAAAACAATTGAACCCAATCATGTCATTCTGGTCAATATTGCCCTGTGCGGTTAGACTGCTCAACCAGCATAACCGTATGCCCTTTAGCATTAGAGTTGTTACTAATTTAGCACAAGGTTGAAATAATAAGACAGTAAAATGAAGCAGCCTTAAATCATTGCAACAGAACATCATACTGTACTCTAAAAAATAGCTGCAAATTGCAAACATTTTACTTAAAGAATGAAATCATGAACGTTTATTTTTCTGATGCTCTAGACCAGTGATGGCAAAAACCTTTTTCGTCTCTGGTGCCAAAAGTACGCATGCCCTCGCTTAGGGTGTGGTATGTGGGGCAAACTTCATGGCGTGGCACTGAAATGGAGAAAAGGGCAACAGAGCAGCCACCAAGAGGGGTAAAAAGCTGCTTTCCTTCTTTCCTTGCTGCTTGTATTTCCCTCATGCCAGCAGCTCTCTTCCTCATTTCCGGGTTGTGCATTGGGCCATTATTCTCCCTCCGGAGGCTTCAGGAGACTTCTCTGAAGCCTCCGAAGGATGAAAAACAGCCCAACATGCAAACCGGAAGTCCATTCCCAAACTTCCGGTTTGTGTAGTGGGTGGTTTTTCGCCCTATGGAGGCTTCAGGTAGCCTCTGGAGGGAGAAAAGCAGCCAAAAATCAAGGCCAAAAATCAGCTGGCCAGCGTGCATATGTGCACTGGAGCTGCCAGGGCAATGCCTTGTGTGCCCTCAGAAATGGCTCTGTGTGCCACCTGTGCCATAGATTTGCCATCATGGCTCTAGACAGACAAAACCCCAGCTGAGAAATAATCCAACTGGCTTTTTCTAGTTCAGGGGTGTCCAAACTTGGGAACTTTAAGACTTGTGGACTTCAACTCCCAGAATTCCCCAGCCAGCCATGCTACATATTCTCACTATGGCAACTATCTGATACAGCCTGGTATCAAGCCTTCTTTCGTAGCCTGGACAACCAGGAATTGCTTCGGAGGCAAGTGAACAGATTGGATTGCCCCATTCCCTCTTTGCCAGTGCACTTTATCTCCATGCTAGGACAGGCAGTCTCTTCCTCCATAACTGGAATGGAAATGTAATGGACTGATGGAGAGGGACAGATTGTTCCACTTTTTCACCAATTTGCTTGACAGAAGGCCATTAAAAAGATACCCTGAATTTCTACGTGGGCTACAGATAGGAGGGGATTGTCCCTCCTTCCTGTCTGTTAGCAGCCTAGTTGATTTTTGGAGCATATTTCCAACACTGGTCTCGTAGTTGACGAAGTAAGTCAGATGGATATTCAAATGGGGAAAAAACACCGTATGTGGCAACATGTTTCACATTTTTCACCTATTACAGGGGTGTCCAAACTTGGCAACTTTAAGATTTGTGGACTTCAACTCCCAGAATTCTGAGAGTTGAAGTCCACAAGTCTTAAAATTCCCAAGTTTGGACACCCCTGTTCTAGTTTAAAACTTAGCAAGAGAATCCAAGGAATTTAAAACAGCATATAGAAATGATAATTTCCTAATTGCCATAAAGAGGCCATCAAGCTACAGCATTTCCCCCCACTAGCTGGTGAATTCTAGGATTGAAGTCCACCCATCTTAAAGTTGCCAAGTTTGAAATATACTTATTATCAGTTTGACAAACTGGCTCAGCCCTCGCTTATTTCAAGTAGACACCTTAATTTCCTTTGTTCTTCTAAATCTGTTTTTTTTTATTTTCAATATTCTGTAAGGCAAGAAAGAAACAAGAAGACAAAGTAATGTCGCAGAACAATGGCTCTCAACATTATCATAGTTTCTGTATATCACTAAATTTATCAAAAGTGGAGTTCATATCACTTTAAGTAGCTTAAATAAGGTAAATTAGATAAGCTTTCCAAATTGATAGAAATGAGATTTTTCCCTCTGAAAAGCCAGTATTAGAATTTTAGTGTTAACTTTCCCAGAAGAGGAATTCACCGTACCTTAAAATGCCAATTGTTAAATATAACCTGCCTACAGATTTCTATTTCTGAGCAATTATTGATTAGGTAGGCAAGTGTAAGAATTCGCCTGAAACAATGCATTCGTTTTTGTTCAATTTATTGTCATGTTCCTCAAAAAATATGTAATAGTCTCCCTTTAGGAATACATTCTAGTTTGTGTTTAGTTATTCGAACTCTTCAGATATCATCTTTCTCTTCTTAGTTTACATGGGGGAAATTAAGGCTCCAGATCAGCTAATCTTGCCCTTATTGCAACCCGCAGGGACAGTTCTTTCAGCCAATTCTCAAGGTGCAGCTAGACTCAGTCAAGAAGCTCTTCAAGCTTCTGAATTTGAAGATTCAGAATAGCGAGTCTAATAGAAACAATTAGCAATAGACAAACAGTACAGAACCAGCTCTCCTGGATTTGGGGGCGACAGAGAATGAGGTGGCTGGATGGAGTCACTGAAGCAGTAGGCCTGAGCTTAAATGGACTCCAAAGGATGGTAGAGGACAGGAAGGCCTGGAGGTATGTTGTCCATGGGGTCGCAATGGGTCAGACACAACTTCGCAACAGGATAATAACTGTTCCAAGATGAACTTGCTTTTTGGACAGCATTATTTAAATGAACATTGTTTTAAAATTTTGTATTGTTATTATCTTGTTCAAAAGTAGACCTTTTTATTATTAATATTGCCTTTTTATATTCCATTCTAACCCTTCAGGTCTAAGTATGGCTACTCATCATCATCATCAACAACAACAACAGCTGTATGTGTACATTCTTAACTCTCTGGTTTTCTGCATCTGAAATGTCCTGAAGAAAATCTAACTAGTTCCTGGCTACTTACTCCTTGTTCTCTCCTGAAGAAGTCACAACTCTTACTGAGGCCATTCATCCCTTGCTCATCTGGATTTTGCAGAGTTTCTTTGCCTCCTCATTTATTTTCATCTTTTCTCCTTAATGCCTTCTGCAGTATACAAGGAAGTGATACTTCAGACTGTCCCTTGGCTCCAACCCCCTGCAGCCTCTTCCTCCTCCTGGGAAGCTGAAATATTAGAAGCATGTTTAACCAAACATCAAAGGAGTTGGGTAGTTCTCCCAATGAACATAGAAGGTGGTAAGGCAAAATAAATAATTACATATTGAGAAAAAAATGGCAGAATGACAAGTTGGAGGCTGTATCCTGTGAGGTTTAGCTAAAAGAAACAAGACTAGAAGATAACGCTTGTGCCCTATATATCTGCTTGGTTATTTTCTTTGTCTGATTTGGTTTGTGCAAATTTGTCATAACCAATAATGAAACTTGAAAATCTTGATTTCACTTCGTTCCTTCAATAGAATAATTACCCAAGACTAGTGGTTGTTACAGGGACGTGGTGGCACAGTGGCTAAGACCCTGAGCTTGTCAATCAGAAGGTCGGCAGTTCAGAGGTTCGAATCCCTAATGCTGCATAATGGAGTGAGCTTCCGTTACTTGTCCCAGCTTCTGCCAACCTAGCAGTTTGAAAGCACGTAAAAAATGCAGGTAGAAAAATAGGGACCTCCTTTAGTGGGAAGGTAACAGCGCTCCGTGCGCCTTCGGTGTTTAGTCATGCCAGCCACATGACCACGGAGATGTCTTCAGACACCGCTGGCTCTTCAGCTTTGAAACGGAAATGAGCACCGCCCCCTAGAGCCGGAAACGACTAGCACGCATGTCAAGGGGGAACCTTTACCTTTACCTAATGATTGTTATCATTGCATTTGTGAGAAAAGTCTCAAATAAGGGTCCCCAAACAGCCTGTTTATAGGTAGTTATTGCTTATAATTTATCTCTTAGACTATTAAGAGTGAAGTCTTCCCATGTAGCTGCTTCCATTAATTTCAGTGACATTCCCACAGATTTTCCTGGTTTCAATCACTGCTGTGTTACCGTGCCGAAATAATGAATGCAAGAGGACTTGCTAAGGCTGAGGAGGAAAAGAAGCATTTCAAAACCCCATTAGAGAAACGAACAGCCAATAGAGGTTTCACCATCCAGCTTCTCTGGAATAGGGGCAGTTATTCTTTCAGTTTTGCAGTCAAGGAAAAAGAGCTTCAAACCATTTACATCAGGGGTGTCCAAACTTGGCAACTTTAAGACTTGTGGACTTCAACTCCCAGAATTCCCCAGCCAGCTGGCTGGGGAATTCTGGGAGTTGAAGTCCACAAGTCTTAAAGTTGCCAAGTTTGGACACCCCTGATTTACATAGATACTGCCTTAAGAAAGTTTGTTTGCTTGTTTGTTTTATTGGATTTATATGCCGCCCTTCTCCCAAAGGACTCAGGGCGGCGTACAACATTAAAAAACACATATCACAAAAGTTAAAAGGAAATTAGATAAGTATCTCTCCTTAAATGAGGACAAGAGCCTTGCTGATTTGATTTCCACTATTCTATATCTTTACCTCTCCTTTTGTGGCAGTAAACCTAATTTAAAAAGCTATGTTGTGCTCTATTGTCATTCAGGTCACAATTGTCCCAAAGGTGGGTTGTAGTTTTTTTTTTCTTCCAAAAGGCAACTGGACTTTGTTTTCCTTGAAGTTGTTTCACTTCTCCTCCAAGAAGCTTCTTCAGTTCTGACTGAATAGCGAAAGGTGGAAAGATTTCTATTCCTTGCAGTCATCTGGTTGTTAGTACTCTTGAGGCCACTTGGAGGTTTATCTGTGCCCTCAGGGTCACCTGAATGGTGCAATTGGGTGTGGTAGCTTCTTGGAACTGCTGAACTTTTTCTTACTGCAAAGTCTTTCTGCGGAGAATTCTCATGTCAAATACATAGATATAATTTCTTCCTTTTCCAAAATGCTTTGTCCAATTGTCCTCTAAATCTCAGAAAAGAGATCTTATCATTATGTTTTACAATGACTGCTATATCTGCACCTTCATATTTCTTGGTCCAGGGGCTTCTTCTATCATTGCAGTTTAGCTTCTTCAAAATCAGTTTGCTCTATTTTTCACTAGAGTCCTGTTTAGGTGATGCTTGTACATGGAGCTCATATTGTAAACAGCAGTGAGCAGTCATCTTCCCTTGGTAAAGTTCTCTCGGTGGTGTCTTTGAAAAGTCAGTCATTTATGGGTACCGGGCAATTGTCTGCAGTGGAAAATCTTCATGTCTGTTCAAAAGCCTTCATGTCGTCAAACACTTTGATTAAATATTCATGACTGGGAGAGACATGAGAACAAGGTCAGCCAATGAATAGGCATAGCAATTAAGTCACCCAATGGGAGCTTAAACAGATCTGAGTCTGTGCAGAGAATTGAAACAGAAACTTAAGAAGAAAGCATTCTGCTGCTTCGAGAAGCAAACTAGCACTGGGCTTGACTGCTAAAATGAAACTAACTGCTTGTGCTTGCCTGTAACTCTCCTGCCTTGTGTTTACTTGGAAGAATCACCTGTTGGTATTGTACATCTATTCATCTATTCTTATGTATATAAAGAAGTTAATGAATCCTGCTGCATCAGTTATCTGTTTTTGCAACAAACTCTGACACATTCCATCATCATTTATCCCCACTTTAGACAATAACGCCCTGTTTATGGGGACCCGTTTCCTTCTAAAACCATCAGTGCCACGAGGATGGAAGCTGTTCATTATTATTGATATGTTCAATTCAAACTAAAATCTCTTATAGAGTTGCTTTGTTGGCCAATGATCTGCAGCCAATAGATTTTTTTTTGTAAGCGAAGGAAATAATATACTATAGCAACCCTTAGAAATTATTCATGCACAGATAAATTGGGTTTTTAATTAAATGGCATGCTCTAATACACTACCCAATAGATACCGTAATAGCTGTCTTTAATGCTCCAGCCATATCTGAGTTTTAACGGCAGAATGCAGGGATAATTATAATCCACAGGATATACAGCCCCATCTGGCTGCTTGTGACACCCACAATACTGCTCTTCGGTGAAATCCTTTCTGTTGCTCCTGTTGCTGCTGTTGTTATTAAACAGAAAATAGAAGAACATAAATAAATAAACAAAATAAGTAGAAGAACAAGCCCCATGGAAAGGAGTCGAGATGATTTCCACAATGGTACATTTTATCTCACCGACTTTTCTAGACTTTTTAGGGGTGTCTGTCAGACATAGATATACCTAGATGTTGTCAGAATAATTCACCAAAGGCTGCTGAGCAAACTTGCCATGAGTTTGGCACGGTAGGAGGACACGTACCATCATCCATTGACAAGGCAGTTGAGACCCCCAAGCTTGTGGTTATGGGGGATTTCAACTTGCGTCGACGGGGGAAGCATCCAAGGTAGCTCGGGAGTTCATGGCTTCCATGACAGCCATGGACCTGACCCAATTAATTCAGGGCCCCACACACGAAGGTGGCCACACTCTGGACCTTGTTTTTGTATCTGAACAGTGGGCGAGTGATCTGGGAAGAGGGGATGTAACCATTACTCCCCTGTCATGGTCAGATCACTCATGTCTCCGGCTGGACTTCCCTGGCGCTACCCCCCACCGCGAGGAGGCGGAACCAAACTGTCCAAGTTGGTACCGCCCCAGGCGCCTGATGGAACCGGATAGGTTCCAGACGGAGCTTGGGCCATTCCCTGTAGCCCTGACCTGCTCTCGCTCTGAGAACCTAGTGGCCGCCTGGAATAGGGCGGCCGCTGGGGCCCTGGACCGAGTTGTGCCTTTGCGGCCTCTCCTGCGGCGACGACCCACCCGGGCTCCTTGGTTCACCGAGGACCTGAGAGTGATGAAGCGCCATAGGAGACGCCTAGAGGGCAGGTGGAGGTCTTCACGCTCCGAATCTGACCGAACACAAGTAAGAGCCTATTTACGGACTTACCTTGTGGCATTAAGAGTGGCCAAACGCAGACATTGTGCCACTCTTATTGCGTCCGCCGATAACCGCCCTGCCGCCCTGTTTCGGGTGACCCGCTCTCTCTTATCACAGAGGATGCGGGAAGCCCCTCTACAGGGCAGAGCAGAGGAGTTTGGGGAATATCTGCAGGACAAAATCGCTCAGATCCGGAGCGAATGGACCCCCTTCAGTGGACCAGAGGAGCCGCCAACAGTGAGTCTTGTGAGACCACTCTGGGAGGAGTTTGCATCTGTTGCCCCCGAGGATTTGGATAGGTTGCGTGGACGGCTGCGACCGACCACATGTTTAATGGACCCGTGTCCCTCCTGGTTGGTACTGGCATCCTGGGAAGTGACACGAGGCTGGCTACTGGGCCTGGTGAACGCCTCTTTGAGCGAGGGGTCCTTTCCTGCCGCCTTGAAAGAGGCGGTGGTGAGGCCCTTACTCAAGAGGCCTTCCCTTGACCCGATGGAGCTAGCTAATTATCGTCCAGTCTCCAACCTTCCCTTTTTATCGAAGGTTGTAGAGAATGTGGTGGCACAGCAGTTTCCACGACACCTTGAGGAATCCGAATATCTAGACCCACGCCAGTCCGGCTTCTGGCCCGGACACAGCACGGAGACGGCCTTGGTCGCGTTGGTCGATGATCTCTGGAGGGCCAGAGATAGGGGTTGTTCCTCTATCCTGGTCCTATTAGATCTCTCGGCGGCTTTTGATACCATCGATCATGGTATCCTATTGCGCCGGCTGGGGGGGATGGGAGTTGGAGGCACCGTTTTGCGGTGGTTCGGCTCCTACCTCTCCGACCGGACGCAATTTGTGTTGGCAGGGGGGGCAGAGGTCGACTCTGAGGCCACTCACTTGTGGGGTGCCTCAGGGGTCGGTCCTCTCGCCCCTTCTGTTCAACACATATGTGAAGCCGCTGGGGGAGATCATCTGTGGTTTTGGGGTGGAGTATCATCTGTACGCTGACGATACGCAGCTGTACATTTCCAACCCAGACCACCCCAATGAGGCTGTCGAGGTGATGACCCGGTGTTTGGAAGCCGTCGGGATCTGGATGGGGGACAACAGACTCAAGCTCAACCCCTCCAAGACTGAGTGGCTGTGGCTACCGGCACCCCGGTTCAGTCAGTTGATTCCATCGCTGACCATAGGGGGCAAGCAATTGCCCCCTGTGGAACGGGCGCGCAATTTGGGCGTCCTCCTAGATGCCCGGCTGTCAATGGATGACCATGTGGCAGCCGTGGCAAGGGGGGCGTTCCACCAGGTTCGCCTGGTGCGCCAATTGCACCCCCTACTGGACCGGGATGCCCTACGCACGGTCACTCATGCACTGGTGACGTCTCGGCTGGACTACTGCAATGCCCTCTACATGGGGCTTCCCTTGGGACACGCTCGAAGACTGCAGCTAGTCCAGAATGCAGCCGCGCGGGCTATTTTTGGGAGTACTAGGTACTCCCACGTAACACTGCTCCTGCGCGAGCTGCACTGGCTGCCTGTGGTCTTTCGGGTGCGTTTTAAGGTGTTAATCACCATCTTTAAAGCGCTCCATGGCTCAGGACCTAGTTACTTGCGGGATCGCATCCTACCACACACTTCCCTGCGACCGATTCGCTCTCACAGGGAGGGGCTCCTCCGGGTGCCGTCCACTAAGCAGTGCCAACGGGCGACACCTAGGAGTAGAGCCTTCTCTGTGATGGGCCCAACCCTCTGGAATGACCTCCCCCCCGATATCAGAACCACCACCGACTTTCTCTCCTTTCGACGAAAACTGAAGACTCACCTGTTCCGTTTAGCCGGCCTGGACCATTCATAACCTCATTATACCTCTTGGCAGATATATTTTAACTGGGTAATTTTAATTGGGTATTTTTTAGGATTGTTTATATACTGTTTTTATCTGCTTTACCTGTACAGTGTTGTATTGCCTCCTCTTCTATGTTTTTATGTTTGCATGTTTGTAGTCCATTTTATCTATTTCATTTGACTGTACACCACCCCGAGTCCCTTTGGGAGAGGGGGCGGTATAAAAATCGAAATAAAGGTAAAGGTAAAGGCAGGTAGGGCTAAAAAGGGCCCTTCTTACTTGGTGAACTAGTAGAGACTCAGAGTGTTGGTTCCAAGTTTTTAAACCTAAAACTTCAACATATGTAAGTACATGTAACCCAGTGGTGGGTTTCAAAAAATTTTAGAACCTTTTCTGTAGGTGTGGCCTGCTTTGTGGGAGTGGATTGCCAGCCATGTGACCGGGTGGGAGTGGCTTGCCAGCCATGTGACCAGGTGGGAGTGGCTTGCCAGCCATGTGACTGAGTGGGAGTGTCTTGCCGGCCACATGACTGGGTGGGCATGGCCAACTTGTAAAATGTGGTGAACTCACTTAACAACGCTCTTCCTTAGCAACCAAAATGTTGGCTCAGGAACTCTGGCATTGAAGCATGCAAGTGTTAAAGCTGTCAAGTTACAAGACCCTTGCACCCCTAATCCTTTAGAAAAAAAACCCAGGGTTTTCAAACTTAACAGCTTTAAGACTTGTGGACTTCAACTCCCAGAATCCCTCCTCTTGCTCTTCATCTTGATGATGTGCAGACGGGCGGGGGGGGGGGTGGCAGCTGGAACCGGTTCTAAACGGCACTGTAGATTTGTGGAACCTCTTCAATAGAAGAGGTTAGAACTGGCAGGAACCCACCCCTGATGTAACCCAGGGTGGTATTCACTTACCCTCTCTACTGGTTCACAGATGTGACCACAAGCACCACCTCCTTGCATGGGCACAGCCTTCTGTGCCTGCACTTTTTGCATAAAACGGGCCTAAATGGGATGCCGTAGAGCTGGGGCAGGTGGGTGGGGCCACCCACAATTTCCGCTACCGGTTTGGGTGAACCGGTCCGAACCGGTAGAATACTACATCTGATGTAACAGCTGAGTGATGAGGTGATCATGTTTGCTGATGATACCAAATTGTCCAGCATGGTAAAATCCAAACAGGATTACAAAGAGACCCAAAAGAAGTTCTCCAAACTGAGTTCAAAACGGCAAAGTTGGTCCAACCTAAACTGGTGTCCAGTGAATTATGATGACACACGGAATTCAGGCTTCAGTTAGAGAAAGAGAGATTTAGAACTGACAGAAAGGTGTAACAGTTTTATATAGCACATTGTAAAACTGAGAAAATTGCTATTAGAACCTGAAAAGTGGCAGCCAATTTGGATGGTGCTAAAGGGAGACTGAACAAAGTCAGGGAAGATCCAACCAGTGGTGGGATTCAAAATTGGCTTGGTGGGCGTGGCTTGGTGGGCGTGGCTTGGTGGATGTGGCGTGGCATGGCAGGGGAAGGATACTGCAAAATCCCCATTCCCTCCCCACTAACCTGCCTTCCAGCTCCGTTCTCCTGTGCAGGGCAACAAAAGAAGACCCAGCTGATCAGCTGGGACTCGGGAGGCAGTGAATAGATGGGGGTGGGGTCAGCCAGAGGTGGTACTTGCTGGTTCTCCAAACTATTCATAATTTCTGCTACCGGTTCACCAGAACTGGTCGGAACCGAATGAATACCATCTCTGGATCCAACGATCCCTGGCTAGAAGGTTGGTGGCAATTACTATCTCCTATATCAGAGGCAGCACAATTTCAGTGCATTTACTAGAAAAGTAGTAGCAGAAGACGACTATGAGTCTCCCAGATTCATCCGGTTGGCTACACTGATCCAGAATGAGGACTTCTGATCCAACAGGAGTCTTCTAATGTAAGGTGTGGAACAGAAAGAACAGTACCTCTAAGTCTTCAATAACCTGAAAAATTTCACCAAGAAAAATCTGGGGGGGAAATCTCAAATAGTCTGAAAATAAAATAGAAAAGAAGCATCTTATTTTACAGAAGAAATCTGAGAAATCACAAGGAAGGTTTTAGAACAGCATTCATTAGCTAGAAACCTTTCAAGGGTTTATTAGGAAGTAGATCAGAACTAGAGAGATACTCTTAAATGTTTATTTAAGTACCTGTGTTAAAGAGGAATATCAATGTTTTTGTCCAGCTGAACCAAGAAAGTAACCAGCAGGCCAGAGGCTCAGAATTGAAGTAAACTATGAACAAGAAATGCTCTCCTTTACAAGGGAAGTTTAAACTTAGCAGTTGGAAAATTTGGCTTTAATTTTCTGCATATTTAATGGAACTCCAGGCACAAACTTCAAAGATTCCTGTGTTGCAAAGCAGAAGCCTCCAAAGATTCCTTGAGATTTAGTCACTCCCAAACTTCACCTGGTCCTGACTAACCACTCTGAATCATGCATAATCCATTGTCTGCTATTTGGGCTGTTTGGCAGATTCATACATGAAGACATTGCTGCAATATCATATACCACACACAATACATACAATGCCATATAGACAATGGTTGGAACTGGCATGTTTTTTTCAGAGCACCAAAAGAAATGGGATTAAACTTCTGAAGCGCTGTCAACATGAGACTATGATAGGAAGAACTAATTTGTAATTTCCATTATCATCAGTGGTGGTATTCAGCCAGTTCGGATCGGTTCACATCAGTTTTGTGTCTTAGGATGGTACCAAACGTCTGTGGGCCCCTCTTAAGAAGGGATGCCAATTTCAATTCTTTGCCAATGGACCTCTGTGTATTGATCAAATAATGGAAGCCTTTTCGGCTAAACAGTATGTGCCTGATCACCTTTGTTGCTTCAATGTTCCATGAACTGAAATTAGGATTACAATATTTGAACCTCCATTGTTATTTTGAGATCTACAACTCTATTTCTGTTCACCTTATTAAGCAAGGAATACTGTGGCTGTTCTCCAAATGGACTACAGGCAGTCCTTGACTTACGACCACAACTGACCCCAACATTTATGTTGCTAAGTGAGACATTTGTAAGTGAGTTTGATCCCATTTTATGACCTTTCTTGCCACAGTTGTTAAGTGAATCACTGCAGGTGTTACGTTGGTAAACACGCTTGTTAAGTGACTCTGGCTTCCCCATTGACTTTGCTTGTCAGAAGGTCGCAAGTTGCTTTTTTAAGGGCCATTGTAACTTTGAACAGTCACTAAATGAACTGTACTGAGTCCCTGTACTCAACTGTAGGTCCTTACCAGTGGTGGGATTCAAAAACTTTTACTACTGGTTGTGTGGGCATAGCTTTGTGGGTGTGGCTTTGTGGGCATGGCAGGGGACAGATACTGCAAAATCTCCATTCCCTCCCCATCCCACTAACCCGCTTTCCCGCTCCGTTCTCCTATTCAGGACAACAAAAGAAGATCAGCTGGGAGGCAGCGGGGCCAGGGCCAGCCTATTTGCCGGTTCTCCAAACTACTCAAAATTTCTGCTACCAGTTCTCCAGAACCTGTCAGAACTGGCTGAATACCACCTCTGGTCCTTACTCTACTTCCAATTCGGGTCCAAATACATATGCAAGTTCTGGGCTGGCAAATCAATAAAAAATGAAAGCCTACTATCGAATTCCATAATCTGTTGTGATAAGCATTTCAGTCAACGCCTCAGTGGCAGACTGGAATCACCAGATAACCCCACCTATTGACTGTTTGGTTCCAAAGTATTTACATACATTTCACCTTCACCTGCTAGCGAAGATTTGCTTTAATTGCTACTCAATTAAACTGTTTCACTTAGCAACAGAAATTTTGTGGTCATAAGGTGAGGCCTACCTTTATTCCAACATGCACAGAGATACGCACCTCATTCATTTCCACATCCCTTATCCATCTGCTCACACAAAAATGTGTGAATTGATGAAGTCCACAGAACTCTGGACTTCAGTTCCTACCATGGATGGTTCCTACCATATCCATCCTAGCTGGAAATTCTGGAAAAATGTCCACGTTGGGGAAAAAGTTGATATAGACGGATTTCTCTTAGAAATTGCTGAGGCAAACCTCATTAGAAGATTTAATATGATTTCACTTAGACTAAACCTGGGATCCCCAAAGTTTTGGAGCTGGTTGATGCCTTTTGAATATTCAGAACATGCTGGGATATTGAAAAACTACTAGGAGGTTTGCTGTTTCATAGAGTGTAATTCAAGGTGTTGTCTAACTATAGTCATGTATTCATGCATATACAAATCTAGAAAAGTGGGTTGAATAAACCATGAAGTAATGATTTATGGGTAAATATATTAAACAGCTCATCAGCGCACAGATGTTTGTGTCTTACCTAACTCTTGTTTTGCGGATGATCAGTGTAATTTTTGGTAGCTGAGTTTGCAGTAGGTTTGTTAGGTTTAAATGTGGTCAGCTAATTTATGGTTCAGTTGTAATGCACATAAAATTAAAGGCCAGTAGTTCCTGGACAGAAAAATCAGGACTAGTCTGTGAATTAATCCTGCAAAGCAGGGCTTACCACAATGAATGTGTTTTCACATCACAGAAATACCCCTTGACTAATCAAGCCATGATTTATTGAAGTAACCAAATTGCGTGATGTCACTCAACCTAACTAAGCATAGTGCTTGGGTCTGTCTGCTAGGCTACGCCACAAATTACCTAAACTGTATCGCAGCCAACCTACTGTTCAAACCATCCAAGCAATGCCTTTATTTATTTATGCATTAAATTCTAAGAAAAGGGTTTGTTGCAAGTAAACAAAATAAAATAAAATCAGACAATGAGTTTAAACTAGCACGCTTTCAATTCGGCAGTCAAGCAACTGTAAAATGTTGCTTGGTTGCTGACCCCAGTACTTTAACCTCTGTTACTGTTTTCACCCCTGTGATGGCTGGCAGCAGATGCTCTAGAAAGTAGCAGATGTTCCTAATGGCTCCCCAGAGGGGTGGGGAAAATGTGCTAAGGAGTTATCCATTTGTTCTGAGGTTTATTTATGCACTCATCACCAGCTGTGGTGCTAGAGTGGCGAGTTGAATAAGGAGGCTTTTCAAAGTCACAGATCTACTCAAATGCAGCCATTTTCCCTAAAAGGAGATAATCCCCATGCCCTCAATTCAGAGATGTCTAGATGAGTGATACATGTTTTTTTTAAAAAGGAGGGGGGGGTCAATCACAGTTACTAGCTAGATTTTTTTTTTACCCTCCCTGAAGCTGCCCCTACCTCAACAACCCCCACATCCCTCTGTGTGGTTTGAAATTGCTTTATGACATACATTTGCCCCCTCCCCAAACAGGAGGGTTAAAACAATCCTCATCAGTTCAAGCAGTTTACCTGACTGCAAGTGTACAGAATGGAGAGTTCATTTGTGCCTAGGTTTCCTAGGTACATATTTCCCAGTAGAGCTGAAGAGTTCATTGATCTTTTCCTTTGCGTTTGAATGGGGAGCAAAAAGGAAATTGATGAGGAATGAGGTATTTTCCATTACTTTGCCATGGGGAAAAAATGAGAAAAATCCAGCCTAAAGACACTTTACAAAAATGGGTTCTATTGTGATCACCGATGATTCTAGCTATGTAACTATGATTTATGATCTATGACTTATCACTTTTGTATCACTGTTTATATGTACACTAAGAGATTATGCGCTGGAGACAAATTCCTTGTGTGTCCAATCACACTTGGCCAATAAAGAATTCTATTCTATTCTATGAAAAAAGCTTTGAGGATTTTTTTGCCTTATTAGGAAGCAGAATAATTTTAATTTTTTTAAAGATGCATATCTTCTTATTAGAATTATTCTTAATCTCAAAAGGAACATGCACAAAACAGTTGATCATTTGTACATACCTCATTGGCTGATTTTGCAATAAAGTCTTTGTAAATATTGATTTGACAAAGTGCTGCATGAAATAGCTTTATGCTTTGGTGAATTTCCTACAAACATTAGATTAACCAATAAATGCATTTTTTCATGGTGATTTGGTTAAAACTGGAGGAACTGCTTTTGGGCCTTACTGAATTCTCAAAAAATATCAGAAATTAACCCTTTTTAAAAGCCATTCAAACTAGTGAGCAACACCATATTTTATAATAGTTAATTCCTAAACTATTCATGTGTTATCCCAGATCACAAACAAATTTGAACTTTACCTGATAGTAACACATATTCAAAGGAGAAACCCCCCAAAAAAGTATTTGGCAATTGGAATTTTACTTTTTTTTACAAAATGTACTGTACCTAATTAACTCCAATTAACACTAAAAACATTATTTCAGTATCACTCAGATCTGAAATAGCTTTCAATCTGAAAAGAGAGGGAAAACAACAAGGAGGGATTGCTTACTTTAGCTATCAGCCTAATAACCTACATACAATGCTGTCCTTTCAGATTCTGCCATTTAAGCAAGCTTTCTGGGGTACTAGTTGGATGGGAAAATTCTGAGGGAATCCAGTGAAAATTGCTGCTTTTCTAGAAACTGCATTGGAGAGGGGTGATGTTTTATTTTTTTAATTATGTCTTTATTAAATTTATATGATATAAAAAAGGAGGGGGGAAACAAATATGTGCCCAGGATCTGCCTGTTGAAGAAGAAAATCAAAATGGGAAACCCCAATCTCTTTTTCACAAAAAAATCATATTTGTTATAAAAGAGCCTACAGATTTTTTCTTTTTCCTTTCCCCCAACAATTAAAACTTTATTAAAGAATAACGCAGCGTATACAGATGTAAAATTAGAGATAGTGTAGATTCATTTCCTCATACAGGGAGCTTTTATTCTTCTTGCAACTGTTTCTTGTTTCATCAGGATCAAAGTAAATGACCAAGAGCTAAATTTGGTCTTCACTTATTGATTGAATCTTATGTGATTTATCAAAATGTGCAGTCTTGACTTGGACCTGAAGAAATTCATTTCGTTTTGCATTTTTATCTGGAGCCAAATTTAATCTCCGAATTAAAATATAAATCAAAATGTAAATTATTTTTCATTATTGCTCCTTCTACAAACCCTGGGTATTATACATCCTGGGTATAAATTGTTTCCATTTCTGCACTCAGAACACTGCTGTAGGGCATGGCATGCCATAACAACTAGACAGAGGGACGATTTTCCTCCCCTGTGCCATCACTCTGCTGAACCCCTAATTCCCATAGCACTGTTTTATGCCTAAAGATATTTACCAATGTAGTATGCTGCATTGCTATTAACCTTGTTATCTTTCCTATTATCTTCTCCTATTGATGTCTTATGATTTATCACTTGGTTGTTTGCATCTTATGATTTATGTTGGTATCTTATGATTTATGATTATATCTTATGATTTATGATTTATCACTGTTGTTTATATGTACACTGAGAACTTATGCACCGGAGACAAATTTCTTGTGTGTCCACTCACACTTGGTCAATAAAGAATTCTATTACTATTATCTATTACTATCTTTTCTAAATATTGCAGTACAATGGGTCTGTCACTATCTTCCTAATAGGACCACCCCTGAATTAGATGAGTGATCAGAGAAGAAAGATTCTATTGTTACTCTTGGTATGAGAAAGGCAAGGAATGGCTGCTGATAATTCTACTCAGACCATGTGCCATTCAGAATCATTCAGGATCATGTGGAAAGGAAGTCAAAGCATTGGAAGAATCAAAGGCAACCTGCCTTCAATTCTTCCAACCTACAGATTAACAAAGTTGGAAGAGACCTTGTAAATCATCTAATCGAACCCCCTCCACCCAAGCAGGAGACCCTACACCATTTTTGACAAATGGCAGTCCAATCTCTTCTTGAAAGTCTCAAGTAATGAAGCTCCCACAAGGTCTGAAGGCAACTTCTGTTCCATTGGTTGATTGTTCTCCCAAGGATCACTTCCACTTTCAAAACAAATCTCAGGAATAAAGACAACAGCATGCCCAGAATAGTTTCAGAGATGCTGTAACATTTGGCAGCATATTGTTATTCTTGAATCCTAGTCATAAAAAGGAAATTTTTCATAAATACTCTCATAGAAGTCTGCCGCTTGTACAGTGTGTAAGGCAACCTGTGAAACTGCAACCGAGTTGCCAGGAAAAACGGAATCTGTTCTGGAAAATTCACAAGGTTGTTTTTCGGGTACCTCAAATTGTCTGGAAGCACCAGAAACGTTCGTTTCCTCTGTTCTTCTTCTAACTTTTATACAGTAATTTCTATCCAGGTTTCTTGAAAATTCTGTCCCTTTACTTTTGCAGGTTGATATTTCCACAGTTCTGTCCATTATTATCCTACAGCCTTCTAATGGTCTGTGTAAATCAGCATACAAAATATAAACATCAATTTGATCTTGAAGTAGTTTATCAGCTTTCAACCTATGAGTTGAACTTTCAATTCTAAAAACTGCAAGAAAAATTCCAAAAATCCATTTGCTAAACGTCTATTATCAGCCTCCTGACTGGTTATGAAAAACAGCTGCAGTTCTGCTTAAAATTTCAATTAGTCTTTAGCAGCCTTATACGAGACAGTTAAAGAGCAAAAGCCCTCAAATATTCCATTTCATAAAACCGCATCTTTATTCTCACTGGCAAGCTTCACTTTTGTGGCAATAAGTATAAATACTTTCAAAAAGATCAACACAATACTTTCACCATTAACAGCAGCTTTTACTAATAAGTAATAAAATTACTATTTAAACTGAAACATCAATTTCCAGACTTAATGCAACAGCCATCACACACACAAGATCGAATTCTATTGCAATTTATGTTATTTGCATAACAATGCCATTATACAAGTGGGATCGTCTGCATCATTTCCATGATAGCATCATTATGCAGATAAAATAAATTATTTGCATCAATTTACTTCATTTGCTTAATGATGTCATCATGTAAATGAAGCAATTTGCATCATTTGCATTACTTATGTTGACATATGTATCAGCTTACCAAACATTTGGAAAAGACAGGTACTTCTTCCTCCCAATTAATCCATTACCATCTACCTTTAAGTTTCAATTTCTTAACCAGCTGTCCCAAATCAAAATCCAGTCTTTGAAATAATCCTAATATAAGCATTATAACTTTTTAATAATATAACTTTATTGATCTGGGCTCAAACTAGTCAATAGAGTACTTTCTTTTGGATGATACATTAATACCTTCTGAGGAGGTCTCTGTGTATTGCTCTGATTTATCCTATGACAATTGGGGAGGACCTTCCCTGTACGAAATTTCACTTGAGCTTTGACTGATTCATACAAGAGGACTAGGATCTTTAAGACCTAAAAAGGGAATTTTATTTTATTAACTTCAAGTGCAATTTGTATGGAAAAAAATTATTTTAATTGAACATTCTCTTTTTCTTTTAGTCTTTTTTATCACTTTGCTTTCAATTGATTAACTTCTTGTCCTGTAAACTGCCCAGAGACATCTTTCTCTAAGAGCCAAGGTGGCCCAGTGGTTACAGTGCAATACTGCAGGCTACTTCTCCTGCCTTCTGCTGCCTGCAACTTGGCAGTTCAAATCCCACCAGGCTCAAGGTTGATTCAGCCTCCCATCCTTCCAAGGTGAGTAAAACGAGGACCAGTGTTGGGTTCCTACTGGTTTGGCCAAACTGGTAGCGGTATGGCAGCCTGGGTTGCTGGAACCGGCAGCAACCCAGGCCTGCCACATCCCCGAACCAGTTCCCTAGTCTTTTCTGCCATCACCGGCATGTTTCTGCGCGTGTGCAGAACAGTCAACCATGCATGTGCAGCACGTGAGCGAGTGGAGCAAGCAGCGTGTCCAAAAAACGGCTTCTCAGCAAAACAGTAGTAAACCAGTTAGGAACCCACCACTGAGGAGGACCCAAATTATTGTGGACAATATGGTGATTAAAGTGCTTAGAGAGCGCTGAAAACAGTGGTGGGTTGCAGGCAGTACACCCCGGTATGGGTGTACTGGTGCCTGCCCGGAGCACCAGGTACCGTTCCGGTGAAGTGCCCCAGAGGGCCCGCCCGCCCGAGCTCCTTACCTATATTTGAGCTCTTCTGCGCTTCTGCGCATGGAGCACATAATGCTTGCACAATGCTCCACCAAGCAGCTGGAGCATCACGGAGGCTCGCGGAGACGTCACAAGAGGTAAGGACGCATGCATGCACTGCACGTATGTGCACGCGTGCTGTGCGCATTCATGTGGTGGACGCCGGGTCCCGTTGCAACCGGTACGGTTACAACGGCATCCGGAATCCACCACTGGCTGTAAAGCACTGTAAAGCAGTATATAAAGTGGTGGGAACAGAAAAGAGTTGCACAAGGAAATTAAAAATTAGTTCCCATTATAGCCTTTATCTCTGGAGATACTGAGGTCAACCAGAAATAGATCTGTCTCTAAGAAAAGCAATGTAGAAAAGCAATAGGAATCTAAAAAGACTGGAATTGTTTACATTCTCCTTTTTCCTTCTCTACAGTTACTTCCTTTTCCTGTTTATGACATATCTACGCTCCTGCTATGGGCATCATCTGGCTGGAAACTGGACAATTTCCTCTTGCTTTCAACAGTAAGTGAATTATCTGGAATTTACAACCTGCACGGTTTATTCTCTAGGGGTCTATTGAAGATAGCCACATTTTTTTTCTACAACTTATCTTCCTCTGCCTTTCTTTCCTGCCCTCCCATTTCAACTCATTTTGCCATTCGGCTACAATCATAGCCTCAATTTCCTGAGTATCTTTAAGGTATTCTGCCAAAGTACTCTAGAGCCAGAATGAAGATGAATGGGGAAAAGCAGGGGGGATGCTTTTTAATGTTACCACTGGGATTGGGAGTGTAGAGGCTGTTAATAGGCTAAAAGGTTTGAAAATGATGGACTGAGCTTTTAAGGGACTTCTGCAGAAGTTGGGCTGGTAGGGTTTAGAAAATGCTAATTTAAATGCCCAGAGCAGATGGGAGATGAGAACAAAGGTGGAAGTCTGGAGCATTGTAAAAAGAGCTGGGTGCAATGATGGCAGCTGATGCTCTTCATATGCAATTCCATGGGCAGAAATGCTGAGAGCTTTGGAGAAGAGAAGGGGAGCGCCTTCGGTTAGTTTTTCTTTAGCAAATATCCTATGAGAAGAGTGTTTATTGCTGCAAAAGGACAACATAGATTGAGGAAAGAAGGCAAGATAATTTAGTTAGAGAGGCTTCTTGTAGCATCAACCCCTTGTGATCATCCTCTGTGGCAAGTTAATTTTCTCTGTGATGGGCCCAACCCTCTGGAATGACCTCCCCCCCCCGACATTAGAACCACTTCTGACCTCCGCTCCTTCCGGCAAAAATTGAAGACCCACCTGTTCCGATTGGCAGGCCTGGCATAATTACATCTGTCCCTCCTGGCAAATGTATTATCATCTGGTTATTTTAGGGGTTTTTTAATTTATTGTGTCTATTTTAGGGGTTTAAAACTTATATTTATATTAGCTTTGTACAGTTCTTTTAATTGCATTTTAACCTCCTCCATGCCAACTGTACATATTTAACTTTTTTATTGTATTTTGTTATATTCTGTATGGACTGTACACCGCCCCGAGTCCCTTTTGGGAGAGGGGGCGGTCTAGAAGCATCAAATATAAATAAAATAAATAAACCTCCACAAGAGAATAATCATGGAAGCCATCGAAATAGAGAAACACCCCCACAGCATGAACAAACGTGATGATACCTCCCGCCTACCAAACATCTGGAAACCAGCCCTAGCCAACAAACGAACACCACCCACCACCCAAGCCGTTATAATACAAAACAACAATGCACACACAGCCTGCACCAATCAGCACCAATCTACCAATCATGATACAACCACACAACCAATCATTCCACTTACTGAAACAAAGCCAGCACCCCATCCCCTCCCACCAAGACTTACAGAAAGACGGCAGCTCCGATCACATTTTAAGCCCACAGCTTGAAGATGGCAGGTGAGATCCTGCCGAAACGTTATATATATATATATATATATATATATATATATATATATATATATATATATATATATATATATATATATATATATATATATATATATATATATATATATATATATATATATATATATATATATATATATATATATATATATATATATATATATATATATATATATATATATATATATATATATATATATATATATATATATATATATATATATATATATATATATAGACACATGCCCACAAATGACAAAAAAATATTATGTTTTGATCATTGAGAAGTAAATCATTTTGCAAACATTGGAGGCAAGAAAAAAATCTGAAAGCAGGACTTTTGATTGATAGGCTATAATTGAACGCTGAAGGAAACTTGTTGTCCTCGGGATTTGCTGAATTATAACTCTCAGGTGTCCCAGCCTCAAAGCCAGGAGTGAAAGATGTTGAGATCCTCGTCTGCCAACATCCAGAGTGCCTTTGTTCCCTATCCCTGTTCCTTCTCCATCAACAGCATATAATTCTCAAAATGTGCCCAACAGATCTCTGCTTTCAGATTACCTCTACCAGCTTTCCCAAACAGCTTATTAGGTACTGTAGGTGACAAAGTAATTGCTATCCATCAAGCCCTATAAATCACAAGTTGCAGGTTCCAATGCCTATAAAGCTGCAGAGGTCAAACACCTTGTTCAAAATTTTAACTGTTGGAAATAAATTGTAACTCATTTTTTTCAATCTTCACTGTGTGTTTTCATGTCTAGTTGGTGGATTTATCCTAGTTGGCAAATTTACACATTTGTTGACTTGACCTTTTCCTGACCTTTCTCATTTTGAATGCCTTTCATTGTATAGCAGAGGTAAGGAAAGATGGGATTGTGCTTGGAATAATAACCTGAATGTATATATTTTTAACCCCAAAAGTAGCTTAGAGTCCTAAATTGCAGTACTGGAGCCTGCCCGGAGTACTGGATACAATTCCGCTACGGTGTTCTGGTCCAAGCTCCTTACTGGTCTTTTAAGTCGTCGGTGCGTACAGCACCTGTGCGACGCTCCGCTGAGCAGCTGGAGCATTGAGGAGGCTTGTGGAAGCGGTAAAATGCATGCACGCGCACTGCACATCCATGTGCACGCCACCAGGCCCATTCCAACCGTACCAGAACCTACTACTGACTCAGGCCCACATGAGAATGAACATGTGCCGAATTTCACTCCTTACTGGAAAATAGCTAGACCTAGTCTCCATTAGAGGCAAATGATCTCTTCCCATTCAAATGAGACAATAAAATCCAGGATTAGAACTCTAAACAACTCTATATCGTTTGAAAGAAGTAATGTCAGCTTCCTCCATTCTAAAGCTATTCAGCCATTTTAAGAACATAGCTCCAGACTTCTCAGTCAATTTCTTTAATTGTACTCTAAAAGTTTTAAACTGAGGAAATATTATTATATACTAGTAATAAAAATGGTAATAACAATATTAATTACTGATTGCATCACTAGATTTCATCACTGGGCTTTTTTTTATCTGGGCGTATGTAGTAAGTCTTATGTGATTTATTTTATAGAAGAATGGTGGTTTTTAAAAATCTTATTTAAAAATAGTTGGAAATAGATAATGTTAGATACTTGTTCTAACTACAGTGGTTTCCACCAAGGTCCTCTGTTAGGGCGGGAACAGAGGTTTAATCCTATTGGTCGAAGGGTCTGACACAGTGGTGGGTTTCAAATTTTTTTGGAACCTACTCTGTGGGTGTGGCCTCCTTTGTGGGAGTGGCTTGTCGGCCATGTGACCTGGTGGGAGTGGCTTGGGAGTCATGTGACCAGGTGGGCATGGCTAACTTGGAAAATGTGGTGAAACTCACTTAATGATGCTCTTGCTTAGCAACCAAAATTTTGGGCTCAATTGTGGTCATAAGTTCTTTTTCTTTCTTTCTTTCATCTCTCTCTCCCACTTTCTTTTTTTCTTTTTCTCTCTCTCTCTCTGGCTCTTTGTCTCTCTCTCCCTCTCTCCCTCTCTGTCTCCCTCTGTCATTTTCTCTGGGTGTCTATCTGTCTGTCTCTCTCTCTGTATCTCTGTCTCTCTCTCCTCCTTCCCCCATCTCTGTCACTCTGTGTGTGTGTGTCTGTCTGTCTCTCACTCACTCTGTGTGTGTGTGTGTGTCTGTCTGTCTCTGTCTCTCCCTCTGTCTCTCTCCCCTCCCTTCCTCTCTCTCTGTCACTCTGTGTATGTGGGTGTGTCTGTCTCTCACTCATTCACTTAATCACTCACTCTGTGTGTCAGCGTTCCAAATATCATGCAGAATTAAATCATTGTCCAAGGCAAAGTAGTCCTTAAAACTCCAATTTAATAAGACAGGCATGTTGGCATTAAGCTGGTGAAATTTCAACTCTAAGGTACATCCGGTGAATTCCCCAAGTTAAAAGTTCATCATCTATCCCCACACCCCATAATTCATCACATGGTCCAATCTTCATCTTCCACGCTGGCATGTACACCCCTCTTCTTCCGGCCAGGTGTCGAGGTGCGGAGACAAAAGACGACCTTGAGCTTCTAAGAAATCCATAACAATACATTCCACCATCCTACTCCTTTCTATTCCCCCCTCCCAACTACTATACCAATGAAACAGCATAATATATATGTTTTAATTATGTGGCAGGCCAAAGATCCTAAAAGGAACAGAATTACAGGCCTGACAGGCGGCCTCTCCTCAAGAGAAAAATGTTTCCTGAAAAGAGAATAACATAAATGTTAACTATCAAAATTTAACCACCTCTTCCTCCCCCAGGGGGACCCTTTGGCTTATCCGGGAATTTCTCATGGAATTGCTTCACTAATTTATCTGCTTTCAGATCCCAACTTTTCACCCACGTAGCTTCTGACAAAGGGTATCCCTTCCAATGCACTAAATATTGTAAACGACCTCTATACAGCCTGGAATCTAATATTTTTTTCACTTCATAATGTGTTTCCCCTTCTACCACTACGGGAGGAGGTGGAGTTTGGGTGGATGGTCTCGTGCTAGACTCCCTTACCGGCTTCAATAAGCTACAATGGAATACCGGGTAAATTTTCCCTAAGAGTCTGGGTAGGCTGAGTCGAACTGTAACTGGGTTAATTATCTTTTCTATTGGGAAAGGACCTAGAAATTTTGGACCTAATTTCTTACTAGGCATCTTTAATCTTATGTATTTAGTAGACAAAAAAACTTTGTCCCCCACTCGAAAGGGGGGTTGTAGGGAACGATGTTTATCAGCTTGCTTCTTGTAGGCTTCTGCCGCATCTGTTAGCGCCTTTTTGGTATTCTCCCATCCCTTCTTTAGTGCCTCCAGCCATTCATTCAGGGACATGGATGAGGGAGGTTCCTTAGGTAGTTCAGGCATGGGAACGAATTCCATGCCACTGGTAATCTGGAAAGGAGTTAATCCGGTACTGCTGTGAACCGTATTATTATATGCTACTTCAGCGAAAGGTAGCAAGTCCGACCAATTGTCTTGTTGATAGTCCACATAACACCGGATATACTGTTCCACCATTGCATTGGCCCTCTCTGCTGCCCCATTTGTGCTGGGATGAAATGCTGAGCTGAGTCCCTGCGTGGACCCGATCGATTTTAGGAATTCTCTCCAGAACTTGGCGGTGAATTGAACTCCGCGATCTGAAATGATCCTTTTTGGAACTCCATGTAGGCGATAAATGTGTTTCACAAACATTTTCGCTAATTTCTTTGCGGATGGTAGGCTTGAACAAGCGATAAAGTGTGCTTGCTTGGAAAACAAATCAATAACTGTCCAGATTACTTTATTACCACTGCTATCTGGAAGTTCGACAATGAAGTCCATTGCTATCTCTTCCCATGGTCGGCTAGGGTTGGCCACTTGTTGTAGTAGTCCAGGGGGCTTTCCCGGATGGGTTTTCATTGTTGCACAAGTAGCACAGCTTTTTACATAATCTTCCACCTCTGACCTCATCTTTGGCCACCAAAATTGACGTCTAGCGAGGTGGAGAGTTTTCAGGAATCCGAAATGACCTCCTAGTTTCGCATCATGACTCCGCTGTAGCACTTGCAATCTCATTTCTGCAGGGACGTACAGTTTGGATCCCTTCCAGGCTACGCCATCATTAATCGTTAGGATGTCTTTGTTGTTGTTGAACCATGGGTCTGTCTGGAGGGCTGCTTTCAGTTCGGTTCTCAGTTTATCTTGGCTTCGACTGGTGACTTGAGCTGCCTTTTGGTGAGAAGAAGATATGATGGGGTGGAAAATTTCTTCCTTCTTACTGTCAAACTGGGGTTTTCTCGACAGTGCATCTGCTAACAAGTTCTTCCCTGCGGGGATGTGTTTAATTTCAAATTTGAACCTTTGGAAATATTGGGCCCAACGGACCTGTTTGGGGGATAACTTTCGATGGGCAAGGAGAGTTTCGAGGTTTTTATGATCAGTCCATACCTCGAACGGTATATCCCCCCCTTCCAGGAGATGCCTCCAGGTGAGCATGCTCCACCTGATCGCGAATGCCTCCTTCTCCCAAATGGGCCACCTTCTTTCCGTAGTGGTGAGTTTCTTGGAGATGTAAGCGCATGGTAAGAGGTGGCCTTCTTTATTCTTTTGTAGTAGCACCGCGGCTATCGCGACATCACTGGCATCCGTTTGGATTATGAAAGGTCGCTCTGGATCGGGGTGTTGCAATATGGGTTCTTGGGCAAAGAGCCGTTTTAATTTCTCAAAAGCCTTTTGACAGTCGATTGTCCATTTTAATGGTTGGTTTGCTTTTGGTTTAGTAGGGGAAGGCCCCGTTCTTAATAGGTCAGTCAATGGTAGGGCAATTTCAGCAAAGGTTGGAATAAACTGCCTATAAAAGTTTGCAAATCCAAGGAAGCTTTGTAATTGTTTGCGAGTGCTTGGAGGTTTCCAATCTAACACCGCTTTCACTTTTTCTGGGTCCATTTCTACTCCTTCATTGGAGATACGATATCCCAGATAATCTAGCGAGGTCTTGTGGAATTCACACTTTGACAATTTTGCATAAAGTTTGGCAGCTAGAAGTTTTTTCAGGACTTGCCGTACCAGTTTCACATGTTCTTCCATGGTCTCAGAGAAGATCAAGATGTCATCTAAATAAACGAGTACTCCGCGGTACAGGTGGTCGTGTAGCACTTCATTTATGTACTGCATGAATACTGCGGGTGCTCCTTGTAGTCCGAAAGGCATGACTTTATATTGGAAGCTGCCTAAGGGAGTATTAAAAGCGGTCTTCCACTCATCCCCTTTCCGGATTCGTATACGGTAATACGCCTCTCTCAAATCCAGCTTGGTGAAAATCTTGCCCTTAGCCAAGTGGTTCAACATATCTTTCATGAGAGGGAGGGGATAGGTATTCTTTTTGCATACCGCATTCAAAGCTCGTAAGTCCACACAGAGGCGAACCCCCCCATCTTTCTTTTCCCTGAAGAGCACTGGGGCCGCTACTTTTGATTTTGCTGGTTCAATAAACCCTCTTTTCAAATTGGTGTCGATGTACTTCCTCAATTCTATCATCTCTTTAGGCGTCATAGAGTACATTTTGGGCTTTGGTAAGGTTACCCCAGGTTTGAACTCTATGGCACAATCTGTGGCGCGGTGAGGTGGAAGGTAGTTTCCGTCTTCCTCACTGAACACCTCCGCCAGATCCCAATAGATCTTTGGGACTCGTTGGATTCCCGGAAGTTTAGTGTCTGCTGCGGTTGCTGCAGGTTCTGGATGGGTTGGGCTGTTAGGTTCCAATGTTCCTGGGTGGCCTTTTGGTTCCACCGGTGGTAACGGCCCAAGTCCAATAGTCACCTTTCTAACGCCATCCTCCCACTTTATGGTAGGTTCCCACTTGTCCAACCATGCAAGTCCTAGGATAACTGACTCCTGCATTCCGGGGGCCACGATGAATCTGAGGAACTCATAGTGGCGGCCTATCACCAGCTTTACTAACTCAGTGATCTTTGTAGCCGGAGCTCCCCCAATTAGGGTTCCATCCACTTGCTCAAACGGAATGGGTTGTTTCAGGGGTCTGGTGCGTATACCTAGTTGTTCCACTATTGACATGCTGATTAAGCATCGGGTGCAGCCGGTATCTATAATCACCCCAACTTCCCCTTCTACCCCCGTTTTCGGTATTTGGAGTTTGGCTTTTATTTGGAAGGGGCGGATAGGTGCACTCACCATTGGGTCGTCTTCTGGGTTTCCTTCCTCTTCCTCCTCTGAGGTGGCCAGGGCGTCTTCAGTGGCTCCGCTCTCTGTCCCTGCTGGCTGTTGTGCCAGACGACTTCTTTCTGGTGGTTTTCTGGGGGTTTTCTTGACTGTGCTGGCAGGTGGTTGGCGTGGTTGTGGAACTGGGGCTGGAGCCCAGCATGTAGATGCCCGGTGGCCAAGCTGACCACAACGGTAGCACTTCATTTTGGGGCCCCAGGAACGCGGGGTTGGCGGGAGCTTTTCAGTTTGCTGCCTCTGCGTTCGATGGGCTAACGGTTTTTTTTCAGGGGTTCTGGTACCTGGCTTTGGATAGGTGTTAATCTCGTGGTCCAGTATGATTGCAGTGGTGTACCATTCTTGGATACGATCTGGGGTCCCCCTTACGGCACAAGCTTGTTTCAGTTTGGGATCTAAGGCCTTTTTGAACGTATAGACCAATAGTCTCTCTGGCCAGTAACGTAGTCTTCCAGCTATTCTCCGGAATTCCCAAACTAATTCTTTGACCGGCCGACCCCCCTGTCGTAATTCCTGGATCTGGTCTTCAGCATCTACCTGTTGGGCCACATCGTAAAATCGGGCCCGCATCAGTTGGATGAACCCCGTTATGTCATCTAACTCAGGAGCTGCTTCTTCATGGAGTTCCGCTATCCATTGTGCTGCCTCTCCTTCATTCATCCCCTCTGCTATTTCTTGGATCAGTTCTCGATCCGTCAGGTATTGTGGGCCTACTTGGTCAACGTATGCCAACACTCGATTCATAAAGTAAGCTAGTTTGTCTCGGCTGCCATCATAGGTTGCACGGAACCTTGGGGGTGTGGGAGGAGGAGGGGGTGCTGGTGGTTGAACCGGAGCAACCTGTCGGCCTGCTGCTTGGGGTGGTAAGCTTCTTTGTGGGGCCACACCCATCGGTTGGGCAAAAGCCTGCTGAGGCATTGGTGGGGGGGCTGGGCCCTGTGGTGGTCCCAGTCCCTGGCTCTGCCTCTGGGCAGCTATTTGGGGTGGCGCCATTAGTTGGGAAGGGGCAGGCGTCCACTGGCATTGAGCCCATCCATGACCCGGGAAGAAAGCCCAACCTGAATTGGCTTGATTGATGGGTCCAGAGCCATCGCTTTGCAGAGGGGGGGAGGTGAAAGTGTTCCAGGCCCCTTTCGGCTGGTTAAGTTTTACTTCCCAACTTTTTTTTCACTCCAGGAGGGGGGGGTGCTGATTCGCTGATGGCTGTGTGGAAAGACCCAAGGTCTCCGCTCCACTGCGCAGCAGTTTCTCTGCTGGGGAAGGATAATGTGGGCTTTGCTAGCCTCCACCCGGGTGGTTCTGGGGGCCCCAGGGGTTTTTGTTCACTCACATTTAGGCGTCGGAATTGGTCCTGAAGGCCCATCAAAGACTGGCTGCGTGAGAGTGACTGAGATCTCCATTCATTTGCTCTTCTCCCCATGCTCCAGCCGTCTGTCAGAGTTCCCTTGGGGGGCCCCCCTTCTTCCAGCAGGCATTCCTGAGAAGCAATAAATCCCGAAACTTCCTCCCGCAGGTCTAACTCCGTCTGTGAGGAAAATCTTGGTTTCGGTTCCTTTTCCCTCGCCTCTGCCTGTTGAACTATTTCTTTAGAAGGTGCATAGATAGTCTCGACAAAATTAAGCGATCCATCATCCTTAGCTTTCTCTGCTGCATTCTTTCCCTCCTCCATCTTCACTGAAATTTCGTCCTGCCCAGGGTTGGGTCAGAACTGGGATTCAGTACCCCGATGAAAGAAAAAAATTTATGGGAGAGTTGAAATAATGTCAGCGTTCCAAATATCATGCAGAATTAAATCATTGTCCAAGGCAAAGTAGTCCTTAAAACTCCAATTTAATAAGACAGGCATGTTGGCATTAAGCTGGTGAAATTTCAACTCTAAGGTACATCCGGTGAATTCCCCAAGTTAAAAGTTCATCATCTATCCCCACACCCCATAATTCATCACATGGTCCAATCTTCATCTTCCACGCTGGCATGTACACCCCTCTTCTTCCGGCCAGGTGTCGAGGTGCGGAGACAAAAGACGACCTTGAGCTTCTAAGAAATCCATAACAATACATTCCACCATCCTACTCCTTTCTATTCCCCCCTCCCAACTACTATACCAATGAAACAGCATAATATATATGTTTTAATTATGTGGCAGGCCAAAGATCCTAAAAGGAACAGAATTACAGGCCTGACACTGTGTGTGTCTCTCTATCTTTCTCTCCCTCCCTCCCCCTCTCTGTCTCTGTGTGTGTGTGTGTGTGTGTGTGTCTGTCTGTCTGTCAGTCTCTCTGATTCCCTCACTCACTCCCTCTCTCTGTTCCTCTCTCTGTCTGTCTGTCTGTCTCACTCACACACACACACTTTGGTCACCTTGTTGAGTGTTCCAATCACATTTGAAACACTCAACAACTGGCTTGCATTTATGATATTTTGCAGCATTCTGCAGTCATAGGACCAAAATATATGCTTTTTAACCATATATTTTGGTCCTATGACTGCAGAATGCTGCAAAATACCATAAATGCAGGCCAGTTGTTGAGTGTTTCAAATGTGATTGGAACACTCAACAAGGTGACCACAGTGTGTGTGTGTGTGAGAGAGAGACAGACAGACAGACAGAGAGAGGAACAGAGAGAGGGAGTGAGAGAGGGAATCAGAGAGAGACTGAAAGAGTCTGACAGAATCAGAGAGGTACTTTTAACTACCTGGCAGCGGCGTTTTTCCTTGGGGGGCTCCTCAGAACATCCCAAGACTTCGGAGGGAAGCCTCCAGCCCGGAGCAGGAGCAAAGCCCCTTTTCCAACTGGCCTTTCCTCGCTTGGAGGGCTTTGGAGGGAAGCTTCTGCATAAGCCCGGCTGAGTGACAACAAGTTCCCACCGTTACGAAGTCTCGGAGGCTGTAATTTTCTGAGCTGTGCGCGCGCGCCTGTTTTCCACGGCGTGGAGCAGCAGCGAGGTTTGTGTGGCCGGCAATCACTCCAAATGCCATCCGGGAAGACGAGGAACGCGAGGGGGGACCGTTGACGGCCTCCGCAATCATCGCTCGCCTCGCAGAGCCTCGCTGCTGCTCCACGCCGTGGAAAACAGGCGCGCGCGCACAGCTCAGAAAATTACAGCCTCTGAGGCTTCGTAACGGTGGGAACTTGTTGTCACTTGCCCGAGCTTTTGCAGACGCTTCCCTCCGAAGCGTTCTGAGGGAGGAAGGGCCAGTTGGGAAAGGGACTTTGCTCCTGCTCTGGGCTGTAATTGCGCCTATGTTTTCCACGGCGTGGAGCAGCGGCAAGGCTCTGCGCAGCCAGCGATGATTCCGGGGGCCATCCGGGAAGATGAGGAACATGAGGCTCTGCGAGGCGAGCGATGATTGCGGAGGCCGTCAACGGTCCCCCCTCGTCTTCCCGGATGGCATTTGGAGTGATTGCCGGCCACACAAACCTCGCTGCTGCTCCACGCCGTGGAAAACAGGCGCGCGTGCACAGCTCAGAAAATTACAGCCTCCGAGGCTTCGTAACGGTGGGAACTTGTTGTCACTTGCCCGAGCTTTTGCAGACGCTTCCCTCCGAAGCGTTCTGAGGGAGGAAGGGCCAGTTGGGAAAGGGGCTTTGCTCCTGCTCTGGGCTGTAATTGCGCCTATGTTTTCCACGGCGTGGAGCAGCGGCAAGGCTCTGCGCAGCCAGCGATGATTCCGGGGGCCGTCAACGGTCCCCCCTCATGTTCCTCGTCTTCCCGGATGGCATCCTGAGTCATTGCCGGCCACGCAGAATCTCGCCACTGCTCCATGCCGTGGAAAACAGGCGCGCGCGCACAGCTCACAAAATTACAGCCTCCGAGACTTCGTAACGGTGGGAACTTGTTGTCACTCACCCGGGCTTCTGCAGAAGCTTCCCTCCAAAGCCCTCCAAGCGAGGAAAGGCCAGTTGGGAAAGGGGCTTTGCTCCTGCTCCAGGCTGTAATTGCACCTATGTTTTCCACGGCGTGGGGCCGCGGCAAGAAGACAAGGAACAGCAGTGGTGGCGGGGAGTCAGCCCCGATGCAAAAAACATCAAGGGGGCGGGGCCGGAAATTACTTCCGGGTTCATTCTTCAACCGGATCGCGCGATCCGGTGCGATCCGGTAGAAACCCACCACTGGTCTGACAGCTCCCTATAAAAGGGCTGCTGTCAGACTCAACCTTCGCTGGATTGTTCTCACTTGTTGTACTTAATAAAGAGCTGTTGTTACCGTTAAGCCTGTGTGTGCCTATCCATTACACAATCTAACACTGGCGACGAAGGTGGAATTGGAAAGCAACTAGGCGAACCAAAAGAGCGTAGCAATCCAGCAAGTACATCCAGCCCGGAGCTCAGAGCGCGGCTTCGAGCAGCCATTTTTGAGCGGCAAACTCAAAACGCCCTCAGAATACAAAATGGCCATGCACACCCCACCGACTATGTATGACCCAGTCACCGAGCACTGGGACTCGTAGATGCTATGATTTGACTGCTTCCTCGAGGCCAACAACCTCATGGGCCTTTCTGAAGGCCGCAAGAAGAACATGTTCCTTGGATACTGTGGCAGGGAAGTGTTTGAGATGGCAAAAGACCTCTCTGAGCCGACACCGCTACAATCAGTCACCTGGTCCGTGCTCCAGCAGACGCTGAGGACCCACTTTGCCTTCAAGCAGTCCAAGCACGTTCGCCAGCATGAGTTTAACATCCAGAACCATTAACGAGTACGTTTCGGTGCTCTGCAAGGCCGCAGCGTACTGCGAATTCCGAGACATGGACGAGCTGATTCTGGACTGCATAATTAGCAGCGTGCGGGACATTTACCTACAGAGGAGTCGCTAAATCTAACCTCGTTCTGCCGATCATCTTGGACAAAGCCAGGGCATCCGAATCAGCTGTCAAATCTACTGAGACTCTGCAGCGCCAAAGCAGTCCACAAGACACACGAAAGAGTACATGCATACATGGTGAGGCTGCAGAGCCCGAGAGCTCAGAGGGTGAGATAGATGACAGCTGCTGCATGTGCAGTAGAGGTGCCCAGCCGGCGCACAAATTCAAACTGTGTCTCCCGCTGCGGAGAAGACCATGCCAGATCGACTTGCCATTTCCACGATGCAACCTGCCAGCGCTGCGAGTGAAAGGGGCACATCGCCAAGGTGTGCAGGAGCAAATTCCCTGCCACTGCCTGGCAGCCTAGAAACGCACCAACCCACCAACAGAGGCCCAAGCAAGAGGCCTGGTAGAAGCGACCATGGCGCTCAGAGGGCAACAATAGAGTGACCTATCATACATCAATTGGCCAAGTCCGCACCAGACAGCCAAAAAAGCTGAACGTCACAGTCCGCATTGAGGACTCTCTGTGTGAGATGGAGATTGACACTGGGTCATCACTGACCATCATACCGTGGTCTACCCTAAAACAGCATATCCCTAGCCAAAAGAAGCAGCATCTACGCACCCCTGACATCCACTTTCACGATTACCAGGGAAACTGGGTCCCCATCATGGGCCAAGGCACCTTCCAGGTGATGTTCAAGCAATTCAGCAGGAAACTCCCACTGACAGTGGTCAGCGGCAACCTGCAGAGCCTCCTAGGGCTAGATTGGTTCCAAGCCCTGGGCCTAGAAGTGAACGGTATCAACGCCTTGAAAGATGATGGTGCTGAAGGAGTTCGAGGACGTCTTCAGCACCAGTCTGGGTAAGTATGTGGAGACTCCAATTTCCTTTAGTTTGGACCCCAACATAGCCCCAATAAGGCTAAAACCCAGGAGAGTACCTTTTGCTCTCTGCCCCCAAATCGAAGGGAAATTGACAAGCTCCTAGGCCAGGGAATCTTACAGCCCGTTGATCACGCATGCTGGGAGACCCCTATAGTGACACCTGTCAAATCTAACGTGTCTGTCCGCATCTGTGCAGACTACAAGTGCACAATAAATAAAAAACTACAACAAAGTGCCTACCCTGTACCCATTGTACAGGACCTCCTTCATTCATTAGGCCCTGGAAAATTTTTCGCTAAATTGGACTTGGTGCAGGCATACCAACAATTGCCTGTAGATGGCGCTACAGCAGAAGCCCAAACCATTGTGACGCACAGGGGTGCAATTTGGCATTAGTATCATCCCTGGACTGTTCCAAAGCATCATGGAACAGCTTTTGCAGGGGATTCCAGGAGTCATCCCTTATTTCGACGACATCTTGGCATCGGCTGTAAATGAGATGCAACTTTTAAAACGTGTATGAACAGTTTTGGCTCAAATTAGAGACAAAGGCCTCCATCTCAAAAAAGAGAAATGCCAAATTAACGTGCCAAGGGTTGAATTCTTAGGGTACCTGATCAATGGCTCTGGGATTCACCCAACCACACAAAAAAACTAAGCAATTCAGGACGCCCCCACACCTTGCAATCAAACCGAGCTGCAGGCATTCTTTGGGCTCCTTAATTTCTAAAGCATCTTTCTCAAACAGAAGGCCACCGTTGCTGAGCCCTTACACTGTCTCCTGGCTAAGAACGGGAAGTGGTCCTGGGGCAGAGCTGAGGCTGCCACATTTGCCATGGTAAAACGACTCCTGTCAGTGGACTCCTTTCTGGTACAATACAGCCAGACCCTGCCATTGGTGCTGACCTATGACACTTCCTCGTTTGGCATCGGCACTGTCCGCAGCCATTGCATGCCCAACAGAACTGAAGCCCCTATTGCATTTTACTCCAGGACCTTGTCTGCCGCAGAGCGGAACTACAGCCAGCTGGACCGTGAGGCTTTGGCTGCAGTAGCCGGAGTAAAGAGGTTCCATGAGTATCTATATGGCCGGGACTTCGAAATGGTTATGGACCACAAGCCGTTGTTGGGCTTATTGGCTGGGGACCGACCTACTCAGGTGTAATTATCACCTCGAATGACCAGACGGACCATCTTCGTAGCTGCCTACTCCTACGATCTCATCCACTGACCAGGTTCCACTTTGGGGCAGGCTGACGCTCTAAGCCACTGCCCGCTGCCTGAACTTCTCACTGACCCTACCCCCGAGACGCCAGTCTTCCTCATTGACTACCTTGAGACTGGGCCTGTCTCGTCCAGTGACGTTGCCCGTCAGTCTGCAAAGGACTCCACCATAAAACAAATTTTGAACTGGGTGTGGAGGGGGTGGCCCAAGGGGCCTGTTGGGGCTGATTTCAAAATGCATTTTGCCAAACGCGATGAGTTATCAGTTGTAAATGGCTGCTTACTGTGGTGGGACCGGGTCGTTGTTCCACCCAAACTGTGCATTGCAGTATTAGAGACTTTACACATAGGGCATCCTGGAGTTGTCAGGATGAAGTCTTTGGCTAGGAGTTACATGTGGTGGCCTAACATGGACAGGGAGATCGAAGAATGGGTGGCTATCTGCACGCCATGCCAGGAGTCCAGACCAGCTCCCCCAGAGGCGCCCGCTAAGGAGTGGGAGCGACCTCAAGCACCATGGTCTAGGGTGTACATTGACTTGCTGGCCCAGTTCATGGCCAGACATTTCTCGTAGTTGTGGACACCTACTCAAAATGGTTAGAGGTGGCCTCCACTACGGCAGAAGTGATCATCAAGGTGCTACGGAGACTTTTCTCCATGCAGGGCCTGCCCGATGTCTTGCTCTCTGACAACGGGCCCCAATTCATGGCCATGCAATTTGAGACTTTCCTAGCAGCTCAGGGAATCAGGCATGCCCTGGTCGCGCCATTCCATCTGGTCTCCAATGGTCAGGCGGAGAGAATGGTTAGATCTGCAAAAGAGCCCTCTCTAGGATGGCCCGGGAGATTGGCAAACACGGGTTGACCACTATTTGCTAATTCAGCACACCACACCCAGTGCCACTACAGGGAGAAGCCCCTCCGAGCTTCTCATGGGTCACCGGCTAAGGTCCCACTTAGACCAGCTACACCCCAATTATTCTACCTCATCACCCCCAGACTCCACAAGCAAGATTCGGACATTTAGTGTAGGGGATTTGGTATACGCAGACAACTACGCCGGGGGAACTCTGTGGATTCCTGCCACAGTGATAGGCATCACCAGCCCTTGCTCTTACCTCCTAAAACTCGAGGACGGTAGGAATTGGAGAAGGCATATTGACCAACTCCGTAGCTGCCTCTCCAACTCCACTCTTAGACAACCAGAGGTAACTCCTGCAGGAGTTAGCCAAAGCGCTACCCAAATGGAGCAAACACTCACTCCTTCCACAGCCAGCTCAAGCCCAAGGGTACCAGGAAACCTATCTGGTTTTGTTGCAGGCCCGCAGCAATCTCCGAGCGAACCGGCTCTAGAAGCTCCAGCCGTGGCCTGTGAAAGGTTCCAGGAGTTTTCACCAAGCAGAGCTGTGGAGCAAACAGGTCCGTCTGACCTGTCCAAGGAACCCCTCCTACTGAACTGTGCAGGTCAGGCAGAGCTACCCAAAAGCCCGCCTATCTGCGTGACTACGTAACAAGTAGGATTGTTCCATCCAAGAGGGAAGGGGTGTTAGATACTTGTTCTAACTACAGTGGTTTCCACCAAGGTCCTCTTTACCGGTGGGAACAGAGGTTTAATCCTATTGGTCGAAGGGTCTGACAGTTCCCTATAAAAGGGCTGCTGTCAGACTCAACCTTCGCTGGATTGTTCTCACTTGTTGTACTTAATAAAGAGCTGTTGTTACCGTTAAGCCTGTGTGTGCCTATCCATTACACAATCTAACAGAAAGGTTTTCCAAAACATAGATTAACAAACCACTTCTGAATTGTTTTCTCAACAACAACATGGATGTGTTCAGGAAGTCACCGAAAGATCTTGACTGGAGAAAAACTTTGCCTTTTTCTTATAGTAGAAAGGATATCCAATCCAGCTTCATGTGAAATAAAAAGGATAACTAGGATACCAGCTACTTGTTTGAAATAAATGTTTTTTTCCCCTTTGGAGACACTTTGCTTGGGACAAGACCAGTGATTGGTTACACTTACCTTCACTACTGGTTTGCTGATTGCGATCGCGTGCGTTCCGTTCGCTCGCACACCTGACTCGCGCTACGCGTGCATGCGTAATCCACCGCCCCTCCGTCAATCAGCTGATTGTCAGGGTTCGCACAGACGCCATATGCTGTGCGTATGTGCGCAATTTGCCTTTTGCCATAAAAGCGGGTATAGAACGTGAGCGGGCGGGAGGGCCAAAAGAGCCACCATACTGGTTTGCTCTCAGCTGCTCCGGGGCACTACCGGTTTGGCAGAACCGTCAGCAACCCACCTCTGGACAAGACACATGTTTGACCTTCATATGTCAATGACTGTTGACTGCAGACTTGTCAGCCTCCTTCAATGTCATGGAATCCATGTAGGAATAGATGTGACCTACAGACTCCTATAATAAAAAGGCAGGAAATCATAAAGTAAATAGCCTGCTTGCACATTATGGACTTTGGCTCTAATGCTACTCATTGGGTAAAACATGAAAAATGCAGCCTATCATAATGAGGTACTTTATATTTGTTTCTTTAAAAAAAGGGCACAGCCAAGTTGCAAAAAGACAGAATTAAAGAAGTGCTGATATTAAGCAAAATTACATCACAGAAGCTATGTTTCTCCTGCTATTCACTTGCTATCTTACACCAAAAGAAGGGGAAAAATTACGAACAGTAATATGCCATAAAATCTGTAAATATTTGATAAATTAAATAAGAATAAAGGGCTCATACAATTCACTTTCTCCCATCTACTAAAGTGACTGTAATAGAGGGGCCAGAAGTGAGAGGGGGGAGGGGGAGGGAGAGGAAAAGCATAATATAGTACAGGAAATAGCTCTAGGAAGACCAGCAGTGCAAACATCCACCTGGTAGGAAGCCAGAGCTGGCAAAAAACATGTTAAATTAGAAAGCTAAGAATCTCAAGAGGGAACTTCTGTCAAGAATGCTAAAAGGGGCATTTAAAGGTGAACCCCAGAGGATGGAGATAATTGGAGTTCTGCTGTTTCTAATCTAAATTAATAATCCAGTCTGAGACATCAAATGAGAGCTGGCAGAATTTACCTGAGAGAAGATCCAAGATTTATTTCTTATGAAATATTTGTGAAGCTGCATTTAATTAGACTTGTAGAAGCAGAAAATGATGCAATGAAAAAGCTGCATTTAATTTAGACCAGTGAGAAGCAGAGAATGGAGATGAATTTACAGCTCAGGATTTCCTTTCTTTCCAAATCTAGGGAATCACCTGGAAACAATCTTGGGGGCTTCGTGACTATTGTTCTGATCGATAATAAGGATGGAAAATTGTTGGGAAACAGGTGTAATGGCAATTGTTTGCCTTATTCCTCCACGGACATTCCTTAGGAGGAAGATAAGGTGGTGAAGGGAAGTGGGGAATGAAAATTGCTCTCTTTGGCTTTTTATTTTCTTTGAAGTTGCTAATGCAGGTGCAAACCAAACTTTGTAGTGTTTTTTCTCTCTCCCCGCAAATCAGAGAACTTCATGTTGTTCTGTAAGAAATTAGCACCCACCCCTCTCCTAGGAAAATGAAATATTCTAGGAAATATTAAAAAGGCAAAATATTATATTTCCCTGGATGAGAAATGGAGAAATATGTTTTTTAAGCAAGAAGCAGACTCACTCTTAATAGCCCCCACCCTCCTCAATAGCCCACAGCAGATGTCAGCACTTAAGAGATAGCTAGGTCTATTCATAAGCAAATGCCCTCACCCAAGATCCAACAAAGGTAGGATTAGCCCTCTACCCATCTAGCAACAGAACTCACCACATGGCACCTGGGGAGATTGCATCACCCAGCAAGATTCAACCAAGCTTGTGACTCAAGACACTACAAAGTTACCACTGCATGGCCCCATGGGAATCTGACAACCAATCAGAATACATTTCTTACACAGGAACAGGAAGCTCCAAGACGGGGCCCAAGAGAGGATATAAATATTCTTTTGCCCAGGATCTCAAACCATGTGGTCCTGTCCACCATTAAACCATCTTTCCAAGTAGCTTCCATGTTTCCAGTGTCTTTCTCCCCACTTAGAACCCGGAAGGACATTTCTTCCAACAATTCTAAGATGAATGGCCAAAAGAGAAGATGGTCATCACAAGAAGGAAGCCGGCTTGCCAATGGCCCCAAAGCAAGTCAGGACTCCAGGACCCATGCTGAGGTCCTCTAATTAAGTTGCCACAACTTTTTTCCCTGGGCTCCTGGACACTGTTCCTTTTCCTTCCTTCTCTGCCTCTGCCAAGTGAAAATGATGAGGCTTTCCTTTTTTTACCTTATTACATTTTATTTTTTATTTTCATTTTATTCATATGAATGATGAATGACAATTTATTTTAATAAAATTTCCATTGCTCAGTACCTAGCACACTATGGACTGCTTCACATTTTTTTTAGTTATAAGTTTGTTTGGTTTCCCTTTTGACCTGATTTCTTTCAGATGAATGATATTCTCTAGAGAGCCACAATTTATCTGAATGGATGGATGCCTGATCGCTTTTATGGGCTAGAATTCCATTCCTTTTTTTTTGTCTCCATAGTTGCTCTGTATTCCGAAGAATTATCATTTGTTTATTTAAATATATTTTTCTTCAGTTAACCTAACAAAAACTGATAAATGGAGAATAAATAACTAAAAATTAGAATACAGCATTAATGCCTCCACTATGTAATGCTTACAATAACACTGTAAATATTTTGGAAAATTGGCCTCTGCTTTACAAATAACTAAAAATTAGAATACAGCATTAATGCCTCCACTATGTAATGCTTACAATAACACTGTAAATATTTTGGAAAATTGGCCTCTGCTTTACAATGCTCCATCAAGTCAAATGAATTTCTGGTGACTTTATGAGCATGTCACTTTCTTCCCCCCCCCTCCCCTTTTTTTGGTAGCAACTTTTTGCAGCAAAGTTAAAGAAAGGGTTTTCTCTTGCAATTTTACATGCTTTCTGAATTTCTCAATCTTATCTTACAACCCGGCTATTCGTTTTTTTCTTTTTCACACAAGTGCTAAATGTGCCCAATCCTGCTTGGCTTGAGCCCCACAAAAGTCAGCCAGAGGCTGCCACCCACTGTTAGCATTTGGAAAATGAGATAGATAGATAGATAGATAGATAGATAGATAGATAGATAGATAGATAGATAGATAGGTAGGTAGGTAGGTAGGTAGGTAGGTAGGTAGGTAGGTAGGTAGATGATAGATAGATAGATAGATAGATAGATAGATAGATAGATAGATAGGTAGGTAGGTAGGTAGGTAGATGATAGGTAGGTAGGTAGGTAGGTAGGTAGGTAGGTAGGTAGGTAGGTAGGCAGGCAGGCAGGCAGGCAGGCAGGCAGGCAGGGAGAGACAGCCAGAGAGAGAGATGGGGAGAGAGACAGGGAGAGAGAGGGGGGAAGGAGAGAGAGAGAGAGAGGGAGGGAGGGAGGGAGGGAGGGAGAGAGAGAGAGAGAGAGAGAGAGAGAGAGGGAGAGAGGGAGAGACTGGAAAGATCTTTTACAAGCTTAAAATTGAAGTAAGGTACTAGACTCAGGAAATAGGAACTGGTTGGACCTACCCAAATAATCCACATTCAGTATATTTATCTGTAAAGTGATGGTTACAATTGAACCATTTAATCTGAAAGGTGCCACACACAGCAGGCTTCATGTTAGATTCGGGCAACGAAAGACAGACTCCGGACACGAAGTGACTTAACAGCTCTTTATTAGTAATAGTAGTGATCCAGCTTGGTGTGTGGTCTGAGGGTTCCCCTTTTATATGGATCGGGTACGCCTCTCGACCAATCAGAATGATCCGTAATTCCCGCCCTAGCGGCGGACCTGAGTGGAGACTTACAGCGATATATGCTAATATCTAACACCCCTCCCTTCTTAGACGGAGTGTTCTTGTTAGTGATAAAGTCCTTTAAGTACGTCGGTTTCTGTCTTACGCGACTGGATCGTCTGAGTTCGGGTTGCGCTGGAGTGGGTGTGAGATCGGCTTGTTTGTATAGTTCCGTTCCACAGTTGAGGGGTGGAAGGCTTTCCACGCTCGGATGCTGTTCCGCTCCGTCGTTGATCTCTGGTTCCACTCCGGGCTCCGTGGTGTTGTGATCCTCTGTGTTTGGGCTCTCGGGTTGCTGACTTTCCAACGGAATATAGTCCTCGTTAGCTGATCGCAGGTCTGAATGTGTTAGGCGACCCCGGAGTTGGTCTATGTGCCTTTTCCAATTTCTACCATCTTCTAGTTCCAGCAAGTATGATCGTGGACCCGTGATACCGATGACCCTTGCCGGTATCCACAGCGTTCCCCCTGCATAGTTGTGGGCGTATACTGAATCCCCTATGCTAAATTTCCGAATTTTGCTTGTAGAGTCTGGGGGCGATGTGGCAGAGTAATTTGGGTGAAGTCGGTCCAGGTGAGACCGTAGACGGCGGCCCATGAGGAGTTCAGCGGGGCTCCTACCCGTCGTGGCGCTGGGGGTAATGTGCTGGATTAAGAGGTAATGATCAATGCGTGTTTGCCAATCACCTGGGCCCATCCTAGCGAGGGCCTCTTTTGCAGATCGCACCATTCTCTCCGCCTGTCCGTTCGAGGCCGGATGGAATGGCGCGACGAGGGCATGCCGAATTCCCTGACTCGCTAGATATGTTTCGAATTGCATGGCCGTGAATTGGGGCCCGTTATCGGAGACCAGGAGGTCGGGCAGGCCGTGAGTGGCGAAAAGTCGCCGTAGTACCTTAATGACTGCCTCTGCCGTGATTGAAGTCATTAGGACTACTTCCAACCATTTGGAGTATGCATCCACAACTATTAAGAATGTTTGTCCCTGGACTGGCCCTGCGAAATCAATGTGTATTCACGACCAGGGTGCTTTTGGTTTGTCCCATTCTGTGGCGGGCGCTTCAGGGGGTGCTGGTCTAGAATCTTGGCACGGATCACAAGTGTCTACCCATTCCTCTATCTCTTTGTCCATGTTTGGCCACCAAACGTAACTCCTAGCTAGCGCCTTCATTCTAACGATCCCCGGATGCCCAACATGTAACGCTTCTAAAACATTTCTCCGCAAAGCATGAGGAATAACAACTCGATCCCCCCACAATAAACAACCCTGTAATACTGATAGCTCATCGCGTTTCGACCAAAACAGTTTGAATTCGGGTCCCACGTTTCCCTTTGGCCACCCCCTCCATACCCAAGTTTGAACTTGTTTTATTACATTGTCTTTAGAAGAGAATCTAGCAACGTCGAAAGAAGAAACAGGTCCTGAGTCCAAACAGTCAATTAATAAAACCGTTACCTCGGGGGTGGGGTCTGTTAATAGTTCTGGAAGTGGGCAACGGCTGAGTGCGTCTGCATGCCCCAGAGTGGAACCCGGTCAATGTATCAGCTTGTAGGAATACGCAGCCAGGAAAACAGTCCACCTGGTCATGCGCGGGGAAAGTGAGACTGGTGTGGGGCGGTTTCCCGCCAAAAGTCCCAGCAGTGCTTTGTGGTCCATGATAAGTTCGAAATCGCGGCCATAGAGGTACTCGTGGAAACGTTTGACTCCAGCCACAGCGGCTAACGCTTCCCTGTCCATCTGGCTGTAGTTCCTTTCGGCCGATGAAAGAGTCCTTGAGTAGAATGCTATGGGCGCTTCGTTCCCGTTCGGCATTCTGTGGCTGAGGACTGCGCCGAAAAGGTGAAGCGTCGCAGGTTAATACCAATGGTAGCGTCTGGCTGTATTGCACGAGCAACGATTCGGTGGTGAGCAGGCGCTTGACTGTGGTGAACGCTGCTGCCTCGGAGCGTCCCCATGTCCATTTTGCGTTCTTGGCGAGGAGTCGGTGTAGTGGCTCAGCAACGGTCGCTTTCTGTCTCAGAAAAACGCTGTAGAAGTTAAGTAGTCCGAGGAATGCCTGCAACTCAGTCTGGTTTCGTGGTGTGGGGGCGTCCTGGATCGCCTTAATTTTTTTCGATGTCGGATGTATGCCCAAACCATCGATTCTATATCCCAGGAATTCTACGCTAGGCACGTTAATTTGGCATTTTTCTTTTTTAAGGCGGAGACCCTTTTCTCTAATTCTATCCAAAACAGTTCTAACCCTTTTTAATAGTTGTTCCTCATTTGCAGCTGACACCAAGATGTCGTCAAAATATGGGACGACCCCAGGGATTCCCTGCAAAAGTCGTTCCATGACGCTCTGGAACAGGCCGGGAGCGATGCTTATGCCGAATTGTAACCGGTTGCATTTGAATGCACCCCTATGCGTCACTATAGTCTGGGCCTCCGCCGTGGCGCTATCCACTGGCAGTTGCTGGTACGCTTGTGCCATATCTAGTTTAGCAAATATTTTTCCTGGCCCCAACGAGTGCAATAGGTGTTGGACTACTGGCACAGGGTACGCGCTTTGTTGTAGAGCGACATTAATTGTGCATTTATAGTCCGCGCAGATACAGACTGACCCATCTGGCTTAACTGGGGTCACAATGGGGGTTTCCCAGTGCGCATGATCCACCGGTTCAAGGATCCCTTGCTCTACGAGTTTATCTATTTCCTTATCAATTTTGGGACGGAGCGCAAAAGGCACTCTTCTTGGTTTGAGTCGGATTGGTGCCACGTTGGGGTCTAAATTGAATGATATAGGTTTACCCACATACTTACCAAGACCGGGGCTGAACACATCCTCGAACTCCTTAAAAATCTGTTCAGCACTGCTGTTCTCCACGGCGTTGATTCCGGTGACTTCTAGCCCCAGGGCTTCAAACCAATCCAGTCCCAGGAGGCTCTGTAATGGCGCGCTGGCGACGGTTACAGGCAGCTGGGCTACGATGTCCTTGAACTGCACTCGAAACGTGCCTTGACCCACGATGGGGACCCTGTTCCCCTGGTAATCTCGTAGCAGGATGTCTGGTGTGCGCAGTTGCCTCTTTTTGAGGCTCGGGATTGCCTTTTTCATGGCGGACCATGAAATGATCGTCAGGGATGATCTTGTGTCAACTTCCAGCTCACAAGGGGAGTCCTCCAGGAGGACCGTGACTTTCAGCTTTTTAGGCCGCTTGGTGCGGACCTGACCTATCGTTGTGAGATAGGTTCGCAATTGTTCTCTCTGGGTCAACTCTATCTCGGCATCAGTATCCTGGAGATACTCTCTCTCCGCGCTCTGGTAATACGCTCTTTCAGCTCTATGTGTGTGATCTCTCTGGGAATACACCCTTTCAGCTCTTTGTGTGTAATCTCTCTTGGCAAACTCTCTTGGGTTTCTCTCTGGGCGCCCTTTGTTTTTTCGCCAAGCCCCTGAGTTGGGCTTCTGTTGGCGGTACATAGGAGGCTGCCGTTGTGATGCAGGGCCTTCGCTCCAGCACACTCTTGCGATGTGCCCAAGTTTGTCGCAATGCGAGCAAACAACGTTTCTGAACCGACAAGTAGACCGGGGGTGGTTCCCTCCGCAGCTTGCACAGGGTGGCAAACGGAATTCGGGTTTACCCACCGGTCTCATGTGACTGCTCCGCATACGGTGACTGTCCTCGAACTCGGGATCCTCGACTTCTAGGTTGGTGTCCTCATAGTGAACTCTGGCGTGTCTGGATCCGGACTGGCTTGCGCTGAATCCGCGTTGTATGGTCTCGGAAGATCTGTCTGCCGATTCGGACGCCCTTGCTTCATTGAGTGCAATCTGTAAGGTTAAGTTTGAATTCGCCAACAACCGTTTCTGTAGAGAGATGTCTCTCAACCCGCATATGAGTCTTGCCAGGATTTGCTCGTCCAGATCCCTGAACTCGCAGTGCGTTGCCACTTTCCGTAGTGCTGCAACATATTGGTTGATTGATTCTCCCGCCTTCTGGTTCCTCGTGTTGAATTCCTGGCGGCGAACGTGGCGGGAAGGTTTTGGCGCGTAGTGTGTTTGTAAAGTCTGTTGTAGCGCCGCCCATGATACCGCTTGTATAGGCGTTGGTTCAGAGAGATCTCTGGCCGTCTCGAAGACTTCTCGTCCACAGTAGCTCAAGAATATGTTCTTCTTACGAGAGTCAGGTACTCCCGTGTATTCGTTTGCTTCGAGAAAACACTCGAACCTGATCATGTAGGACTCCCAATGGTCATTCGTTGGGTCGAACGGAGCTGGGGGAGTGTGCATCGCCATCTTGTCTGCGTTTGAATTTGCCGCGCTGAGATGGCTGCCGGAATTCCCGCCGAATTCCTAGGCTGGATTGAATCCTTGGATTCTGGAGGTAGCGTCTTCGTCCTATCTGTCTCTCGATCCCACCTTCGTCGCCAATGTTAGATTCGGGCAACGAAAGACAGACTCCGGACACGAAGTGACTTAACAGCTCTTTATTAGTAATAGTAGTGATCCAGCTTGGTGTGTGGTCTGAGGGTTCCCCTTTTATATGGATCGGGTACGCCTCTCAACCAATCAGAATGATCCCTAATTCCCGCCCTAGCGGCGGACCTGAGTGGAGACTTACAGCGATATATGCTAATATCTAACACTTCAGTTATGTCAATCATCAAGGGATGAATAGTATATGTGGACTAGAAGATCTGCAATTAATCTATGTAGAAAATACTTTATATAGCCCCAGTTTCTAAGCGTGTGTATGTGTTGTGTGCATATTTATCTGTCTTTCCAAAGACATACAAATACACACACATACACACAATATTTTCTTATAGGCAAACTGTTCTCACAGCGTCACATTTTATTTGGAAAAAGAAAAATATTCATCATGTTTATTACATTCTTCTAGACAATAATGAAATGGAAAATTAAAAATCTGTCCGTTTAAACAGATTAGTTATTCAAGCAACACTTGTTCTGAAATAAACGCAGAGAGATGAACATACAAATTGAACTGTGCATAGATAAAAGCTACCAGTAGACTCATTTGAAGCCTTTTTTGATTATACATTGTAATAAGCCCAATTACACAATTAAACAAGGTTTCTCCTCACTGCATTTTATGCTAATGAACATATTGAGCAGCCTGCGAGAGATGTTTTGGGCTCCAAAGAGGAGTTATAATTACGCATCTTTCTTCCTGACACTGTTTACCCATTTTTAATTAATATTAAATATGTTGATTAAAAGCCCATTTGTAAGTTTTCCCACCACGGTTCTTAATTTATGCCCAGCCCAACCCTTTTCAAAATCTTAAGCGATGAAATTAAAGGCCATGTTTGGAAATGACTGAATCTTAAATCGTTGGGAATGTTTTTTTTTAAAATAAAAACAGCAGATGTTCCAGAAATTCCAGTTGTTAACACTTTAATTAAGGTGGATCTGTGTCAGAAGCTACAGCAAGCCCAAGCAGGCGTTAACCGATCTCTTAGAACTTATTCTTTCCCCCTTTTTTTTATATTACTTAAAACAACAGATGAAATTCATTCATTCATCTGTATGCAGGAAGTCCAGATTAGACTGGAGCTAACCACAGACCTCTCGTCTCGTGATCCAAGAGAAGCAGCCGTAGCTGGGTTCTCTTGCAGTTTGACAATGAAAAATGATTGAGGTAAAGATTAGAAAAATATATACATGGATAGGTGTCTCCTGTTTTAGGACCCACTTCCTGTTCCAGAAATGTTTCAGGTCACAATAAAAACAAAATACATGGTTGGAAATGTATACTGTATACTTCATAGTTGGCATCTTCTTATTCCATGTGTTACTCTAACCACTGAGCCATGGTGGCGCAGCGGTTAGAGTGCAGTACTGCAAGCTACTTCTGCTGATCACCAGCTACCAGCCGTTTGGCAGATTGAATCTCACCAGGCTCAAGGTTGACTCAGCCTTCCATCCTTCCAAGGTTGGTAAAATGAGGACCCAGATTGTTGGGGGACAATAGGCTGACTCTGTAAACCATTTAGAGAGGGCTGTAAAACACTGTAAAGTAGTATATAAGTCTAAGTGCTATTGCTACTGTTTCAAAATATAGATATTCTAAAAAGACAATAAGTTGCTTCCAGGCAAGATGGGCACTATACAAGTCTAAAAAATAAATAAGGTCTATAGTCAATGATAGGTATCTTCATTAACCTAGCCACTACCTATGCAAATAACTGAGTTGGAAGGGACCTTGGAGGTCTTCGAGTCCAACCCCTTGCTCCCATATAGTATAATATGCAGTTTGTTCCTTCTCTTTAATTGTATTAACCTATTCTTTTCTGCACATTCTAATATTTTCCTAATCACCTTCTCATCCGTAGGAATCTCTTCACTTTTCCAGTAGTGTGCAAATACAATCCTAGCTGCAGTTATTATATGGATAATCAGATATACATTTTCTTTACTATATGTTTTTGGTAAACTCCCCAGCAAAAAATATTTCAGGTTTCAAATCAATATGTTGTTGTATCATCTTCTCCAACTATGTACGTATTTTTGTCCAATATTTTTTGGCTTTTTGGCTTGCTTTCAAGATTTTGAGGCTGGTAGCAATGAGGATGACCGGGCAACTATTTATCCGGATTAAGGGAGTGAAAAATAATGCCATCCAAAAGGGTCTCAATATGAAAGGAAAGGAGGAAAGAAGAAGGGAGAGAAGGGAGATTGGGAGGATGGAAAGAAGTAGTAGGGTTGTTGTAAAATAAGATGGATGTACGGGATGGCAGGAAAGCGACCCCGATTATATTTTTAAATTTTTAAAATGAATTGTGATAAATGTTAAAGGATAACATATAAATATCAATAGTACTTATGAGAATGTATATTTGTGAATATATATATGAGAAAGAAAAATAAAACTTTTTTTAAAAAAAGAGTCTCAATGTACCTTTCAATATTTTCCTCCTGAAATTATAAAACACTAAGACAACAAAGAGAAAAATGCTCATCTCACCTATTTCCTCTTTTACTGATTTCTTGGTGTAGATTGGCATATTGTTCTGTTCTTGGTATAGGGAGATGGCTTAGATGGCATTCAATGGGTTTGGCTCCAGGTGTGGGAAAGATCTCACAAGTGATCTGTGGTGGACTTTCTCCTATATCACAGAGTGGCCATGTGAGACTTCTTTTGGGACTGATAGGCATGTCAGAGGTGGGGACCCACCATTTAATTATTCCTACAACACCCTGATGTAATGTTGTGGTAGGTATTGTGGCAATCATCAATAAAGGGAAGTTTCCCATCAAATTTGCATCATGTGCCTGAGTACCATTTTATCATAATGTCTAGGACAAACCCAGATCTCTTTCAAAAGAGGCGAAGGCAGGTGTGAATGGTTGGCCCTGATGGGATACTGCAATCTTGCATTGTCTGGGACTATCAAGATCTGGGAGGACAACATGTGATGTCACATCTTCAGCTTGTAAGGGTGAAACCCATTCTACCTCTTTAGGATTCTTCTATTTAGGGCTATCAGATCTACCCAGCAATAATCCAAGTAACCAGTAGATAGCAAAAGAGAAAAAAAGAACTATCATCCTGACCTTGTGTGTGTGTGGAAGTTTGCAGCTCAGATCTAGTAGCCTTATTTCTATTGTTTGTTTAGCGCAGCCTTTAAACCGAGAATGAATCTGAATAGATTTGCTTTGAATTGAATAGATTTGAGAATAAATAGATCTGAGAATAAAGGAAACCAGTTGGGTTAATATGAGGGATTAGGAGTTAACCATGGGGTAGTTTAGAGCCAGTCACTCTCTTGTTGAGCTCAGAGTTGTTGTTAATAATTTTATAATAATAATAATAATTTTTATTTGATTAGCCGCAACCCTCTCCCGAAGGACTCGGGGCGGCGTACAATCAAAACAAATAAAAATACACATAAGACAAACATATATACAAAAAGAACAGAGACATATACATATGTGCATGGAGGAGAGTTGACTTATAAGTGAAAGGCAATTAAAAACACAATTTAAAATCCCCTTAAATAAAATTACTAAATTAAAAAACCCATCAGGAGCGATACGAAGTTATGGTTGAGCCAGGCCAGCTATTTGGAAAAGGTGGGTCTTGAGCTTGACACGGAAGGAGCGGAGGTCAGTAGTGGTCCTAATATCCGGGGGGAGGTCATTCCACAGGGCTGGGCCCGCCACAGAGAAGGCTCTGCTCCTAGGCGCCGCCCCATGGCACTGTCTGGTGGACGGCACCTGGAGAAGTCCCTTTCTGTGCGAGCGGATGGGTCGTAGGGATGTATAGGGCAGAATACGATCCCGCAGGTAACTAGGTCCTGAGCCATGGAGCGCTTTAAAGATCGTAATCAAGACCTTGAAACGCACTCGATAAACCACAGGAAGCCAGTGCAGCTCGCGCAGGAGAGGTGTCACATGGGAGTACTTGGTACTCCCCATAATCACCCGCGCGGCCGCATTCTGGACCAACTGCAGTCTCCGAGTGCATTTCAAGGGAAGCCCCATGTAGAGAGCGTTACAAGTGGAAAAATTGTAGGAAAGAATTCTATGTTCTCCACCTTTCCTCTGTGTATTACTAGAAGAAACTCATTTTATAAATAATCTCATTTTAGATATTTTATGTTTCCCAATTGTACAAACATGTCAGTGGCAACCTGATTGGCTAAATCTTGAACAACACAACTGACCCTGATTTTTTCTCCCTTGGATCTATCAAACCTCTGCTTTATTGCTTCTCTGTTGTGTCTGCCTGTGTGAATCTAGGGTCAGCCTGCTGCTTCAATGCACCATGAAGAATGTTTCAGTATAACCTTCCCTGGGGATGCGAAACAATAATCCCTTCTGATGTCTTGCCAACAGCCCAATCTGCATGCGACAAAGGGACTTTATTCCCAGTTTAGCCAGGCAATAATTTTATTTGGTGGGTGTTAGATCGGGTAATGGAAAGGCACACACAGGCTAACAGTAACAACAGCTTTTTATTAACTCAGTAGCAACTATGTACAATCCAGCGAAGGTTGAGTCTGACAGCAGCCCTTTTATAGGGAGCTGTCAGACCCTTCGACCAATGAGATTAAACCTCTGTTCCCACCGGAACAGAGGACCTTGGTGGAAACCATTATAGCTGATGCTAGTATCTAACAGTGGGGAATAGCCTGCCTCTTACTGGTCCTTTAATATTTATTGTAGGAACGTTCTCACTGCTCTCTTGGCTCCTGTAGCATTACATGACATTTATTTGCCTTTCTGAGATCCAAGGGGATGACGAGGAATAGATCTGGAGAGACTATGGCTGTGCTCACATTTATCCGGGGCATGTAAGGAACTACCAGATGCATTTACACAACATACTAAAGTGTAGAGTATCAGCTTTGGTTGCTTGGGAAGCGGAATGATTCAATAAATGGAGTGACCCAGCAGTTTTGTTAATCCAGTTAATCAGATTAAACATGTTGTGTGAAAGCAACTACCTTATGTGTATATGCATTTGGAGGAGACTAAAGCCAAAGACCTGTGTTCTTGGAAAGGTACTGACTTGAGTTTCATGGGTATTGCAGCAGCTTTCATCCATGAACTGGAACAGAAACATGGAGTGAAGAGGAGTCTTAGAAGAAAATGAAGAGAGGCACAGATAGGATGATCTACCTCATAGGTCAAAGGAGAATGAAGCTATTGAGGTCTAGAAATGCATGCTGTGTTGGGAATGCAGTCCTGGAAATTCTGCTGTAAACAAAGGCTGGAGAGGAAAGATGCTCTTATAGTATGTGTGGAGCCATAATCTATTTTCACAGTAGAAGATCTAAGATATTCATAAAAAGCAGTACACCAACAGTTCACATAGCAATGTTAAATAACCAAGGGGAAAAGGCCAACCCCAATGTTGTTATATTAATACTTATTATTGGATACTTATCTAATTTCCTTTTAACTTTTGTGATATGTGACACCGCCCTGAGTCCTTTGGGAGAAGGGCGGCATATAAATCCAATAAAACAAACAAACAAACAAACAAACAAACAAACAATATCCTCCACATTGGAGCAGCTTAGGGCTGAACTGCTCATCTCGTGTGACTGCCAACTGGAATTGCCCACTTAATTAGTAAAGGAAGAACCTCCCCCCCAAGTCGCTCCCTACTCCCAGTCCTTACACCCAAGGCTAGTTTAAACCAAAGATTCTTCAGTGTATAATGATGAGCAGAAATTATATTACCGGTAGTATCATCCAATCTAGTCAATAGATACCTTGTACCTTTCATAATAAAATATTGCAAATTATTGATGCTCAAAAGCAAAAGCTGAATTATTTTTATTGGGTGGAGGAGAGCGCGTGCATGCAAGCGAGAGAGACATAAATATTAGGTACTGGATTTTATTTCAGCAGCAGAGACAATGGAGAGAGTACTCATTACAACCATTATGATGTGTAAATCTTGAGTATGCATCACATCTCTAATACATTTGAAGGGCACCATGTTGCTTAACCAATGAGATTTATTTTCGAGAACTTTTCTAAGAAACAGGGCATCAATGCCCATTGTTTAATTTACAATTGTTTAAGAAGATGTCTTATTTATGTTTTGTTTCTCTTACAGTGGATGTTTTTACTACATTTTATTTTGTTGTAACAGGAGGAGGAGGAGGAGGAGGAGGAGGAGGAGGAGGAGGAGGAGGAGGAGGAGGAGGAGGAGGAGGAGGAGGAGGAGGAGGAGGAGGAGGAGATGAAGAAGATGAAGATATTGGCATTTCTAGTTCATTTTCCCCCTAATGGTTCCCAATATAAAGCAGCATTTTCACAGCTATATTAGCTTCAATGTGTTTCTGGCAAATTATTGCTAATACAAATCTCACTAGTGCATCTGAAAAAGTTCAGATTGTTTATTCATCCAAATGAATCACAGTACACTTGTTCACAGCAAACATAACTTGCCACTTTAAGATCTATTATTCCAATAGATATTTGGATGCATCTTATTCCAAACAATCATCCGTCCCAATGCAGATCCTTTGGGTATACAACTATTTACATCCCACCATCGGGCCATAGGAGATATTTGAGTTTTGTGGCAAACATTACCTGGAACATTGAAGGGTGCATGGAAAAAAAGGTCAAGAAGGCAGCCACAACGGTAGAAGTGAAGGACTATTCCCTTTTTACAAGTATTGCATGTACCAAAGAATTGGAGCTTCAGTCTTGCAGCCGCCATTTTGACTTTTCTTATGTAAGCATTTTTTATTGAGTTATAATTATAAAATATAAAAGCAAATAGAAGAGCAGTGAGGGGGGAGGGAGAAGAGAAGCGAGTAAAGATAGGAAAAAGAAAAGAAAAAGAAGCATTAACTTCTGACTCTCTGTTACAGTAAAATAAAGCATAGACATCGAATCACAACTTTTTGCTTTTCCATAATAGTATAAACAGGCTATTTCTATAAAGATCTATCAGTCTAATTTGTAAAACCCAGAGTTTCATTCTTTTCCACAGCGAGCATGAAGTTCAGAAGCGGTTTCCATGTGGAAACAAAAATACTTATGTTCTTTTCTTTAATCCAAGTAGTCAGTTTTGCCATTTCCACCAACTCCGTCAACGTCTGCAACCTTTCGTCCATGGTAGCAATTGAAGTGTCCTTCCATTTTTGCGTGTACAATAGTCTTGCTGCTGTCAACATATATAGCAGTGATGGCTAACCTTTTGGTTGTCGGGTGCCGAAAGCATACACATGCATGCACTCATAATGCAATGTGTGCACTGCATGTGCACATGCATCCTTCCACGTGTGCCCAGCCCCTGTGTATGCATGCATGAACCTTCTGCTCCCTTCACCCCCTATGCATGCTCGTGTGACTCCCTTGCATGCACCCTGTGCATGCGCATACAACCCCTGCATGCGCATCCCCCCATGCATGCACATGCATCTCCTGCACGCACCCCGCCCTCCATGCATGCATGGCAGAGACCAGAAAACCAGCTGGTCAGTAGGAGGCACACGTGCAGTGGAGCTGAGCTGGTGCAACAGCTTGTGTGTCCATAGAGAGGGCTCTGCGTGGCACGGGTGCCATAGGTTCGCCATTATGGATATATAGTAACAAAGTTCCAATTTTTTTCTCCAATTCTTTTTCCATTAGGCCCAAAAGGAAAAGTTCTGGTTTTCATTTTTATCTCCATTTTCAAAATTTTCTGTATCAAAATATGAATCATACTCCAACTTCTTTTTTCCCCCTTTATCACATGTCCACCATTGATGATAAAAGGTCCCTTCTTTGTTTTTACACTTTGACTTTTCTGACCCACCTGCAGATGCTGCTGTGTTTGCCTTTGTCAACTGCCAATTTGATGTTAACTTCAGACTTGAGGATGGAAATGGGTATGATATTTTTACTTCTTGGATTTATTATAGCCAATATAGCTGGTCTTTATTAAAAGAAAAACATTCTGCGGTCTTTAATCAAGAGCATTTGCTGCAATTCCATTTTTTTAAAAAAAATAATCCTTGAAACTCTTATCTTAGAGCAGGAGTGTCCAAACTTGGGAACTTTAAGACTTGTGGACTTCAACTCCCAGAATTCCCCAGCCAGCAGCAACCCACCCCTACCCTACCCACTACCTTTTGAAGCTGATACGTGTGAAGTGTATGCAGTGCTTTTTTATGTGTCTTGCAGCTCTCAGTTTATGTTATAATACATCCTCAAATCTGACTTCATGTTTTCATATAATAAGCAAACTGACACTGAATGTGCCTGAGAATATGTGTGCTTTAGCATACATGTTGCCAAGCTTCTTGCATTTTTCCCATTCTTGTATTCAGTTTTTAGAGAAGTCGGGTGTGGTATGGACAAAAGAGGAGCTTGCTGAATAGCAAGTAATACTTTGTGGTTTTCATGAATCAATGATATAGACCAGTTGAGCAAGTGCCCAAGTTTGGACACCCCTGTTTTAGAGCTATTTGGAAATGCCTCCATGAAGCAAACTGCCTATTTACCAGGCTCTCCAATTCCAAATACAATAAATGATGAAATTAATCATCCTTGTTTTTATAATATTAGATTAATGCAAGATCGTCAAAAAAGGCACGTCCCCTGAGACAAAGTGTTTAGCTCTAATCTCCATCATGCATCTCTGCGGGTTTCCAAGGAGCATCCAGCACTTGCTCAACTTCTGGGGTGTGATTAGTTGCTAAACAGCACATCCTTAATTGTTTCCTTTAAGCTTAATTACATTATTCTTGAAAAAGCCCATTTGCTGCCTATTTGGTTACTGTTAAGCTGAAGACACCCCTCTTGGGGCAGTAGGTAGAGCGGTCTGCCCAGACGGGAGCTGATTGAGCACATTCATCTCCTTGGTTTGCAAACATTTGATTGTAAAACATGCTGGTTGATAATTGACAACCTGGTGCTATTAATTACAGTGGAAACCGCACCTACAAACATTTTCAGCACTGTTGTTAAATCAGTGGTAGAGCATTGAAAATCCCATCTCTGAACATAGTACAGGTAGCCTTCATCTAACAACCGTTCCTTTAATGACTGTTCAAAGTTATAATGGCTCTGGGAAAAAGTGAGTTATGACTGTTTTTCATACTTACGACTATTGAGGTATCCCCACGTGATCATAATTCGGATGCTCGGCAACTGATATGTAATTAGGATGGTTGCGGTGTCTCGAAGTCATGTGATCACCTTTGGCGAACTTCTGACAAGCAAAGTCAATGAGGAAGCCAGATTCCCTTAACAACCATGTTACTAACTTAACAACTGTGGTGATTCATTTAACTACGGAAAGATAAGTTGTAAACTGGGGCAAAAGCTATCTTGTATAGTAATGGAAATTTTGGGCTCAATTATGGTCAAAAAGCCGAGGACTACCTATATCCATGATGGCAAACCTATGGCACACCTGCCACAGGTGCCACACGGAGCCATTTCTGAGGGCACGCGAGGCGTTGCCCTGTCAGCTCTAACTGATTTTTGGGCTTGATTTTCAGCCATTTTTCGCCTTCCGGAGGCCTCCCTGAAACCTCCGGATGGAGAAAAACGGTCCAATGGGCAACCCAAAAGTCCGTTCCTGAACTTCCAGTTTGCGTGTTGGGCCATTTTTTGCCCTCCCCAGGCTCCTAGGAAGCCTCTGGACCCTGGGGAGGGCGAAAAACCAGGCCCACAGGAAGTTGGAAAACGGGCCATTTCTGGCCTCCGAAGGGCCTCTGAGGGGTTGGGGGAGGCCGTTTTCACCCTCCCCAGGCTCCAAGAAAGCTGTGCGCACATGCGCAGGGCAGCAGGGTGGTGATGTCATGTGCGCATGTGCAAGGGGCACAACATCACGCGGGCATTACATTATGGGGGTGGGCACATGAGTGTGTTCAAGGGCGCATGCATGTGTGATTTTGGCACTTGAGGCAAAAAAAGCTTGCCATCACTAACCTATATTCTTATTTCTGGCCTGTGGTATTAGGAACCATTACAATTAGAGGAGGCAAAAGAAGCTTGTCATCACTAACCTATATCCTTATTTCGGGCCTGTGGTATTAGGAACCATTGCAATTAGTTTTTTTCTCAAATTAGAAAGTCAAAGCAATCATAATTTATATCAGCCCTAAGCCTGCTGTGATCATCTCTCCAAACTGGAATTATTTAAGGGGCCCCAATGCGTACCCAGAAGTTATGTCTACAAGAGAGAGAAGAGAAGGACAAATAATAACATCTAAACCAGGGGTGTCCAAACTTGGGAACTTTAAGACTTGTGGACTTCAACTCCCAGAATTCCCCAGCCAGCATAGCTGACCCCTGATCACCCCTGATCTAAACAATAACACCACTGACATCATCATGTACATGACACAACATTTTTACATCAGAGGACATGAAGCACAATTCAGTTATTGATGCGATGATAAACATCATGAAAGGAGCCATATTGGAAGCAATTTTATTTATTTATTTATTTATTACTTGAACTTATTAGTCGCCCCCTCTCCCCACAGGGACTCGGGGCGACATACAAAAGTATTATATAGCGTACAGAGGAGGTAAGAATAAATAAATAAGTTACAATACCTAAAAAAGTTAAAACCCCAGTGAAATTAACCCTTAAAAACTAAAATTACCAATTAAAAATGCCCTGGGCTGGAGAGATTGTAGTATTATGCCAGGTCAGCTAGTCGAAACAGGTATTGTTCTTGCTTTTTTTTCATAATTCTGCAAAACTACAAAGGGCCCTAACCTATCTTGCCCATCCAGTATGCCTTCTTTAGATTATACATTTTATAACAAGAACAGCTAACCATAGGAAGCTAAAAACAGCCAAGGCAGGAAGCAAGTAGCTGACCACATGCAGTCAGTCGCATCCTAAATTTTAAAATGTAGAGACTCACGCAAAACAAGAAAGAAAATGAGTCTGCGCTTTGCCCCAAGAATAAATTACTCCACATTCCTGTTTTCCCCAACACCTCTCTTCCATCGGATCCCACTTAGGAAAAATTGAAATGACTTTATAGCAGATGGTAAGAACAACATCTGCATGCAGAAAGATGGACACTCCATCTTTAGATATTTTTCATTTTCTATCCTTCCCTTCTGTCCCTAAGATTAAGAAGCCGAGCTTTCATGTCACTTGTCAAACTTCAAATGCCGTGCTCAATTTTGTAATCCCTTATTCAGATAACTACAGAGACAACTGAGGTAAACCTGGTCTGATTCTTAAGCCTGATGCAGACAGCTTAGTTTAAGAACTTAAAAGAGGTGTACTTTCAATGTTGGTGGCCATGCCTGAGAGGGAATGGAAAGGTCCACTAAATTAAATCTAGAAGGTAAGAAACAAACTGATAGAAGCATTGCTGGGATAGTCTAAGGCCAAACTTGGTAGAGACACCCAGGGGTGGGCTTCAAATATTTTAGCAACGGGTTCTTTGCCTGGTTGCTGGGTGGGCATGGCCTAGTCGGCTTCCTGCACCATGGCAGTGGGGGAGCTTTTTCACCCTCCCCGGGCTCCGGAGGCCCTCTGGAGGCCAGGAACAGGCCTGTTTCCAGCCTTCCTGAACTTCCGCTAGGCCCATTTTTTGCCCTGCACTTACCTGCATCCAAAACGGGCCGCGTGGGGACTCCTGGGAAGGGCGAGGTGGGGCGAGCCAGGAGTGGGATTTGGGAGTTCTCTGAACTGCACAAAATCTTAGCTGGGGTTCTCCCAAAACTCTGCGAATCCTCAGCAGCCCAACCCTGGAGACACCCAGAGCAAAGACATGGTGTTTGAAGGTCAATCTGCCCGGAGGAATTCCTGTGACATTTGCTGGCCAAAATTGGTAAAGAGCTCTTTATGATCTTGAGTTGATTTCAAGAGAGAGAGAGATCTCTGGGAAGTTGGAGCCAACTTAAGAGTCAGGATGCCAGTCTGGTCAAGTGGTTAAAGCACCAAGCAAGAAAGTGGGAGACTCTGAGTTGTAGTCCTACTCAGACATGAAAGCCGGTTGGAAGACTTTGAGCCAGTCACTTTCTCTCATCTCAGCTCTCCTCACAGGATTGTTGTTATTGGGCAAATAGACAGCCGCCCTTGAATTATTTACAAAAAAAATAACGGTGGGTTGTTGTTGTTTTTAATGTGATACTGGAAACTAGTTTGACAAACCCCAATATGGGACCTAGAAAGAATTGAATGAATAGAAATAAAGCATACGTACAATCTGAGGTGTAAGTTGGACATCACAATACCATGATGTACACGTTGTCATTTGGGTGGCTTTCTTGTTTATATGTCTTTGAGTTGTCTAAGCTTCTAGCCTCATTGCTCCTTTCTGACGACACTTTCTGCCAGGCAAGGTTTGTTTAAACATGATCAATTAGATACCAAATCACAATGGCTCAGTTCACACAGCACATAACCCATTAGCCAAAACCGAACCATATTACGTTTTAATGCATATGTGAAACCATGTGTAGTAATTTATTTTTTCTTTCAAAAACTGGGTTACCCCAAGCCAGAATATAGATAGGAGAATGCGCAAACATGGGGAGCTGTCCAGCAGTGATCTGCTCTGGGATTTGATATCAATAGTAAGAGAGAGGGAGACAGATCTCGGGAAACTAGGTTACTTATTTTCACCACAATCTTCAGAGATTTTCTGAGTATGTTCTGTGTAGCTGCCGGACGGACCAGTAGTAGCTGGGAACAGTGGCCACTGTACCAGAACGGTGGCTCATTTGGCCCACCTGCCTGCCTGCGTTCCTTACCACTTTTTAATGCAAACGGGCCAATTGCACACGCACGCACAGCGTGCGGTGCCTGTGCAACCTCTGCCGAGCATCTGGGTGTCGCAGAGCAGTGGCGTGCACATGTGTGCACATTGTGCGTGTCCGACGAGGATGCCCGGTCCCGTCGCAGCATACCAGTTGCGACGGGATCCAGAACCCACCGCTGCTTTGAATCACCAGTTGGGTACGAGTCATTCAAATCTCCAGGGGAGGCTGAGACTGTGACAGAGAAGGCCATGTTTCTGAGGTTCCACCACATGGCATTGATTAATGGAAGGAACACAAGGATACCAACCCTGCCAGATTAACTGGGTAGACATTATGTTGCAGTGTATGTTGCTTCTGTTCAGGGTTCTAGGTGTGATTTTCCCCCCAAGATATTTTACTCCAGTTCCAGTTCCTGGCTTACAGTACTTGGAAGGGAAAGGGAGGGGAGAGGACAGGACAGGAGAGGACAGGAGAAGAGGAGGGGAGGGGAGGGGAGGAGAGGAGAGGAGAGGAGAGGAGAGGAGAGGAGAGGAGAGAAGAGAAGAGAAGAGAAGAGAAGAGAAGAGATGAGATGAGATCTCGGAGGTCTTCTAATTTAATCCCATGCAGGGAACCTGATACCATTTCAAACACGTAGTTGTCCAGTCTCTTCTTAAAAGCCTCCAGTGAGCCCTTAATAACTTTTGAAGGCAAGCCATTCCACTGGTTTATTGTTCTCACTCTCAGGAAGTTTCTCCTTAGTTCTAGGTTGCTTCTCTCTTTGATTAGTTTCCATTAATTGCTTCTTGCCCACTCAATACTCAGCTGTGTCTCAGTGAATTACTTTCAAGTGATCCTGTGCTTTCTTAGGGTTTCTTTTTTCCTTTAAGAATTCCCTTGGGGGTTTTCCTTCAAGCTGATTGAACCCTTCCCTTCTCCTCCGGGTGGCGAATTGTGCTTTGGCAGCATAAAGTTTCACGCTTTGATTTCTTTTTTATGCCACTAAATGGATCATCAGGTTTTTATCCAATTCAGGGGTAGTTCTCTATCTTCATCCCAAAGATGATTGGGTTTTTTTTTTTAATTTTAATGCTGTATTGTTAATAAATTGACTTTCCCCTTATCAGCTTTTGCCATTCCCAGCAAGACAGCAAATAAAAAGGCAGATTAGCTTTAATTAGATTGAGGCACCTGCTCTCTGACCAAGGAGCAAACTAAAGATATCCTTGCATTGTTTTTGCAATTAAAAAAACTATCAGGTTTTATTCTGCATCTGTCTGAAAACAATTTTGGCCCCAAACTTGCAACTTGTATCAGAAAGCTCTTAATAGTTTAATGTTAATATAAATCCAGAGTTGATTATTACTTTACTCAATTGATGGCATTTTTTGAGGCACAGCATAATAAGATTTTTGAAATGCTTACTTTTCTCCCTTTTTAATTGTCTGCTGGTTGACAAGAAAAACAACCCCAGATCCAAGAGTGTTGGGATGATCAAGAGTGGGGGATCAAGATCCACACAAGATCCACTGCACACATTTTGATCTCCGTGGAAATGGGAGAGGAAAGGGCTGATCAGCGACTGTTTTTGTGTGAGGTCTTTGTAAAGGGATTTTGGTTTATGTCTCAGATGCAATTTAGAACCAAATCAGCAGATGGATGGATGCCACTGATTGGTCACCTTGGAGACCGAAGATTGAGTGTTGATTGATTAGCAGCTTAGACAAGCATCCCAGCATGACCCTGTCATATGCAAAGTGCAGAAATGGAGTGCTACAAGCTATTAGCAAAGGAGCACAGACACCTCAGCATTAAGAGACGAAAAGTTTAAATTCTTTTTAAAGATTTAGGGAGCTTTTGTTGGTTGCGCAGCTATCTTCTAGAGCAGAGATGTCAAGCTCATTTTCATTGTGGCATGAGGGTTCTGTTTGACCTGGGGGAGGGCTTGTCCAGCATGACATCACTCATGTCAAGGGTGTCTGTGGTGGCCCGAGTGCTATGGGCTCCAGGGCCCCGTTTTCGGCCACGAAGGCCTTCTGCCTCCCTCTGTCAGCAAAAATGGAGCTGGGGGGGGGGGGGGAGATGATACATGACCAAAAATGGAGCCTGGGACAGCTGTGAATGACCCTCCCGAGCTCCGTTTTTGCTGGCAGAGGCACCACGGACTGGATCTTCACTGTTTCTAGGGTGGCCCCATGGCCAGATCTAAGCACTTGGTGGGCCGGATCTGCCCCACAGGTCTTGAGTTAGATGCCCCTATTCTACAGGTTTATTGGGATAGGAAATTGAACTAAATAGACTTCTGACATAATTCCACATAGGTTTGGGGCGGGGTACGTGCACTTGTCTTAGTTTTCCATTTATAATGTGCATATACAATTAAAGTCATAAGATTATTCAGACCTGAAGACTTACTGATGTCTAACATTTCTGTCTAGATTTTTTTAAAAGAATTTCCTACTTTCTATCTCATTCTGCCCCTAATAAGCATGTGACAAAACTAGGTTAAATTTGATCAAAATTGGCATACTTCTAAGTTTATTATGGGATGCAATAAATATAATGTGGCTGCCACTAATACAAAGGGTAGGAGTTCTTATCTTGATATAGTGCTTTTTCTCATCAGCTCCTTTCCTGATAATAAAATATCTCAGCAAGATGAGAGAATGTTATACTGTGTCTCCTTTATTCAAGTGACCAGTTGCCTATAACTGTGTAGACAATTAACATTTTATTTAGTAATGACATGTTATTAACAAATATCATGTTATTTGTTAATAACAACCATCTTCAAAGCGCTCCATGGCACAGGGCCTAGTTACCTGCGGGATCGCATTCTGCCACATACATCCCTGCGACCAATTCGCTCACACAGGGAGGGACTCCTCCGGGTGCCGTCCACCAAGCAATGCCAACGGGCGGCACCTAGGAGTAGAGCCTTCTCTGTGATGGGCCCAACCCTCTGGAATGACCTCCCCCCCGATATTAGAACTACTACCGACTTCCGCTCCTTCCGACAAAAACTTAAGACTCACCTGTTCCGACTAGCCGGCCTGGCCCACTTATAGTTCTACTCTTCCTCCTGGCGGATATTTTATTTGGGATAGCTTTTAAGGTTAATGTTTTTAACTTTTTAAATTTTCTAAAAATTTTAATTTAACTTAACTAAATTGTACAGGGAATTTCTACTATCTCCTCCAGTCCTATGTTTAATTTATTTATTGTATACTTAAAACATGTATATTTACTGTCTAACCATTTTAATATGACTGTACACCGCCCCGAGTCTCTTTTGAGAGAGGGGCGGTCTAGAAATCCAATAAAGTTAAGTTAAGTTCAGTTAAATAACATGGGGCATAAATCCCCTACTATCTCTTTGTTCCTTTCTTTTGTAATTATTCACCTCTTTCTCCTTTCTCTCTTTTGCTCTGTCAAAAGCTTCTCTCTTCTCTGATTCTCTTTTAACTCTCAGATTTCTATTCTCCTTCCTTGTAAAAAGCTGCCCTGTCAATTCTTTACTGCAAATTGTTTAAATAAATAAGAGTTTCTTCTAATTCCTACAGGACACGTGTTTAAAAGCAGGAATGAAAAAAATGTATTTCTATATCCTGTCCTGAATAAAGCATCAGAAATCACATTTTTCTTTCTTCGTATGTATAACTCTTTACATTTATAGTTGCTGCTTTTGGGGTTTTCTTCCTTGACGTCTGTCAGTTCTTTCCAATGTTGAAGTTTTGCCACATTCAGTTTTTTGGAAAAACTGAAAAAAGCTTTTCAAGTCTACCAACCAAAACTACGTTCAGTTCAGTTGAAGAATTATTTCTGCAGAAATTTGCTTCTGTGCTGTTTTAATTTTGGAATTCCTGTTTCATTCTGTCCCTAACAAATACACAAACTTAGAAATTCAACCATATTTAAAAGAAACTATCTTGATACAACTTCACTTCTCAAATGTCCCTATCTTCTAGTTTCTTTTTCTCAAATCCAAATAATATTCACTTCTTAGCAGAGAGAGTATGCAATGCCTTTTAAGGCTATTTGATCGTCTCTGGCAATTGACAGTATATAATTACTATAAAGTCATTTATAGTGTGCAGTGCAAATGCAGTATTAATATCATAAATATGAAACAATAAAAGGAGAATCAACCTTTTCAAAGCATTTTCATGTAAAAACATTTTAAAAGGGTACACCTAGAACTGGCTTCTTCAATTTAAAACTCTCCTAGCAAGAAATCTGACATGGGACTGAATGAAATCAATATAAATAAGGCCACCCTGTCAAACTTAAGACAGATTATTTCCAGGTAACTTCCCTTTACCAGCCTATTATTCTGGCTTGTCATGAAAGACTGATTTATGGGGACAGGGGACATTAATAAAAATCTGATACTAAAAGCCCAGATGGCACTTGCTCAATCAGAAACAGTGGTTCAACTATCCTTCACAAATTGTGTGTGGAACTATGGCCAATTCAGAAAAAAATATTTGTTTTCAAGAGCAAAATCTGTCTATATGTTAAGAAATCATCTTTCAAAGAGTTTCATTTAAAAAGGTAAAGGTAAAGGTTCCCCTCGCACAGGGGTGGGTTCCTACCGGTTCTAACCGGTTCGCTAGAAGAGGTTCCACAAATCTAGCATGCCATTTAGAACCGGTTCCACCGGTGGAACCGCCGCCGCCCCCTCACTTGCTCACCCCCGCCCATCCGGAGGCCACTCGTTTGCTCACTAACCCCTGCCCATCCAGAAGCCGCTCGATCGCTTGCTCCCCCACCCATCTGCACTGTTAGCCCCGCCCACTGATTGGCTGGCTCACCAATTGCCCCACCCGCCTCTAAGAGCCCTATCTAAACCCACTTACTCTTTTTCCTGCTTGGCTCTCTATTACTGCCTGCCGATTCCAAGGAGGTAAGTAAGTGCAACTAAGCGCGGTGCCAGTGGGGGCGGCGGAAGGCCAGCTGGAGCAGCCTGCCGCAGCCCTACACTATAAGCAAGTCTGGTGATCTTTTGCAGCCTTGCAAGGATCCCGGGCTCGCTTATAGCACAGGGCCGCCAGCAAGCACAGGCGCAGGGGTGGGGACAGCGGCAGGACTTATGCGGCATGGCCGGTCTTCTAGGACCTCCTAGGCACCGGCCATGCCACACAAACTACTGTCCATCTCCCCTTGCTCAGAAAAGCAGGTCTGGGAAGGTCCTTTGCTGGTGGGCAGGCATCCTAGAACCTGCCCAGCAGCAAAAGACTTACCCGGAATTGCTTTTCTGAGCATAGGGAGATGGACAGTAGTTTGCGCCGGCTGCACCATGCAAACTACCGCCCGTTGCCCCGTGCTCAGAAAGCAAGTCTCATAAAGCAGCGAGGAAAGATCCGCATTTAAAGGTAGGAGCCTTAACCGCCACTGAGATCTGCAGCTCGAAGAAGCAGGCGGAGGAAGGAATCGCTCCTTCTTCCAGGTCAGTTTGGCTACAGTGCTTACACCGTTTCCCGCCCGTTAGGCTTTCGCCAGGCTCCGTTTTCACAATAAACCTGCCCCCTTCTCTTTTTGAGGCTGCGGAGTTGACCGGTTTCCACGTGTGTCGGTGGCCATGGCTCTTGGAGCTAACGCGGAGGGGGAAGCAGCTTGGGAGGATTTTCCCCACAGGGCGGTCGACGGCAGCTCTCGTGGTGGGAATCGATCGTTGACCACCATACAGTCATATAAGGTCCATGTGAGTGAAATATACCATCGTGGTAGTGACGGTGAGGGGCGTCGTCCACCAGGTTTGGCGGAAAGTCTCGCGGAATGGGGGGGGTTACAAAACGGGGAGTTTCCCCACCATGTTCCCACATTCTGTATCTGGATGGGTTCGGTGGTTCGCTTCTTGCCTTGGTCGGGGCCTGTAGTGTACACGCAGTGGGCGAAAGGAGTGAGAGGGAAGGATACTGGACAGGGAAGTCCATTGGAGTTGGCCGGCTAATAAATTCAAATAGGTAAATAATTAAAAAAGAAACTTTGGGGGCTACTGGACTTGGGATCCTGGGGTCAATCCATACATTGCAAATCGTGTTTCCGGTATCCCAAATTGGGGTTTACTCAACCGCAACCCAATCAACCCTATTGTGGTTTAGTGGGACGGATGAAAACCAAGACTAATGCTAAGATTGTTTAGCTCTTGCATGACTCGTGCTCCTGCAAGAGACAATCGGCATCTTTTGCAAATTCAGAATGTTAAAAGGGTCTTTATCAGAAGGAACCTAAATGTACTTGCAAGTAAAGTAAAAGCCAGATTATATGCAAAGGCAACATCCCCACCAAAGTTCCCAACTCTAGGGGGTGGTGCTCATCCCCGTTTCAAAGCCAAAGAACCAGTGCTGTAACAAAGACATCTCCGTTGTCATATGGCCAGTGTGACTAAACGCCGAAGACTCATGGAATGCTGTTACCTTCCCACCAAAGGCGGTTCCTATTTTTCTACCTGCATTTTTACGTGCTTTTGAACTGCTAGGTTGGCAGAAGTAGGGACAAGTAACGGGAACTCACTCTGTTACACGGTGATAGGGATTCGAACCGCAGAACTGCCGACCTTTCTGATCAACAAGCTCTGTATCTTAGCCACCGAGCCACCGCGTCCCTAAAGAGTTTCATAACTGCCTTTAAATCTGTTCTCGACTTCTTGATTCTTTTGGTCTCCACTTCTTTAACCTGCAAATTTTCTCCGTTGCAGCAAGCAGGATTTCAAAAAGGATGCAACAGCAGCAGCAGGTTGGTGAGAACCAGCATGGCATAGTGCAGTGACAACCTTGACCACTTTCAAATATGTGAGTTTCAACTTGCTAGCTGGTCATTTCTGGGAATTGAACGCCACATATCTTAAAGCTGCCAAGGTTGACAAACACTGGAAGATGCAGATACAGATTAACAGAGTTGGAAGGGACCTTGCAGGTCATCTAGTCCAACCCCCCTCCCCACCCAAGTAGACCCTACACCACTTCTGACAGAAGGCAGTCCAGTCTTTTCTTGAAAGCTTCCAGTGATGAAGCTCCCACAACTTCTGAAGGCAAGCTGTTTTATTGGTTGATTGCTCTCACTGTCAGAAAATAATCTCCTTAAAAGTTTCTGGTGTAGTGGTTAATCTGCTGGACTAGGAGTGGAGAAGCCCAGGCTGTAGTTCTGCCTTAGGCATGGAAGTCACTAAATCACTTTATTAGGCATGGAGTGATCTTGAGCCAAGCACAATGTCAGGGTCCCAAGTAATACCCCCAACTAAAGAAGACTCCAAGGCAGGCATTTCCTCAAAGTTCCATTTTATTAGAGATGTCATATTGGCACATCTAGGGGAACCCGAATGTGAAGTCTCCCAGGTTTTTCCCACCCAAAGGAAAGTCAAAGCCCCTTCCCCTGCACCCACATGTCCATCACATGGTCCAATCAGGTCACCATCCTAACTGGAGTAGTTTCCCAGTCGCACTTCTCCAGGTGCAGGCTGGAGAACATCCTTGACTCCCAAGGAAAGAATGTTGTTGTTGTTATGGCTGTACATCTCACCCCGTCCCCATCCAACCCCCCTCCCAGTTCCCACAGCATACCCATCCTCCAAGTGTGGTAGCCCTGAAGATCCAAAGAAATAAATGGCCTCCAGGACTGACACTCCTCCACGGCTCATCATCACAACCCCTCTCATCACACCCTACATTTGCTCCAAGAGCTAGACAAAAGCAATGCCAAAACAAGTAGACCCTGTAACTAAACGGGACAAATGCCAAGAATGACAACTACCTGGTGAGTGAATAACTTTCTGAAGGCAGAGTGGAAGAACTGGAGCAGCCAATGAACTTCAAATGATTTTATGTAAAACAGGTTTTCTAGAATTATTTCAAGCTGATTTTGATCTGGGTTCATCGTCAACATTATGATCCTCCAGATAAAGGATGTGATAGGACTCCAGTTCTTTTCCTTGACTTTAGATAAGTGCTTCTCAACCTGGCCAACTTCCAGATGTCTGGATTTCAATTATTTGCATCAATGGCTACGCTGGATGTGGAATTCTAGGATTTTAAAGTTTACTCATTTGGAAATTGCCAAATGTGGGAAGCACTGCCTTAGGGACTAGGAGTTTGATATCATCAGTTGTGACAATGGTTCTCCATCCGATAGGAATTCGGGACATACTCATCTAGTAGTTCTCTCTTCCTGAGAGACTGTTAGAATATTCATGACTGGGAGAGACATGATAAGGTCAACCAATGAATAGGCAAAGCAGCAAGGTCAGCCAATGGGAGCTGAAACAGCTAGGAGCTAGGGCGTGGTTTAGCTTGCAACCTTCTGAGTCTACACAAAGAATTGAAACAGAAATTTAAGTCTCTGTCTGCTCTGAACTCTGAGATGAAACTGTTCTCTCCTGCTTGTGTTCTGCTTCTAACTTCTACCACATTGAAAGAATCTTCTATTGGAATTGTACATTTATTCATCTGTTATTGTGTTTATAAAGCAGTTAATGGATCCAGCTCAATCAGTTATGAATCAGTGTGTATGTGCTTTCTGGATTTGATTTTTTTGCAACAAACTCTGACAGAGACACTTCCAGGAAGCCTGAAAGACAAAACTTCACGTTACCCCCCACAACAGTTAAATTAGCTGGAGGAGAGAGAAGTGGTCCACAAATCTTTCCAGAGGGGGCTGCTTGAAGCAGGGCACAGGTCCCATCTCACCTAATAGACTCTGTCTGTCTGGGCTGCTGTTTAAAGCCCAGCCTTCACTGCAAGCTTTACTGATCCTTTATTTATATGTTTTTATTGCATCAAATTGAACCAATAAATAAAGCAGCAAATGAGGAAAGAGCAGTATTAAGCTACTGGAAGTGCTTTCTCAAATGCTTCATATGACCCTTGAGAGTGTTTCTTTCTGAAAAGTTACAAACCTGACCGAAGCACAGGGCCTCTGGGGAAAAAAAGCATGTTTTATTTAGAGTGAGTAGATAGGTTTTTCTTCTTTCCTTTTTAACCAAGTATATTCTTGGTGTATTTTTACCTGCTGCAGTGGTGGACTGCATCTATCTTCAAAGCAATTTTCATGGGGCCAGGGGTCTCACTAAATCCCTTTAGGCTAAAACAAATACATTTGTTGATTTATCCATAATTGGAGAGAGGCTGCTCCTTGTTTTCCTTTACCCTGGTACACTGATCTGAGTAGTCCCTGGCAGGACCAACTTCAGACCACATGAAGAACCTGTGTTGCTAATGTAGCTGATGGAGTTCAGTTGAGAGGGCAGTCTCCCACTCACCCAGGTCCCCTCCTTCTCCTCCCCTCTCCCTCCTCCTCTTCCTCCATGTTAGAGATAGTAAACAACAACGCATTGACTATCAAAAGATACTTCTCTATTTGTTAAAGCAACCAGGTCTTGTTCTGTGCATTTCTGTTTGATAACACAGTACTTTTTAATTGTGTTAATAAACTGACAAGAAAACAAATTACTTTGTTCATCTACCCCTGATCAGATTGGATTTTCTTCAAATGGAAGCATGCTCTCCCTCTCTGTGCAGAGAGAAATATCCCTAAAGGGGAGAAGATTCAGAGGATCCCTAGAGGGCAGCAAATTGATATGAAATCTTCACTACTTGTTGCCATCTGCTGGCGATCTGGAGTTTTACAACTGACATAAAATGTTAGATTGGGTAATGGATAGGCACACACAGGCTTAGTGGTAACAACAGCTCTTTATTAAGTACAACAAGTGAAAACAATCCAGCGAAGGTTGAATCTGACAGCAGCCCTTTTATAGGGAGCTGTCAGACCCTTCGACCAATAAGATTAAACCTCTGTTCCCGCCGGAACAGAGGACCTTGGTGTAAACCACTGAAGTTAGAGCAAGTATCTAACATAAAGCTTGAAAGCTTTATGAAGCAGAGAGAAATATCCCTAAAGGAGAGAAGATTCAGAGGATCACTAGAGGGCAGCAAATTGATATGAAACCTTCAATACTTGCTGCCATCTGCTGGTGATCTGGAGTTTTACAACTGACATAAAGCCTGAAAGCTTTATGAAGCTACCTTTGCCAGACATTTCCAATTAAATGAGCCCAATTCTTTATTGACAGAATCTTCCATATGGCAATGAAATTCTTAATTTATCTCAGTGTTTTTCAAACTTGGCAGCTTTGAGAGGTGTGGTTTTCAACTTCCAAAATTTCCCAGACAGCATGGAATTCTTGGAGTTGAAATCCACACATCTTAAAGTTGCCAGGTTTGAGAATCATTGATCTATTCTATATCATGCTAAGACAACTCTTCACCTGCTAGTTATCCCACCCAGGAGTCATATTAACCTTTGTGTCTCTATGCCAACTTTTAAAAAATATGTAACTGCTCTCCATGATCCTAACAGGCTATTCTCTACATAAGGATGGCAAGAAAGGATGAGTGGAAAAGAATATATGGATTTGATTGGACAAGGCAACCTCAATTAGATCTAAAACAACACCTGAAATATGACTTGGGAGATAGAAATAATATGACCATTGAACTTCCTAGAAACTGTCTTTGCCTTGTGTACATAAGGAATGATTTTATAGACTATTTATATAACAAACATATTCATGGTTAACCTAATCATGCTTTATCCCTGATATGTATTTCAGAGGGTGAGGCTGCGACCTGGCCATTTGCATTTTCTGTTGCATTGCAAGTTGTCCAGTAATACTACAACATATAACCAAGAGGAGTGTCTGACTTGGGGAGGCTTATTGCTGTAAATGATTCTCATCTACATCTTTAAATTCTCCCTCCCTCCCCCCAAATTGGTCAGGTTGTTGTCACTTAATTTCAGCTCTGCAATCTAGGGATTGCCCATGGGCAAATATTGTCCAATCATATTTCAACACACTTCAGTTTCTAGTTCATAACATTACAGAGCAAGTCATAAATTAACACGTAGATTTAGTTTGGACAGTGTAAGTAGACTTAACATACGATTGATTGCTTAGTGTTTCCATGTTTCATAGCCCAATGGTAAACACTGTTTTCTACAAGCAGAGTCCCTGCCCAGCCAAAGCAGCACCATTTATTCTTCATAGGAGGGCATTATTAGCAAAGTTGAGAAAACATTTGCAGAAATATAAAACATTTTCAGGGAGAACAAATGTAAGGAGAGAGAAGAGGGGAGGGGGATGCAATAGGAACATGAATTAACAGTTTTTAAAAATATCCTCCTTTGATTCTGGCAGCAGAACTCACAAAATCGATCAGATGGCCCACAGTAAATAGGTGACACAATATTGTAGTTATGTCACTGAGTAGGATTAGCGACACACAGTCCTTTGGACAAGTCATTTCCTCCCTGCTCAGCCTACCCCACAGGATTGTTGTAGGAAAAATAGGAGGCAGGACATAAAGCTAAGAAAGAAAGAAATATTGGGAATGTGCTCTGTATTCCACACTCTTCTGTTCTTTCCCTTCCTTCATATTCTTTGACCCCGTTCTAACACCAATTCATACTTCTGTTTTAACCACATTCTGGCCCTCTCCAAAGGCTTGTTAGAGCAATATTGCCTCATAGTCCCTTACAGAAAAGGGAACATTCCTTGCCTCATAATTACCCCAAAAGTTGGAAATTTACTCTTCAACTTCTCTGACCTTATGAAGCCAACAATTAAATCTGCTTATCCATAATCCTCCACTAAATTTCCAAAGACAACAATGCTGTTTTATTGTATCAGGATTTTCTCAGCCTCTTTCTATCAGCAGCCATAGCAGCTATTGGAAAACCAGTGCCTGTTTCATAAGGGTTTAAATGATTAACTTGAATTGGAAATATAGCCTTTTGGGGAACCTGATGCTACACATGGAAAATATGGACAGAACTATGAAAAATAAATTGTTTTAAATGAACTGAAAAATGAATTGCGGAGTGTGAATAGCTAAAATTCTGAACAGGAGTACTTTGCACAGATCCACCTTGTTGCTACTAACAATTACGTTTTTATATGTTAGTTCTTATACACTGAATAAATCCACAAAGAATTGGGCTTTACTTGTGTGTCTCTGAATGAGCTGCAAAGAATGGGCAAGAGGTTTTGATTTGCACTTGTTTAACAATATTAATAACATTTTTCCTCACTTTCTAACAGATGACGTAAATAAAATTGGACAGATGAGTAAGTCACTAGAAATGTATTTTTAAACTGAAAAGACTGTGAGATCAGTCCTAGGCTGAGAATGCACCTCTGGATGTACATTCACCATTATTTTGGTCCTATCTGGGAATATTTAACTGATAACAGCAATAATCTTGACTTGACCTTAAGGTCAAACCCTCTGATGAGCAACCAACCGCTGTTACCTGTAAAATGGATGTGCATGGGGAGAGAAGTGTGTGTGGGTAACTAAAATGGATGTACGTGGGGAGGGGAGGTTTTGCTCTTTTGCTGTTCGGAAGAATTTTGGAGCAGCTTCTGGTCTTCCTCTTTCACAATTCAGAGGAGCGATGGTTGGATGAAGAACCTGATTCCCAGGGAGACCTGTTTGCAACTAACAGCAAAACCAGACAACTGGCAAAAAGGATAACTCTTGAACATTGGGCACTATCTAATAAAATGAAATTCAATGGTGAAAAGAGTAAGGTTCTACATTTAGGCAACAAAAACGGAATGCACAGGTACAGTATAGGTGGTACCTTGCTCAATAGTAGTAACTGTGAAAGGGATCTTGGAGTTCTGGTGGACAACCATTTAAATATGAGCCAGCAGTGTGCAGCAGCTGCCAAAAAAGCCAACACAGTTCTAGGCTGCATCAACAGAGGGATAGAATCAAGATCACGTGAAGTGTTTATAATGCCTTGGTAAGGCCACACTTGGAATACTGCATTCAGTTCTGGTCGCCACGATGTAAAAAAGATGTGGAGACTCTAGAAAGAGTGCAGAGAAGAGCAACAAAGATTATTAGGGGACTGGAGACTAAAACATATGAAGAACGGTTGCAGGAACTGGGTATGTTTAGCTTAAGAGAAAGAAGGACTAGGGGAGACATGATAGCAGTGTTCCAATATCTCAGGGGTTGCCACAAAGAAGAGGGAGTCAAACTATTCTCCAAGGCACCTGAGGGCAGGACAAGAAGCAATGGGTGGAAACTAATCAAGGAGAGAAGCAACTTAGAACTGAGGAGAAACTTCCTGACAGTTAGAACAATTAATCAGTGGAACAGCTTGCCTCCAGAAGTTGTGAATGCCCCAATACTGGAAGTCTTTATGAATGTCTGAAACAGTATAGGGTTTCCTGCCTAGGCAGGGGGTTGGACTAGAAGACCTCCAAGGTCCCTTCCAACTCTACTATTGTATTGTATTGTATTGTTACAAAAAGCAGCAAATTATTCCTTTTTGTGGGAGAGCACGTTCTCACTCAAGCAGAGTAGGTTTTCAACAACAGGGGAATCAGCACTCCCAATAGATAAAAGCAGTAGACAGGCATCCACTTTGCAGCATTTAATGAACCCTCCCTCTCCCCCCCCCCAATAAGAAATCCCTCTGCACTAGAGCCTAGAAGGCTCCAGGTTGCTGGGAGTTGGCCTTTTAGGCTGAGCAACTGATTATCTGACCACTAGTCCCTCCTGCCCCTGCCTATAGCTCACTACGAATTGAGCCTTTTTTGAGGAAGCAGTAAAATATAATCATTTATATGATTTATATGGTCACCTACCTTAGACAAGTGGCTCTGGGCAGCATACAAGGAGTAAACACCCAACCCCCCCAAAAGTCATGATATAATGAAGGTTGTTGCCCTAAGCACCAGAAATGGAGATCTCTATCAAAAAACAAACAAACCAGCACCAGTAATTTGAAATGTTCAGATAGGCTTTTCATTCAGAACCCAAAAATGTATTAAAAGAGAATGCCCCACATTTTTGTTTTGATGGGCTGAATGTTTCCAAACATTCTTATTTGCTTGGCTGTAGTAGGAAGCAAGCAAAAGATGGACTCAAGTCTAGAATGTGATTTGGTCTTGAATTGGTCTTCCAGTCTTGGACCACATGCTGCTTTTGATCCTACCTGTTCTAGATCTACCTTTCTTCCTGCCAAAACCATGGATGACCCAGCCTCCTCTGGCCCAGAGATCCATAGCCTGGCATCTTCTGAGTAGCAACACCTGCAGCACCTTGTTACTTTCACCAACATGAAGGAAAAACTGGGGTCAGCCACAAGAATCACTCCTTTGGGCATGCAATATGGTGCTGCATACAGAAAAGAGGTGACACCAATGCCACAACACTACTTTAATCACTCTGAACCCCCTGCCCTCTGGACTTCTTGGATTCCCCCCTTCAAACACCCATGGGATTGGGGCAAAATACAAGGATGGAGTTATGAGTACAGGGCAGCTTTTTAAAAAAACAACTTGGTACCCTGTTTCCCTGAAAATAAGACCTTCTCGGATAATAAGCCCAATCGGGCTTTTGAGTGCATGCGCTAAAATAAGCCCTCCCCTGAAAATAAGCCCTCCCCAAAAATATTGCAACATAGCAGCAGCCATGAGGTGAGCATGGTCACCACCTCCTGCACCTCAAAAAATAATAAGACCTCCCCAAAAATAAGACCAAGTGCTTATTTCGAGGGTCACAAAAAATAAGATACTATCTCATTCTCGGGGAAACATGGTAGGTAATGGCAAGGATGCCCACGCACCAATTCACATAGGACAGTTCCCTATTTTTCACTTAATCCAGAAACGACGTTTGCATTAGGACCATTGTTCTAATGGAGTCCTGGCTGACTCCAGTCTGCGAATTCTGCAGTCTACAAGTTGCAAAATCAGATTTCAGACCCAGGGATTGCAGAAACCGATAGGAGTACCACTTGCGTTAGCTGCATGAAATTGGTCTCCCTCCAGTGCAAAAACAAGAGCAGGTCAGACACGAGTGCTTAAATTACAAGGCAGCCTTGGACCCTGAAGCCCATCTGAGCCTCTTGGACACACTTCCCTCCTTGCTAGGTTTTTTTTTTAATGGTCCCCATTACTCTTCATTGTAAGGCAAGAATGTTACTATCTAACTATGATTTAGAGAATCTCTGCTTTTATCTAGATATTTTACTGTTAACATTAAGTAGCTTTTAGGATTCTTTCCATCAACTTTTTCCTCCATCTAAAGCAGTGTTTCTCAACCTTGGTCCACCTGAAGATGCGTGGACCAATGTTCCCTCTATTTTTTTTTTTCAGTGTGAGCAGAAAAGTATAGTGTTTGAGCAGCACATTTTCATGCCTGAGCAGCACCTGAATTTTTTTCACAGGTGTCACCTAAGACAACAACGAAATCAGTATTATTTGAAACTCAAAGTTATGTTTCTTCAAGGTACCCGCTTAATTAAAAGTGTTATATAGTATCACTTAACAATGTTCTTGCTTAGCAACCAAAATGTTGGGTCAGAAACTCTGGCATTTGAAGCACGCAAGTCTTAAAGCTGTCAAGTTACAAGATCCTTGCATCCCTAACCCTTTAGGGGGGAAAAAAACCCAAGGGGTCTTCAAACCTGACAGCTTGAAGACTTGTGGACTTCAAATCCTAGAATTCCTCCTCCAGTCATGTTGGCTCAGGAACTCTGGCATTGAAGCATGCAAGTCTTAAAGCTGTCAAGTTGCAAGATCCTGGCACTACTAACCCTTTAGAAAAAAAAAACGCACTGGTCTTCAAACCTGACAGCTTGAAGACTTGTGGACTTCAACTCCCAGAATTCCATCTCCAGTCATGTTGCGGCGACGTCATCTGCGTGGATCTGCTCCATCTTCGGTTTTTTTCACAGGGGGCAGGGCTGCTGCTGAAGATGCCAACGAGCCCCTGCCGCCACCAAAATAACAGGTGCCTCCTCCTCCTCCTCCTCTTCCTCCAACAGCACCACCACATTTACTGCCCGGCGCTGCGGCTGAGGTGAAGCAGGCAAAGCTCCCGCTGGCGCCCCCCACCCGTGGCAGCGGCCGCGGCGCGTCCCCCCTCCACTCGGAGCACCTGAGCTGGGCACCGCGTTACCCCTGCTGCCTTCTCCTTCTCCGCCGTGCTTTTGAGAAGCCATGAGGCCTTTTTTCCCCTGCTCCCGCCCCCCTCCACCGCCTTCCTACTGGCTCCCGTGGCCTCATGGCTCCTCAAAAGCACAGCAGAGGAGGAGGGGGCAGGGGTAACGCGGGGCCCAGCTCAGGTGCTCCGAACAGAGGGGGAGGCGCCGCTGCCACAGGCGGGGGCGCTGGCGGGAGCTTTGGCAGCTTTCATCTTGGCCGCAGCGTCGGGCAGCAAATGTGGTGGTGCTGCTAGAGGAGGAGGAGGCGGCAGCAGATATTCCGGTAGCGGCAGGGGCTTTGGCGGTTTACTTTAGCCACAGCGTCAGGCGCAAGCAGCTAGGATTGGCCGCCAACAAAGGACCTCCCCGGGCTTGCTTTGCTGAACTCAGTCCCCCCCCGCCCCCCCGCTCATCAAAACAAGTCCAGGGAGGTCCTTTGCGGGCGGCCAGTTCTAGCCGTCTGCAAAGGACCTCCGGCACCTGTGACAGTAGAAATCACTGTGCGGCAGTTGGAAACTGCTGCGCGGTGTTTTCTTGCCTCGTGCGCGGCCGCGCAGCCGCACACCTTAGAGGGAACAGTGGCATGGACTTCAACTCCCAGAATCCACCAGCCAGCTGTTTGAAAGTTAAGGTTAGCTTGCATTATAATGCCTTATGCTAGCTAACATTTTCAAGAGAGAGAAGCTAAACTCCTTGTTAGAATTGAAATAGAAATGAATAGAGTAGAGTAGAGTAGAGTAGAGTAGAGTAGAGTAGAGTAGAATAGAATAGAATAGAATAGAATAGAATAGAATAGAATAGGTTTATTAGCCAAGTGTGATTGGACACACAAGAAATTTGTCTTTGATGCATATGCTCTCAGTGTACATAAAGAAAAATAAAATGGAATACATTCATCAAGAATCATAAGCTACAACACTTAGTGATAGTCATAGGTTACTAATAAGCAATCAAATTATACTAGGAAACAAATTATTGGATTATTTTTTTTAAAAAAATCTGCCCTCTTTCAAGGAAACTCAGTATGTGCTTCCTGGTTATTAAAAGTGCAAATTCAGTGTCAATGACTCCTGACTTAGCGGCTGTAAGGGGGCAATGGGAGCAGAGAGAAAGTTGAGGGTTTCTCTCGTGTCCCCTACTTTCATCTGTCGTTCTGCTGCTGTTTCCCTAAAACAAGGACCGATGATCTGAGATTGCTCCCAGGCACACAGGCCCAGAACAGATGCTCTCTCACTCTCAATCTGGCACGAGGTAATTAGGTGCTGGCTTGGCCTGCCTCTATAATGTATTTCATATAAAACCGTTGGCTGCTCTGGTTAGAAAAAATTGCTGCAGTAATTGCTCAGGTCAGATTCCTGCTGTCAGAAGCGCTCACGTCCTGGGGGGTGTCTCCAGGGTGTGATTTTAAAAAAGTAAAGGGGTCAGCCATGATATGCAATTAAAACTCTGCCTGGTTTTGATCATACATAACCTTAAAACTGGAAGACAGTATTCATTGATTTACTGAGGCCCCAGTAATTAGCAATTCCTATTGCTTGCACTGTGGTTTATAGTAACAAGATTAAAAACAAAATATAACACCAAACCACAAAACCAACAATAATCACAACTGATGACCTTTCTCTGGGAGTGGGCAAAAATCTTATCATTCCCAAAGGCCCTCTGGGAAATCAAATAGAATAAAAAATAGAATTCTTTTTTGGCCAAGTGTGATTGGACACACAAGGAATTTGTCTTTGGTGCATATGCTCTCAGTGTACATAAGGAAAATAAAATACATTTATCAAGAATCAAAAGATGCAACACTTAGTGATAGTCAAGGTTACTAATAAGCTATCAAATAGTACTAGTAAACAAAGGGTGTTGTTATCACAAAGTTTGTTAGATTCGGGCAACGAGAGAACAGACTCCAGACGATAGTGACAACAACAGCTCTTTATTTAGTGGTAGTAGTGATCCAGCTTGCTATGGGGTCGAGTAGCTCCCCTTTTATAGGGATCTGGCAGACCTCCCGTCCAATCAGAACAACCCCTTGTTCCCGCCCTAGTGGCGGACCTGAGTGGAGACTACAGCAGTTTATGCTAATATCTAACAAAGTTGATGATTCTTTCTCCCCAAACATTTGTCCATCCATCTGTAAGTACTGCAAGACATAGTGCTTCACTGCAGAGGTGGCATTCTGCCGATTTGTCCGGGTTCGGGCAAACCGGTAGTGGCGATGGCGGGAGGCTCCACCCACCTGCCCAGACATCATCACAGATGCTCTGTGCATGGGTAGAAGCACATGCACTTCCGGTTCCCAACTGGTAGCAAAGGTAAGAGGATTTCATGCCTGCTTCACTGATTTTTCCTTGTACAGATTCCATCACACGTTCATATTCTCACTCCAAAAGAGGCTTGCTCAAGGAATGTCTGCTTGGCAAATAGTACGATGGCCGTAATAATTTAGACGCTTCCTGCCAATATGCATTTTCAGTTATTGACAATGCTGATCCAGGAGCATATGTTGCTCTTGCAAGAGCATGATCAATTTTCTCCTGATTTTCAGGTGTCGTTTTATCTATGAACAAAGGTATTGTGTATTGTTGTGATGCAGTGGTTTCCTTACTGGAAGATGCTCCTGATGGAAGAAACACTTTGTGATGATCCAGAAACAGCAGAAAAAGTGTTTCTGGAATTAGAACTCTGGAAGGAAAAGCTACTTGCACTTTCATTCTGGTCCTCTTCATTTGATTCCATAAAGCAGGGGTGTCCAAACTTGGGAACTTTAAGACTTGTGGACTTCAACTCCCAGAATTCCCCAGCCAGCCATGCTGGCTGGGGAATTCTGGGAGTTGAAGTCCACAAGTCTTAAAGTTCTCAAGTTTGGACACCCCTGCCATAAAGTATTTTTTAAATATCTTTAGGGCACCTCTGGCATGCAAGGATGTGCTTTGTCATCCTTGTAGCATTTGGAAAAGGATATTTCTTCTCACAATATTTGCAAATTGCAGCTTTGCTCTCAGCAGAAATTGCACTGTGCAAATGTTTCCAAACTCTAGAATGTTGGGTCTCGTTTTACCGAGAAGAGGAAAAGGAAAATCAATCTACTGACCAGACTATATAAGTAAATATTATGTTGTGATGGTGGAGAACATTAATAGGAATCATTTAATGACAAATCATTAAATTCGTCAGACAAATGTACCCTCTTACCTGACGGTTAAGGCCTGAGAGGAGGACAGAAACTATCATCTACTCCTGTATGCCAACAATTGCTCAACTGTAGGCGGTCGGAGGTACACAAGCAAACTAAACTGGGAGCCGTTTTCCTGAAGTGCCCCCTAGTGGCACAAATGCATATTTCTCTTGTTTGAGAACTGCATTGAGAAGTACAGTGTTACTTGAATTGTATTCCAGGATTTGCTTGTCTTCAGCTGAGAGAACTTGCAATCATTTAAGACTTTACAAAAACTCTCAGAAATCTTTCATTAAGGTCTCCATGTCATATAGTTTGAATACCATGCCATAAATGTACTATTTATCATTGGAAAAGAACATACTGGTGTTCCACACTCCTTATTTTTCCATTTTTCCAAGGGGAAAAAGGCTTTGGGGAAAAATGGGGAAAAGCCTGTTTTTCCCCAAAATTTTCCAGGTTCTTTTCCAGGCCTTCCCATCTTTAGCTGTGGCACAATAAAGCAGTCCTAAGTCTTGGCCATTTTCCCCCCACAAGGCATTAGGGAAGAGGGACAGACCAGGGGTGGGATCCTAACGGTTTAACAACCTGTCCGCTGTACACGCGGTGCACAGTTTAAAGAAGACTTGCCTTCTGGATTACTGTTTTGGAAGGAAAACAGCTGAGGCACAGCAATCCACTCTGCCGTGCGATTCAGCTGAGAAGCTAAAGGTAGGTAACGTGCAGAGGCAGGTGGGCTGGCCCACTTACTTGTGGGAGCGAACCGGTTCTCTCTCCCAGCTGATCTTTGGAGCTACCAGTTCGCTCGAACCAGTCCAATCCGGTAGAATCCCACCTCTGGGACAGACACAGCAAAACAGTGTCCCCATGGCAACCCAGTGGGGGAGGTTCAGAAAGACAGGATGTTTGAAGAAACTGAAGGCAGCTGAGTGATCCGGCTGGACTAATAAGATTGCACTCTTTTTATCTGAGTCTTAATGCAATTCATCCACATCACTGATCCACAAGAGTATCCTCAGTTCCAGATGGGTTTGAATCCTTCTTTCACCTGACTCTGAAGCTTAACTTTGGGGAATGGGAAGAGGACTCGTATTTGCTCTCCCACTCAGCTACTAATTTGCTTTAAAGACATCCTCATTAAACAAAGTGGCAGTCCTTTTTTGGGGGGGGGGGTGAAATGAAACCCCTAGCGATTAAATGTATGTATTCACAACTCACAAAAAGGCATGAAAAACTTTGGGTTCGAGCCACCGCTCTTTTTATTTTCTAAGAATGTTTCCGTGGCAGTAAAGCAGGGATGTCAAATTCACGGCGGCGTCACATGACATATTGGGACTTTCCCCCTCTTCGCTAGATGGGGCGTGGGTGTGGCCAGCACATGACACATCTGGCCCCTGGGTCAGGAGTTTAACAGCCCTACCCTAAAGCAACAATGGAAATATGGTTATATTGGGAAAAGAGATATATTGCTTTATCTTATGTTAATTACCCATCAATTTCTCATTTTTTAATTAAAAGAGGCTTTAAAAATGAAAATATGTAAGGAATATATCAGTACTCAGAGATGATGTGTTGTTGTGTCTGGCACTAACCCTATGGCACTATCACACAATAATAGGCCAGTGTTAAACATAGCAATTACCATGTTGTGTAGATAAATTTGGTTATTTTAACCCAGCCTTATTTAAGTTTTTTATGGCATAGGGCACCGGTGTCAAACTTGCCACGTCACGTTGCTGTCACATGATGTTTCACAATGTTTTTCCCATTTGCAGAGCTGGGGTGGGCGTGGCCTACACACAATGCATCCAGCCCACGGGCCGCCAGTTTGACACCCCTGGCATAGAGCGTTGCTTAACCTTAGCTATCTTGTTGGTTTGTAATTCAGTGATTTGTATGCAAACCTAGGAAATGAGTTTGTGGAAACTCAGCCAATATCATTTGTTTAATTTTCTGGCTTAACATGGTCTGTGAATTCAGCCTTGTGGTTTGTAAACTATGGTTTACAACTTAGCATATCTAAAGTCAGTCAGGTTTTTTTTTTCAGGAAACCATGGTTAGGCCGTCTGTGGCTTAGAACAGTAAGTGAAGCTAATTAGAAATGTCCCAAAAAAACCAACACAAGGTGTTCTTACACCAGTGGTGGGTTCCGGAACCCGTTCCAACCAATATGGATGGAACGGGCCCGGCGTCGCCCACATGGACGCGCCCAGAGCGTGCATGCGTTGTACCTGCCAGAGATGCTTCTGCAATGCTCCAGCTGTTCGGCAGAGCATTGTGCAAGCGCTGTACACGCCATGCACATGCGTGGAAGCACCGAAGGCTTTAAAGGACAGGTAAGGAGCTCGGGTGGGCAGGTGGGCCCTCCGGAGCACAGTACTGGAACAATACCCGGTGCTCCAGGCAGGCTTCAGTATGCCCATATCGGGGCGTACTGCCTACAACCCACCACTGTTACACCCACTCGTACTGACTACAAAGGCACAACACTACTATAGAGATACATTCATAGTTAGCCCACTTTCCTTGCAAGAACAGCAAATAAATATATGGCATGGGGCCAGATTACCTGCTCTACTGACTCTGCTCCATTACATGAGTTCATCCCACCTGGTCAGGCAGGAAGAGTATAGTTAATCCTTTCCTTACAACCACAACTGAGCCCAACATTTCTGTTACTAAGCAAGATAGTTGTTAAATGAGTTTTGTCCCCAGTCTATTGTTTTTTTGGAAAGGTCTATAAAGACCTAACTCTGCTGACTCGCTTGGGGCTCACATAGGAGTGAGGCTAGTTAGTGCCTTTAAGGCTCCTCTGGTCTCCAACCATGCAAAATGTGCTGCTATTCCAAGCTTTGTGTAATGAACAACCAAGGGCAGGTATGGCTTCCTGTTACTATAGGGTAAAATGCAACATTAATTTCTCTTCAGTTAATGAAATCCTTTCTTTTGGCCATTCACCAGGCAAGTTCAGGAATAATTGCAATGTAGAAGTCATTGTTGCTGTATCAATGGCCTCCCCTGGGCGCATGGCGCATGTGTGCCAGAACAAAGGCAAGGACGCATCTCTTCTTCTCAGGAAGAGGGACATCAATCAAACCATGTTCTGCCTTACTGATGTGGAGCAATCTAAGAAAATTAATAGCCGTTGCGGCACAGCAGGGGTGGCTGGATTGCCCCCATTCTTTTGTTTGCACTTGGGGATGGGTGTAAATAATGTACCCATCTGAATGATAGATGTGGGAGCTCCAGATTGTCAGCTTTGTTATTGATCAAGTGGCTTTGAATGTAACAGTGAAAAGGAGGAAGTCTGGCTAGACTGCGTCACTTGAAACCACCCATATATTTATTCACTCTGAGGTGTTGTGGAAAAGCTCCTTTTCAATTGGACAAAAGGTTTATTTACTTTGTCACCGGCATAAAATTTTAATACATAATTTGTCCCACACTGAGGACAGAAATATGATGGCAAAGCATTCTTTCTGAAAGAGCTGGGAACAGCCATAGGTTATTGATCTTGTTCTCATAAATTAATGAAACCAAATTAACAAAGAATAATGGGACAGTGTGCAAAGGCTGCACACCAAACGCCAGCATTTGCACTTTCCGATCTGAGAGGTCAGGATTATACCTTGCCTCACCTGCCCTCTACACCACGGGTTGCAATCCTTTGAGTAGCATTTGCCATTGTAAAATTGATACCTATTAATGTTCGTATATATATATATATATATATAATCCTGAAGATAGTGAAACATTCAAGCCTTATTCAATTTCCTGCTGTTGTGAAATTGATGTTTAATGAACTAATTATACCTTTGACTTAACACTTGGGAGTCCTTTGGGTAACAAGGCATCTGTGGAGATTGTACTGTTGACTCCTGCTGCATAATACTGGAATAAATGATATAAGCTTACAGGTTCAGAATGGCTAGCAAATTTATTTATACGTACAAAATAATATAGTTCAAAACAAAAACAACCACAATAGATCCCTCTCTGCCATTGTTTAGAAGAAGTGTGAAGACCTGGCTTTTTATCCAGGCTTTTGGCAAGAAAGAATGAGACGACTTCATCATACTTGTTATCTTTTATGTTTAATGTCCAATTAATTTTATTTGCTTCATCATTGTGAGCTGGCCCAGAGTTGTTGAGTTGGGCAGCACATTCAATTAAACTTGGTCACCCTTTATGTGTGTTTACACTGGAGTTGGCATTTTTATCCATCTATTGAATCTTTCCCAAGGTAACTCTAATCCTAGCCCTAGCCCTCCCCAAGGATCTGGGATAGGCAAATGTTGCTTGATGATACTCAATATATCATGGCAAGAAATATAAGCTGTTCCAAGTAAAGCTGCCTTTTATAGTTGACTGACGGGATTTCGTCAATGCTGGTAGTGGTACTCCAGATGTTTTTGGGTTGCATCCACTACAGATACTATCTTTGCTTTCTTTTGCCACAGTCCTTCCAGTTGTAGGTCTTTGTATTTTGTTATTTTCTCTCCAGTTCTTTCGCTTCTCTTCTGCTGTCTCCAGGTACTGCAATGTCCACTATCGACGTTATCTTTTTTTTAAAAAATCAACAATTGTTGTCTAGCGTGTTATGTTGTCTGTTTGGTTTTTGAACTCCCAGAACACTTTTGTTTTTTTTTTCATTTTCTATTACTTTTGTCTATTTCGTGATCCCACCAGTTCTTGCTTGCCATATTTCCTGCAGATATTCCAATGCGCTATTGTCATGAGTTATGTGTAGTCAATTGATGCTATTTTGTCATGAGTTGTGTGTAATCAGTCTGTGCAATCTTCTTGCAACAGCTAACTAGGTGGCTCACTGTTTACTCAGCTTCTTCATTTATGGGGCTTACTTTGCAGCCTGTGGAATGGAGGGGAGGGGTTGCTTTCTGACTCTCTTTCTCTGCCCATTATGCAGCTGTGTGGTATATGTCCCCTGATCTGAGCGTTTCCTAGACAGCACGTCTTTCCCGTTTCCCAAAGCCATTTTCACATACCATTAAATGTTTTGTGAGATGGACAGCCATATAAATGGAAAAGCAAACATTTCTGTTTAGCAACAATATATACTATCAGGACTATTTGTGAATGAAAGAAGAAAGCAATGAGTCTTTCCACTTTCACCAGTTTATTGTGAACCAAATAAAGCTGGATGTACACAGGCATTTAACTATGTACTTCTTCATACATTGTAGAAATTTCACACTAAGTCTTGGATTCAATTCCCAGCATCTAAAGTTAGAAAAGCCAGTGAGGGAAATAAATTCTTTTGAAGGACAGTTGCCAGTTAAGAGCAAATTAATATTAAATGAAATGGTCAGATAGACCCACTGGGTCATAATGGGGTTGTTGTCCTATAATCAGTGTGATTCAGACTTTCTTGCTGTGTGATATAAACAAAGTTTTGATTGATTGATTGATTGATTGATTGATCATATATTTGAGGTCATTTCACAGGCATCAGTTATTCTTCAAAACACAAAGTCTTTCATAATAATTGCAATATGAACTTAGGAAAAGGAGAAATAGACATGGTGATCCTGATTGTAGGCCTCCTAAGGGGAAAAGTAGTAGTATTCCCAGTATACTTTGAATTTCATAGTTCCAGGGAGCAGAAAAAACGGAACACAGAAATACAAATTGCTGCAATTACTTCTTACAAACCTGCTTAATAACTACTATTCCATCAACATATTAATGATGGGCCTATTGAGGAAGATTACCAGTGCTTTTGAACATTGTTGGGCCTGAAAGGGATACCAAGTTGACTGCTCTGAATTCAAATGCATTTTGGCTACAGTGACAGGATAACTCCGTCTAGATGCCAGGAACCACTCATTCTTTGGTTCAAATGAGCACTTTTGTCCAAAACGTTTATAAAGACTGAACTCTGTGATGTCACAGAAGTCCATGACACCAAGTATGCTGATGTGAGCAGATCCCCTCTTTGAAGTGTTAAAGCAGTAGTGTTCTCTTGAAGACTTCACATAGCTGCTTTAAAGGGCCTTTTCAGGCTGTCTGCTGTGGGCTAATTATTTTACTGGCATTACAAGCAAATCAGCTTTGGGTGCACATACATGAGATATTCAGGGGAAAGCTTTCACAATAGCAGTGCTGAATCTTTTAGAGTAATGTTTCTCAAACTTGGCTACTTTCAGATGTATGGACTTCAATTCCCAGAATTCTGAGTTTATGAAACATTTTGTTAATTATTGTGAAGTTCTCCTTTCAAAACAATTTACATAGCTGTATAAAAATACAAAATGCTGGAAAATCCCCCCCCCCCCTACATCAGGCAGTGTCCCACTTATAAAAACTGTTGCAATCTGCCATACAGCTATATCTGATATTCAATTACTTGGGCAACTGAACTCAATCCATTTTCCCTCACGGAAATCCTTTATTCTTGAATACCTGAAGCACAAAAATGAGTGAATAACGAGGGGGAAAGCCAAGAAGACATTTTAGAGCCTTAACTTTACCTTACATAGTTTGACTATTTTATCAGCAGAACTTTTTGAAGCCCAGCCAAGGGTCTAATTAATACATTATTTAAGTTCAATTGAGATTGGTCAAAAAAACCATAACTAGCCCATATATGACCACATGAGACAAATCTTATCTCTATGCACTATTTAACAGCTAAGTAAATATGTGCAGACAGGAGTGCTTGTTATCTTCTCCATTGTGCATTGTTTCAGTTAATTCCTAGCCTGTATTTGCTGATTTCATCATGTTCAGGTGGGATACAGTGACATTTCTGAGAAGTGCCAGCTCACGCTGTTATGTTTCACTGCTAAAACAGTTCAAAAGGATCCAGGAGAAGGGTCAGGAAAGTTGCTTTCGATGAATGACAAAGATTCTGACCTTTTGTCTAATAAATAGGGGAGAATTTTAATCAGGATTAGTGAATCTGAGCACTTCCTAAATTGCAATTATATCTTATCCCTGGATGTATTGATTGTGGGGGAACAGTTGACTTCAGAGCATCTGATTCAGTTTGATTGATAGACTGTGTGTAGGCAGGTAAACAGATCAAAGTGTCAATTAAATAGGTGATGGATGCATGGGTCCACATTTATTAATGTTTAGATATTAATCTTTGTACCAATGACAAAAGTTCTTTCCTATCAGTTTTAAGAACTATATATATTTCAGGAATTCTTTAATTAGCTGAAAACATATTTGAAGGAGGAACTAGGTATACCAAATGTTCCTTTCAAAAATGTGTTTCTTAAGCAAGTGCACATTAAGCAATGTTGCTTTTAATTCAGATTTTTTTTATTGGCACCTCAATTACTTTTCCTTTACTTGAAAGGGATAAATTTAAAGAACATCACTAAGAAAGAACTCTTTCTACTTTATCATCACAAGAAAATTTATATATATTTTACATATATGCCAGCTGAAACATCTGGAAACTTATCACACTTGGAATGTTATGAGTAGCTGTGCACCCTGCTTCTGAGAAATAGTAAGGTAGAGCTGGAGAAAAGCTAACACAATGGTAGGGGGATTGGAAGCAACACAACAGTTTGAGGGGCAAAACACAAATTGCAATAAGAAGAGGTAACCACGGCATATAACATTGGGCATAGCACGAATGAAGTATAGATAAATGTTTCTCTCTGTCACATACATTAGCAGAAGGCAGAGCTTCTGATTAGTGGGAAATTCAAGGCAAATAGTGATTGGGTTCACACATTATGTTATGCCATGTTTTCACTATGGGTTATTGAATACCATAATTTGTTGGGTTTGCAGAACATGCTCAGCCTTAAAATCAGGATTTACACGTTATAATGGCTAGGTTCGCATGACACATTTTTCTACATACTGCATTTTTAGAATTGTTTAAAACAAAGGGTGGTGAGAGCCCTAATTCAGATGGATCTAAAAAGGAAGCAGACAAATTAATGGAGAGTAAGACAATCAGTAGCTACAAGTTACAATGTCTTTTTTTCCAGGCTTCCCAGTCATTGTCCCGCCTGTGACACTTGATGCAGGAAGAGGAAAACCTGTGATCTGGCCCAACCAGGTTCTTGTGCTATCTGTCACATTGCAGTGTTTTTATATAATAACATGGAAGATTTTACAAGTCTTCTTCAGGGAATTCCAAATCAAGAACATAACAGTACAGGTTGAGTAGTAAGCATCCCTTTATTTGCTGACACCATTACAAAAACTGATTACATTAGCAACCCAAAAAAGAGAGAGTAGGGAGGAGGAGTGTTGACTTCAGGTAGAAGTTACAAGGCTGCTACTCCCAAACTGTATCTAAGTAAAACAGCACAGGCTGTCAGTATTAAAATGTTATTGTTGCTGCTACTGCTACCACTATGTCAAGGGTGCGTGCGTGTCTCTCTGTGTGTGAACGGGTTTTACTGAGCATAGTAAAGATAAAAGGTTACACGTTTACTGTAGCTCCAGGAATGTAAAGCTCTAATTATCCAAACCGGTTTATTTAAATTTATTTATTATAAAACTAAACTCTGGAGGTGTCTGCAGAGTCGTCTTCTTCATCATCTTGTTTAAATCAGTAGTCTAACAAAGAGTAGAAAAGACAAAACTCTGTTCAGTGTTTGATGAAGTAGAAAGGGTGAACACACAAATAAGGCTTTAATTTGGCAAAATACAAAATACATTGCCTTCTGCTACCCCCAAATTAAACGATCTCCCCATGATTTCATTCTGCAAAAGAGAAGCAAAACAAAACAAAAACAAAACAAAAAGATAAGCTTAAATATAAGGTAATCACTATGGCAAACTTTTTTTATTTTTAAAAATAACAGAAATATATGTCATATTTTGGGGGATCCGGTTCCGTTATATACTAAGAATCGGGAGATTTTTTCAAATAAGAGGTTTTTAGGCAGGAAAAAAAGTCAATATTCAGCATGTATAGTTTTCTTAAAGCTAAAAAAAATACTAAGTAAGCCCAAATTCAGAATTTACTAAATAGAATTAATTAAAATTAACTTTGTAAAGAAGACAGAAAATTAAAAATCCAAATTCCATATCTGTCCACATCTATGCTTACATTTATAAACAAGATTTTTGTTATCCCAGAATGAAAATAATCATTAAAATCACAGGTGTGAAAAAATATTTGCCTTGTACAAGAGCAGTAAAAGCAGCTGCAAAGGATAAATGCAAATCCATGGGAATGCTACTGGGAATTTTGAAAATGACCATTTCAATATTTCTGTAGGCTGTTGGTTGAGGAAGGCTGGACTGCATTGACTCTTCCTAATGTGTTATTTTGTAAGGAGAAATAATCCACAATGGTATTTCAACCAAAATGCGAGGCTGCAAGCTTCTATGATTTGATTGCTGCTGCCTACAGATCAACTAAAAACTTCACCAGTTACTTTTGCCTTCCTGCTTAAGTCCATCTTAGGAAAACAGACTCAAACTTTCCTACCTAATAGCTGATACTGTTCTTTTCCCTTTGTGAGCATTTGGCCAACTGATGCAAGAAGCTGCTTAAGATGAACAATATCTTGAATTAGATTCACATTATCTGGACCGGCCTGAAAGGGATGGAAGAAAGAAAGTGTTAGAAACTTTGGAGCAGAGGAGGCCAAAGGAAGTGAACAATTAATTTTAGGATATGAACTAAATACTTAGTCAGAGCCTCACCCCTTAGATAAGGTCTCTTCATTCCTAAGAATCTTCATTCAACCTTCATTCAGCTATTTCAAATCATGACCAAAGGAGTCCCTTTTCTCCAGGACAAGCATTTGCTCAGATTTCTTGGCTTTGAAACATTTGGGATAGTCACTTCAAAAACTCTTTAAACTCCTCCCACCCGCTGGGGCCAGCTTTTTTATTGAAAAAAATTATCCAATTAGGAGACGATGTCATGAAGAACTATACTAGAGCAGATCTCTTTGATGTGCTACCTTTTTATGTGGATGTTTTTATTTTTTTTCATTGTATGAGGCTTTAGTGATGCCCTAAACCAGAACAATAAAGATATATATACAATAAAAGCTAGATCACCACCATCATAAAAAAACAGTGTTCCAAAACATGTTTATAGTACTTGCCAGAATATTATTAGCCTGCCATCTAGTGGTCTTTAGCAGTGTTTTTAAACTTGGCAATTTTTAAGATGTGAATTCCACAAAGAGCATGTTGGCTGGGGAATTCTGGCAGTTGGAAGTCCACACATCTTAAAATTGCCAAGTTTGAAAAATACTGGTCTATAGTTACCTGGCAAGACATGTACCAAAGAAGCTGCAAAATCATAGTACAGTTACAGTTGATTTGGAGTCAGGTGGTGCCTAAACTGAACTAAATAAGTAAATAAAAATATACAACACCTATAGACTTCTAAACCAAATCTCCAATGGCTTCTACAACCCAAACACCAGTTTTATATAAAGGTCGCGGTGGACTCCTTATGCCAAACAAATGAAACCATGCAAAAGTGGGATGTAGAATTTCTATTGTGTTCAATGTCCAAAAATGATACAGACCAAAACGCACAGGATAAATCAGCCTCTAGTGGGTCTCAACCTTCCTAATGCCGTGACCCTTTAATACAGTTCCTCCTGTGGTGGTGACCCCCATCCGTAACATTATTTTATGTTTTCCATATTTTTTAGAAAATATGTATTTTCTGATGGTCTTAGGCGACCCCTGTGAAACGGTCGTTCGACCCCCAAAGGGGTCCCGACCCACAGGTTGAGAACCACTGCTCTAGGCTGTCTGCTTTGTATCTGCACTTCCTAAGGCAAATTATTTATATATCTGGGAAAATACTCACCGTCTGTGAACAGACATCACTGTTCTGTATCACTTCGGGGCCCATACTAGTTTTCCCTATTTCCCTTTCTAGAATCACCAGTGATTCCTGGGCCTTTAAGAAAGCAAAAAATAAAATAAAAAGTTATTGCTTTAAAATATCCAATCATAATCAAAAACTTTTTAAAGAGGGAGTAAAGGCGACAAACAGCCCTAGACCCAGACATGAAGGTAGACTGGTTGGAATACACTTCAGTATTTGAAAGGATCCGATAGATCATTATTTTTCATTGTAGATCGCAAGCGTAATCAGTGAAAAGATGACAAGAAGTGTTCCAGTGTTGCATGTTTCTCCAAGCTCCTAATGACCAAACTACAGATTTCAATGGGGGGCGGGGGGAGGGAGTTGAGAAGAAAATTACACTGACATACTTCGGTGAGAGATAGATGAATATGGGAGCTGAAGTTTCCTATTCTACCCCCAAGTCTCTGAATCAGAATGTGTCATAAGCAACTACTAGGAATGGCAACAAGGAGGAAGAGGCAATGCTCATATACACTGCATTTATTATTTCAAGTTAATATCTTTTAAAAAATGAAATGTAGGCATAATTACTACATTTGCAAACAGTTCTACAAGCACAGATTCACTCAGCTTAGAAAGCTAACAAAAATACATAAAACATTAAAAAAAAAGCTAACAATGGTTACAGTTTCCAGTCAAACCTCTCTGGTTTTCCCTGTGTGGGAATTAATCTGAGGAGCCATTGTTTCCCAAAAGCAAAACAAAACAAAATTCCAAATACAGGTAAACTTTCATCTACATATTGTTTAGAAAAATTCTTGCTCCAGAACACAAGTGTTGCAGGATTGCAAAACAAATAAAAAATAACTAAGTCTATAAACAGTTTAAAAAAAACACCATCAAAGTCTGCAGTTGTGACTGATTTTTTTTTTACTGTTTATAGCACTAGTTATTTTTTGTTTTGCAGCCCTGCAATACTTGCGTTCAGGGACAGGAACTTTTATTAATTACTGATTAAATCAATAATAAGAGTTGTCAACAAACTTTCCTGAGGAAGAATATTTTAAAGGGAACACTCCACCGAGAAGGAACTTTTGCAGAATCTAGGAGATCATCTGAGTATGAGGAGATGCTCTCGTTAATTTAAGTAGCTTTTTGGAACTATATTTCCAAATAAACTTCGTAAGGACAACTTCACATAAAATGCATTGTTATGAACTAACACGAGGGTTATTGAGGTGAAAAATCACCATGACTTTTCCTGGAGGTGCTAGAATTGGCACAGCAACCTTAACAGATGTTTCCATGACTAATTTGAATCTATCACTACCCCAGATTGTAGACAGAGCTTTAAGAAAAAATGAACTATCATCCAGAAGAAAGGTAGAACATCAACCATAGGATTCCTTACCTTTGGCAAATCAGCAGCTAATTGGTGTCTTTCATTCAGATCAGTTAAGAGTTTAGATGATGTCTCATTCAGCTGGGTTTTGAGCTGTAAGAGGTTAAGTCAGGGTCAGATCCCAATGCTTAAGAGGAGCATGGGGCAGTTTGTGGTAAAGTAATATACATATAAGAATATATGCATACTGAAGACAAATCGCTGCGAAGTACATTGAGTGATAGGAAATTCCATTTGCAAAGAAGTTAAGAAGAAAAAATAAGCCTGAAAGAGGTTAAAATCAGTAGAGGGAATCTTAAACAAATATTATTTTAATGCCTTGTCAGCATTAGCAGTGAAAGTGAATAGATTCTTCATAAGTATACTTTACAGGTAGTCCTCAACTTACAACAGTTCATTTAGTAACTTTGAAGTTACAACAGCATAGGAAAAAGTGGCTTATGACCATCTTTCACACTTACAACCCCTTGCAGCATCCTCATGGTCATGTGATCAAAATTTGGATGCTTGGCAACATGTTCATATTTATGAACAGTGTCCTGGGTTACATGATCATCTTTTGCAACCTTCTGACTAACAAAGTCAATGAGGAAGCCACGTTTACTTAACAACCATGTTACTAACTTAACAACTGCAATGATTCACTTAAGAACTGTGACACAAAAGGTCTTAAAAAGGGCAAAATTCACTTAACAAATGTCTTGCTTAGCAACAGAAATTCTGGCTCGATTGTGATCATAGGTCAAGGACTACCTGTATTGGCTTGAGATTTAAAGTTGACCAGAGATTATTATTTTGGACATTAGATAAGTAGCTCTCCATAAACTGCAAATTGAAGTGATCAGAATAAGTACTTGTATGGATATAACTTTGCTTTGTTGTCTGCAGATCAGTTTTTAAAAACATGAGGAATCCTTCCCCAAGACAGCATTTAGATGTTTTCTGTGAGTGTTCAGGATCTGAATCAATAGGTGTGGAAATAGAGATGAAAATAATCTCCAGAAAAAAGAAGGGGGGGATTTCTGTGGAACCAGTTCCCCGCTAAAAATGATACTGAAATATAATTTCTCCAGAATTGGCTCAAAAAATCTGTTCTTAATTGTAGGTTTACAAATCATTTCAGCCAATCTTTTAGTAAAGATTGGTCATGTAATTTGTGTCTGTCATTCCCCAACTGCTCCCAAATATGACAAATTCATGTGGTTCAACAAAGAGACAATCTTTTTCACTTGCTATTTACATTAGGTTAATGTACATTGGAGATCTTTCATTTGCTTGCTTCTTTTGATCTCTCTATGGTTAGGCTTAGTTTTTCTTCACCAAATGGAAGTGGCTTCCTTGGCCACAAGACACTCCAGTCTTAGTTGGGAGTCCACTCCCTTTAGATGACTAATAAATAGATATGCTCTTTTCCACACTGAGTAGGTCCTCTGGGTCTCAAGCTCCACATTCAGTCAGCTTTTAAGGAAATTAAAAAAATAACTCCCCTTCCTTAAGCTGATAAACCATGTTATCCCACAGAATCATAGAGCTGGTAGTAGATTTTTCAATCAGTGGTTCCAACCAGAGGTGGGTTGCTGCCAGTTCAGCTAAACCGAACTGCGCAGCGGTGTTGTGCATGCACGAGCGCATGCACGAGCGAACCAGTAGTAAACCGGTTAGCAACCCACCACTGGTTCCAATTCTTTGTTTGGTAGCCCAAATTAACATTCTCCCTGCAAACAGCTGCTACACGTCTTCTACCTGAACTCAATAAAGAATGGCTACTACCGTATGGGTATTTCATTCCAACATCACGCTGGTCCTACACAGGAAGCTTTCCAACCATTGAAATTTATTTCTCTGTAACTTTGTTATTTCAATTCTTATACTCTGAAACTACAGCGAATACATTGTGTAACCCTGTTGAAAAATATGAAGGCTAAATATATCCAACTCCTCCAACGGTTTTCAGACTTAATTTCCAGTCCTATGATCATCTTCATTGCTCTTCTGTGAATCCTGATAATGTTCAATGCTGAGAATAGGATAAAACTCTTGAGGTGTCATTTGCGTATTTCAACACATTTGCATACAAGATGGAATTGTTCAATTTTTTCTTATCAGCAACTAAAACTGCTGTAAGGAAAGGAAATGCACAGTTCAAATAAAACCAAATATTTTCCTCCAAACAATCCTACACCAACAGCCAAGCCCAGTTCCTCTGTGTTCTGTGAACATCATGTTCCAAATTCACAAAGTATAGAAATATGAATCCTTTAGGCAAGGGAGAGGCAGGCAGATGAAAAGGTATACTAAGCACTAGTCATGTTATTAAGAGGAAGAGGAAGGCTATAAAAGTGGCTAAAATGGACAAAAGCTAAGTCGAAATGGTTAGCAGACAGACAGGATTTGGAAAAGTTTTTATACTTTTCAACAGATTTAGTCACAGGGTGACTGGCCTCTTACCAATGTTAACTCTTCATTCTGCCTTACTGCTTCAGAATATGAGTCATCAAGTTTTCTCTGCAATTCAGTCAACAGATCTTTAAGCTGAAATGAAGTTTTCAGAGGCTTTATGATGCATGATCATATGTTTCCAACTGACCCTTTATTCAGCCATTAATATAATTTATTTCGAAGTAATAAATGAATTTAAAAACATAAAAATCTCCCAGATCGTTGGATGAGCAGGTTTTTCATCTTTGGGCGAACTAAATATTCAAACTTCCTGGTAAATGTCTACATGTGACAGAAAGCAAATCTGGCTTCAATAGTTCAATTAGATACATTACCTCTCGGACTTCTGAAACATATGTTGATCGCTCTATTTCGGCTTTTTCCAATTCATGTTCCAAATGTTCTTGTTCCTTTTTAAGCTACAAAAAGAACAGGCAGTCACAAATCACTCATTTTATTTCAGGTCTGATCTGGTCTTTTCTACCTCCCTCCCTCTCTCTCTACACACACACACAGACACACACTGATATCCAATTTTATCCAATACAATACAATACCAGAGTTGGAAGGGACCTTGGAGGTCTTCTAGTCCAACCCTCTGCCTAGACAGGAAACCCTATACCGTTTCAGACAAATGGCTATCCAACATCTTCTTAAAGACTTCCAGTGTTGGGGCATTCACAACTTCTGGAGGCAAGTTGTTCCACTGATTAATTGTTCTGTCAGGAAGTTTCTCCTCAGTTCTAAGTTGCTTCTCTCCTTGATTAGTTTCCATCCATTACTTCTTGTTCTGCCCTCAGATGCTTTGGAGAATAGTTTGACTCCCTCTTCTTTGTGGCAACCCCTGAGATATTGGAACACTGCTATCATGTCTCCCCTAGTCCTTCTTTCTCTTAAGCTAAACATACCCAGTTCCTGCAACCGTTCTTCATATGTTTTAGCCTCCAGTTCCCTAATCATCTTTGTTGCTCTTCTCTGCACTCTTTCTAGAGTCTCCACATCTTTTTTACATCGTGGCGACCAGAACTGAGTGCAGTATTCCAAGTGTGGCCTTACCAAAGCATTATAAAGTGGTATTAACACTTCACGTGATCTTGATTCTATCCCTCTGTTGATGCAGCCTAGAACTGTGTTGGCTGTTTTGGCAGCTGCTGCACACTGCTGGCTCATATTTAAATGGTTGTCCACTAGGACTCCAAGATCCCTTTCACAATTACTACTGTTGAGCAAGGTATCACCTATACTGTACCTGTGCATTTCGTTTTTGTTGCCTAAATGTAGAACCTTACTCTTTTCACCAATTTTATACTTTCATTCAACTAATTTTTATCTTTAAATTGCTGTCTGCACTTTATTGAATATAAAATTGGAAGAATTTATTCATAATAATTCTAACCATGTAGCTATGTTTTTCATTAAATAGCCATGTTTAAAAACTGATAGCAAAGCAATTACTATTTAATCGTTGGGTTGTAGACTGGTTCACTAGGCTTTGATATCCTGGCTTACTGGGAAAACCTGAATGAATTTCCTAATGCACACAGTGGGGAAAACGTATTTCCAAAAAAAGGGGTAGGACAGAGAAAGAATAGTATATCCAGTCACATATTGTACTCCTAGATGAATAAAGTATAATGTATCCATATATTTAGTTTTCTGACAATCTTGATAGGTGAACTCATTGAGGGCATTGTTCACTGCTGGCAACAGAAGGTCAGCTGGGTCGTTCGTGAAATAACTCCTGAGCAGCCCCTGAGTTTCAGCCCAAAGTGTCCCTTCTCATTTGCGGAGGACCTCCGAAAGATAAAACAGTAGATGTAATGCCCAGAGCACAGGCAGAGGAGGAAAGAGTGAATCTGACTAAGTGTGGGTATGTGTGCAGGTTCAGACATATTTTGTGGCAATAAGAGAGGTTAAATGTTCTGGATGGAAACTAAACAAGGAGAGAACCAATTTAGAAATAAGGAGAAATTTCCTTACAGTTAGAACAATTAACCAATTAACCTCAGTGGAGGTTTTTTTAGAAGAGAATGGACAACCATTTGTCTGAAAAGGTATAGGATCTCCTGTTTAAACAGACCTCCAAGGTCCCTTCCAATTCTGTTATTCTTCCTATAACACTCTAGCTATGAACTCTTAGGGCAAAAATCAGCTTTATTTTCTTTTAAGTTAGGAGCAATTACAGAGAAATCTGAATGCATTAATGGAAGGGTAAACAGTTGTGTTGATCCATAAATAAAATAATCAATTGTCTGATAATCTTATGTATCAGTTTGGGTTTACCTGTGTCTGCCTAATGACTCCTTCAGATAGCTTTCATTTGTATTTTTCATTTTATCAGCTATATTAAGAATTATTATACTGAGAGGAAAGCTGCATTTTTTCTAGACTAATAAAATAATTAAACACTGTAAGGGTATTTTCAGTTAACAACTGAATATAGGCTCTAACTAGCTCCCAACCATTTTCAGGATGAATCCTTGATTTTAAAAAAAATACCTGTTGTAGTTCCTTCTGTGATTCTTCAATTTTTATTTTCCATTTGCTCTCTTCTTCTTCTACACTGCGCTGTAGCCTTTGCAAGATTCCCTCCTAATAATACAAAATTTCAGTTATGTTGATGCCTACAAGAAATTGAGGCAGAAGAAATATTACCAAATATAACCAGATGTTATAAAGTTCCTTCCTACCGTCTCTGCAAGGACAACTTTGTACTTGTCACATTCTTGCTGCAACATGACATGTAGTTCATCTGCCTCTTTCAATTTCTGTTCCATGACCTATAGTGATAAAAAGATTCCATGTATATAATGTACAGAATGCAAGGTAGAGAACTCTCTTTATTCCAGTGAAATGCTGTATGACTAATTTTGAAAGTTCCATTAACTCTGGATTCTGCACAACTAAGCAATCTGGACAGTTAGCAGGGTTGATAACGATAGAACAAGGATAATAATAGAATATGAATTTAATATATGTTTATGGAGTGACCACAAATTAAGAGGAATGTTATTTATTTCTTCAAGCAACTCACATCTATTTAGCAATTACATGTTCATCATTTGTACACAATTCTATTTCAAACACAACCTTATAATGTTCAAAAACAAATTATTTTACTTTAAATCTTTCTAATAATGATAAATAAGAAAACCAGTGGCAACTATGGCCCTCTGCCATCAGCTCTTCTTTTTTAGTTTATGTTGTATCCCTTTGACAAAATTCTAGCATATAGCAATAAACTAGCTGTTTGTATTTGTTATTATTTCTCATCTACAAAATGCTTCTTGTGCTGAGAATCATATATCCCCCTATATACACACTTTTGAAAACAAAATGTTGCTCGCTCTTTCTCTTTCTTTCTTTCTTTCTTTCTTTCTTTCTTTCTTTCTTTCTTTCTTTCTTCTTTCACATTTTGTAACAGAATTTGGATAAGTGGCACAGATAATAGAATATGAATTCAACGTAGGTTTATGAATTGACAACAAACTAAGAAGGACAATTATTTATTTCCTCAACCAATTCAAACTATATTGAAATTATAATGCCAATGAAAAACTTGAACACAAAAGAAACAAAGTTGGCAGAGCAAACAAACCCAGATGGGAACAAAGACCACGAAGAAAAAGGGTTGTCAATCATTTTTGCCAAAGGTCTGAGGAAAGAGCCATATTTGTGGTAACCTATGCTTCTTATCATATTTTTGAACTCCTTAGATTGGAGCAACAAAGTGTGATGGCTAAATTGCTAAATTTCAGTAGCAAAAGTGCATGCTTCTGTTGTTTTACAAAAATGGTTGGTCTGCTTTTCGTGTTTTATTCAGTCAAATCTGAAAGCTCGGGATTCTGCAGAGGACAATCAATTCTGTAATTAGGCTCTGCAGAAATGTAATCATTCAAAACATTAAAGAACTTTGGGGAAATACGTGTGGGACAAATTGTAAGATTAATCTTGGTGTTACCTATTGTAAATCAAATCTCAAAATATTACCAGTTAATTCTCAAGAACAGAACATCAATTTTCTCTCTGCTCTCCAGAATAAAAAGAAACATTAAAAAAACTACTTAGCTAAAACTAAATTCATATCCAGTCTGCACTAACCTTAATGTCATCTGGTCGAGTAGTCTCTTTTGTATGTTCTCTTACTGCTTTTTCAAATCCACGCATCCACTCACTGTGACTCTGAGTATGAAAAAATACATTAAAAGAATTTGGAAATAAATTAGCACTGCTAATTAACTATCACAGCCAGTTAACTGGAGTCTTGAATGGTATGTACAGAATAGCAACTTAAAACTTAGCAGTCTTTGAAGACACAATTTTGCCAGGTAGTAGAAATGAACCAGCCAAAGCTAATTATAATTAATAAGAGATCTAAGGTCATATTAGCAAATCCATTTTTTTCATTCTTCAGTATTGTCTTAGAAATCAGTCTTGCTTTAAACATGGTTGCCCATTTGATAAATTTAAACAAATGATAATCTTACCAAACTGGAAGGAAGGGAGACTATAGGAAATAGCTTCTGCAATATGTTTCTCATCTCTGTTTCAACAGCCTCTGCATGTTGTTGACTCTCCTGGATTGATAAAAGTGAAAGAAAGAAAAAAGATAAAGAAAGTGTAAATCTTCTACCATGATGTCACATCAATCTCCTTTTCTTGGCCTAAATAGTTCTCATGTTAATACTACTGATTCTAAGGAGCAAAAATGATTTCATCTGCTGCCCTTGCATTTGGAACATGGAATGATTCACTTTAAAACTAAAAGTTTTAGATATGCATATATATATATTTAATATAAAGGTTATATAAGGTTTAAAGCAGATGAAAACTATAATAATCTTCAACTTACATTTGGAGAGTCTAATGTAGAGATTTTTAAAAAAGATGGAAGAGGGGAATCTTAAATGGGTGCCAGGAAGAAATTTATTACCCAAACTAATTTGAAAAAAAATCTTTATCATAGTCTGATATCAATTAAGTTGTTCTATACTGGCCCCCAAAAAGAATTTTATTACAATATTATTCCATCTTGCATATTTCTGGATACAAGAACTTTTCTATTTTTTTTCACTTATTTGCATGCTTGCTGATCCTTTAAATCAAGTAATATTTATGCATGACTGAATTAAGGCAAAAAAGCCTTATGGGTTGTATTTTGAGAGGCTCAAGCAATTCTGGAACTAACTGCAAATATTCCAGATTATTCCCACAGCAGTTATGCCATTATTAGGAAACAATTCCTGTTATAAAAATTGTAGGAACCCGGCTCCCAGGTGACATTCATTTTTTTGCTTCTCCCTCCCTTATCCACTTTAATCCCTCTATGAAAATTCCGCCCAGTGTTGCATTGGAAATACAGCTGTTATTAGAAAACTTAATTATCACTTCAAAAGTGACTAGAGCCTTCCAAATTCATTTGCTTATTGTGTTAAAGCACTAGAACAGTTATGGTTGGCTCACACACGTGTGCCACTTGATCTCTCACTATTTCACCCTCGACCCTAAATAGTTTATCTCGTAACAGCAAAACGGGCTGCCAGTAGTTCGTTTGCTTCCTCTTGTAAGCAAAGGCAGCTAAACTCTCTTAAAATTAAGAAGGAAGCATTCTGACCTCAGGTTTCTAATTTATGGTCACTTAACCAATCAAAGACTAAAACTCTATTGTCAGCAGAGTGTTATGTGTGTTTTACACCCCAGGGTGCAAAAATGAATGTGATGGAAGATAATATTTGTAGCCAGGGTGAACTGTAGAGTCCTTGGTGCCTCTGAGCTTGGTTGATTTCTTGCAGATGTTCCATTACCAAACTAGGTAAATGATCAGTTCTAAAGCTGATCATAATCATCATCCTGATGATGTCACATAGTTTGGTAATGAAATGTCTAAAAGAAAACAACCAAGCTCAGAGAGCATCAAGGATTCTACAGAATGTGATTGTGGAGTGGTGATCAGGCAATATTTCTCGATACAACTCCTCTTCTATTTTTTCCCACTTGTATGCATGCTTGTTGATCCTTTAAATAAATGCAAAGCAAAACTATCTTTTAGGTGTCAAGGCAAAATATGTTCAATGTCTTTCACCACATGCTTCAAGAGGCATCTTCTCTCTCCTACTTTTGGTTTCCTAGAATACTATATGAAGTTGACAGAATTGGGTGGCATTTTTTTTCTCTTGGATGAACAACAATAAGAAGTTTCAAGGATTTCAAAGCTCAAAAAGCAGGCAGCAACCAACATTTCTTCCTTCCACTTGTTGCTCTGCAACGGAGCAGAATGGAAGGGCAGGTGGGGGAGCCATGGCTGGACTTAAAGCACAGTCCATGGATCAAAGCAATGTTCTTCAGACAGCTTCAATACTGTTTGTTTCCTCTAGATGGACTGCAATATTCAGATTCCAAAAGAAAAAAAGAAAAACTTATCTGGCCAATAGATCTGCCAGAAGTTCAAGCTCTCTGTGAGTAATTGAAGTTTTATTTTGCCACCATTCACCAAAGTTGAAGAACCTACCAGCTCTATCCTGTAACTCAACTCCATAAGCAAACTCCATAAGCATTGCAACAAAGGCCTGCCAAAACTTTTCTTTAATTTTTTTTTAGGAGAGTTTCTTCTTAGCAGTTTATTTTTCAGCTGGGTGAGTGCTGCTTCAAAACAACTTGATCTTGTGGCTTATATCACTGGATTAAAAATGACAAATCTTGCACAATTATATACTAACAAATTTATTATTCTGTAAGCTTTTGTGGATCAGCCAGTCCACTTCATCATACTGTACAGTTTGTACCCCAAGATTATCATTTTTGATGCAAAAGAATCAGCATGATTACTCTTCTGGAGACTGTGATTATATTAAAGGATTTTTTTTCAAGAATATAAATCAGTGTATTTAAAAATAAGAATATATAGAAAAGAACTGCCAGTTTGGCTGAAAGCGTAACAGGAGAAATAGTTTAAACTGCTTCCTTTTAGCAGCCTTCCTCAACCTAGCACAAACCAGATGGTCCATTATAATCCATATCACCCTCACTAAACAAATACTGTGGAACATTTGGTTGTGGATTATGGGGATTGTAGTTCAGCACAATTAGCTACAATTGGTGGGGCCAGAGTTATTTTCACTTATCCTAGTTTTAAAGCACATTTTAAAATCTCTAACCTCTAATAAATCTTAAGCTTGGTAAAAAAAAGATTATACTTTTTCCAATTATTACAAATCTTAAATCTCTACTGTAAAATTCTACAAAAAAAAAAAAAATAAGGATGTGGCAAACCTGAATCTGGCCCTATTCAAATGAACTAGGAGTCCCTGTGATAAATTTAACATGGACATAACTGGGTCCTACTTAAGCACTTTGAAATATCAGTGGGAGCCTGTGTGTGCGATGCTCCAGACAAAATATGTGGGTATTAAATTTTACCCAGACAACTGGGACACTGGGCTGAGTATTAAGTTTCAAAGGTGCTACATAATAGAAGTAAAAATTGTCTTTAAAAAAAACTTACGGGCAGTTCTTTTATGACAGAGTTCCTTTCAGCACAAAACAAGAGAAATTTTCAATGACCAAGAGGGTGGCAGATCATCACTCTGCAGACTAAACATCACAGCCCTACAGCTCTAGCATCTCTCCCAAGCAAAACCAAAATAAGCAGCATGCTCACAAATTAAAGGTTGAAAGAAAGAAAGAAAAAGAAGAGTATAAAGATGACAGGCAGAAGCAAAGGTGAAAGTACATGGAGAAAGGAAGGGAGGGAGGAAGAAAGGAAGGATTCAAAAGAGTGTATTTTAAAAACTGCAGTAAAAGCTAAATGCTTCCATTTGATTTTAGAAGGCGGCTGCAGAATCACTTCTAGCTAAATGCATTGTTTCAAGCAATTAGCATTACAACCTTGGCAGTCTTGTTCACTCTGTCCTGCAGCATTTTTTCAGTTGAGGCCAATGCTTCCATTGCTTTCCAGTTTTTCTTTCGAAGGTCCTAATCATTTTTAGAAAGAATGGTTTCAGTTCAGCCAAAATAAAACGATTTCTGCTTTCACCTCAAAGAGCGAGCATTTGCATTTGAGCACGGGTCACTGCAAAATGGGTCGGTGCTCGGTTTAGATGAGGCATACTAGCAAAAGACAAGTGTGATGTTAAAAAGACAGAGCGTTGATATGGCAAAAAATTCAAAAGCAAAAAAAGAAAAAAGCATCTATTTCTAATTTTAGGGCCATAATGGCATCATGAACAGGAATCTCCCCCTTCATACTTTGACTGCATTTGTAAAGAAGAAAATGGAGAAATATTCAAAAGTTATCAGCATACATACATGCATACTGACAAACATACATACGCTAGATCAAGTACCCACTAAGTTTGCTGCATATTCTAGAAATTAACCCAAACAGAATACCACTGAACATTTAGTGTCATTTGAAGGAATGTCGGGAGGGTTTTTCAAAGAGATGCTTTCCACCTCCAAAGCATCAATTTCGACTTTAAACACTGCTGGGAGGTAGTATATTTTAGGAACAAAGGAAATTATGCAACAGTGGTGAATATCTGTAGCTTGGGTGTTCTCCGACCTTGTGGGTTGGTTTCTGAACATTTCGCTAACAGGTTAGGTAACATCTTCTGCGGAGTTTAGGGGATGTCAGTGTTCTTCTGTTTATAAGAGCTTCAGGTGTGTGTCAAGTAAAGGTCTTGTGATGGGTCAGGTGTGAGTCGTCAGTGAGTCTTGTGATGGGTCGTGATAAGGAGGTTACATCAGGTCAGGGTCATTTGGAGGTGAACCTCTGGGGGGAGTTGTGTGGGTTAGGGCTGTGACCCATCACAAGACCCTCACTTGACACACCCACACCTGAAGCCCTTATAAACAGAAGAACATTGACCTGATATCCCCTAAACTCCGCTGAAGATGGTACCTATCTGGTAATGAAACATTCAGAAACCAACCCACAAGTTCGGAGCGCGAACCTTCACTCTCAAAGCAAATTATTTGTTGGAAATTTCAGGCACACTTCTTGGTACAGATGGATCTAAAAGGATAATACAAGAGATAAATACTGTAGCAGTGTAATTATTGCTGGATTCCAGTTACCCTCACTTCAAACCTGAATTTTGGATAAGCAGGCTGGGGCTGATGGGAGTTGTAATCCAACAGTGTAAAAGAAGCCCCCAATCTTCTCTCTTGAGCTATTAGGAAACACTTTAAAGGAGATCCAGCAAGAGTAAAAAGTGCTGAGCTAGATGATCCGATGATGTGAATATTAGATTACGATTCACTTTCTCCTAATTTCTGGTAACTACCAGAGGAAGGGCAAAACTGTTTTAGTTTATGTTCACTGGGTGGATCAGAAGACAAACTAGGAATTAAACTTTTTTGGCATTAGAATTTGTACTCCATAATGTGTTTAAGGTGATCAATCACATTTTGATAAAATAATCAAAACTGTGTTAAATACTAAGTAGCAGTACATTAATCAAAGGGGAAATTCAAATCAGAATTCTGTTTTTCTTGATGATCGTCACATTATAAAGGAATGGTTTTCCTCAATGGAATCCCAAAGTTGACAGTTGTGTATTGATTTGAAGGGGAGGCATCCTTACTCTCCTACATCACAAACTTCTACAGTAACCTCTTTAGTCTGTCTTCATTCAACTTTTTTATAGAATGAAAAGCTAAAATAGCTTTCTAAGAGTGAACAGGAAATTTGCAAATTCAATTATCCCTTCTCAATAAACTACACAGTCTATATATCCATTGTCTCTTCCTCTGGAAGGAGATGAAATGTATTTTAGGGACAGGAGAAATATTTAGGAAGTTCCAGAAGAAAAGTTTCAGAGCACCTTATGCAGCACCCAATAGAACAAGAGATTTGACAGCCCTGTGTGTTTCCAGTTTTGTTGTACAACAGAAAGACTTAAGAGCAAAGATGAATCATAGAGCTGGAAATGACCATGGAGGTCTTCTAGTCCAACCACCTGCCCAAGGCAGGACCATCCTGGATAAATGAATGTCCAATCTTTTTTTTTGAAAACTTACAGTAATGGAACATCCAGAGTTCCAGAAGGCAAGCTGTTCCATTGACTAATTGCTCTCACTGTCAGGAGATTTCTTAGTAGGATCTCTCTTTAATGAGCTACTGTTGCTTCTTGTCCTGCTCTCAGATGCTCAAATCAAGTCAAAAGATCTCTCAGCAGGTGAAATGAATAAGTGTTACGTTTGCTTCTTTGGTCAAGGAGTTTTTTTTCTTAATTGGGTAATGCTTTTCAAAAGCATTTTCCTATCAACTTTCAAGAAATTCACTTAGCCCAGGGGTGTCAAACTCGCGGCCCGGCTGCTTTTGCGAAGGAGAAAAAAGTCCTGATAGGTGACGTGACGACGCAAGTTTGACACCTTTGACTTAGCCAATTAGAAAATACCTCATTTTCTTCTTCTGAAATTTGTTTACTAAGCAGTGGGACGCTCTCAGATACCTCCAAAAACTTTTTCTCATATAAAAGGGAGAGTAAAATGTCCCTTTGACTATCCCCTGAAAAGCCACCCTGCTCTTACTGCTGGAGGAAAGGGGCTAAAGAAGAGGCCTGAGATATACATATTCATTTAAAACATTCGTGTTTCACTTCGCATTGAAATAATAGTGTTTTATAGTAAAATTCAACATAAAAAATGGTCAGGTTAAAACAACTGATAAAAATGTACATTAAAACATGATATAACGGTGAAAAGAATCCTCTAGACATGCTGGACTACAGCTCCTATGAGTTCCATAGGCCATCCTGAGGAAGATGGGGCTGTAATCAAGGAATCTTCTAGGACGAGAACATTCGGGATGCAAGCAGTTCTTCCTTCAACATCCTCTGTCCAAAAATTATTCTAAAAGGAGTTACTTACATTGTTCTTTTGCCTTTGTTGCTCCACGGCAAGTTTCAAGGAGCCCAACTCGTTCTGAAGGCTGGTGTTTTCTTGTTCTTTCCCAGAAATGCTAAATCCATACAAGAAAAGGCAAAGTCACAGCCATGTAGAAGGGAATAAGACAGGGACTGTGAAGTACATCCTGTTTTTGTTTCTTCAACAGAAAAGACAATTGACCTTCCCCCCCTCCGTTGTCTATATGGATCATGAGAACTAGACAATATACTCTTTTAAAAGTAGGTAGAGGAAGAATCCCATTTCTGATGGATTCAGTTGGAAGCAAGAAGGCAGCAATTGCAAATTATTTTATAAGTTAATTATTCTTAACTTTTTCCTCTCCTTGTTATTTGCTAAAATATGTCTCTGCCCTCCAACAACAATTCTGTCAGATATGGAATTTTAAAAGCTTCCCTTAAAAAGGAAGTGCTGCAAACAGATGCAAAATTTGGTTTCCAGTATAAATCTTTTTCTTCTCCCTACTGGCTGACTCTCCTTTCCAAGCTGTATTCAGTGAGGAGAGGCCATAAGGTTGCTATTCCATGCATTACCACTAAGTGTAGAAGGCAACATATTATATAACCATAAGTACATCTTATTCTCATAGTACACCTGATGTTTTTCAAATTAAGACTGTTTAATGAGAATGCAGGAAATTTCTGAAATATGTTCTTTCCCTATCCACTATTCTCCTTAACTGCCTTTTTCTAAAGAGTCATTTTGTGTCTAAAAGCCCAAACTAAAATTAAAGTCACACCACAATTAATGGCAACTGTGCATTGAGTGATAAAGTTTCTCTTGATTTTAGCTTTCAGAGGATGGATTTGTCTCCTTTAAGTAGAGATGTTTTGCATTCAGAATTGGTTTTACATGCCATCATGTTGATGCGCAAATTGGATCAAGATCAAGGGAGACTCAAATTCAAATATCTGTGTGCCTATTCTATGGGTAATTTTCAACAAATTACTCAACTGTTTTACCTCATGTCAGTGTGAGGATAAAACTAGTAAGAAGAGAACCCAACAACATTCTCCTGAGAATTTTGTAGGAAGCATATCATAGTAATATAATACATGCCACACAATTATCATTAAATATATTTAACATATTTGTACAATGTAATTGTCAATAACTAAATAGTATTTTAGCAAAAACAGCAACAGTTTATGATATACTGCAACATCACTTTGAGTGCAGAATACATTCTTCTAAAGGATATGAACTGTGCTAAAGTAAAGGGTTAACATAAGATGTAAAGTTAAGCTGGACAAGAATGCCACGAGCCTTATCCATTCCACAGGGGATTAAATACCTTATCTACCTGACTAGGTCTAGCTAGGAAATTGGTATTATTCTATCCTCATAAGGCAATCAAGATATCCTGTCACTAGGGTTAATGTGTACAAGGCATACGTGACACGGGAAGAATGTGCATTTAGGAGAAGGATCAATATCCTGCCTGATAAAAGTATAAAACTCTGTAACAAACTGCCCTTTGGGGTTCAGATTCTGCTTGAGCTATCGCTGCTGAACCTTGCGCAATAAACCTTTCCCTTCGACTAAGAGCTGGTTTGGTCTCATTTCTGCAACAGTGCCATTATTCACAAGTATTTTATTTATAAAATGCAAACTTTCTGTACCACTAAGAAACCAATCTCTTAACTGTTTACAATAAACATAAAACCACAGGTAAAACTAGGAGTATTACAAGTGAATGTCAAATAGTCAAGAATTTTTAAAGGGGCATCTTTAAATGCCAAGGAGGTTATTTTTCCTAACACAAATTGTTAGAACAGCAGAGATGGGACAATATTTTTGTATTATATATCTAGACCAGGGGTGGCGAACACGCGGCTCTCGAGCCGCATGCGGCTCCCGGCCAAAATGAATGCGGCTCTTTGCCTCTTATCATTATTTTGTATACTGTGGCTCTTTGCCAAGTTTGGATTTTGTCCCTTTCGGCGCTAAACCCGGATCGCGCGCTCCCTTTTGGCGCTAAACCCAGAAGTACGGTCATGCCCCGCCCCTGGCGACGCGACGACGCTTGCCTGCGCTCCACCAGCTCGGCTGGGAACGGAGACGTTTCTCTGCTCAGCAATGTCTTCAGTGGAGTGGTGGCAGCCTGGCAGGCTGAGCCTGCGTCCCTTTCAGGCGCTCCGCTCCGCTGAGGAAACGTCTCCGTTCCCAGCCAAGATGGTGGAGCGCAGGCAAGCGTCGTCGCGTCGCCAGGGGCGGGGCAAGACCGTACTTCCGGGTTTAGCGCCGAAAGGGAGCGCGTGGTGTGGCTCTCTGACTCTCAGAGTTTAAAATTTTGGCTCTTTTTGTCGAACTTGTTCGCCACCCCTGATCTAGACAGTCAAACATAATCTTGATGTGGTTTTTTAAAAACACTTTTAAAAATGTTTCATTTCAATGCAACAGACCATGTCCAAGGAAACTCAAATACAGCTATCATCATAAGTAATTTCTGTACAACTTGTATATTGTTCTTCCAGCAATGGTGTTCAAGGCCCTGAGCCATATATCAGCTTCATACCTCTTGATACAAACTCTTCTGAGGCTTAAAAAGCTTTCCAAGATGTGCCAGTGAATTTAGACTATGAATACCCAATGTAGCTGAATTGCTGAGGAAAGAGGAACTAATGAAGGGAAACAGGAATGAAACAGAATCCAGGAGAAGAATATTGTGGTTCATACCCATGTAAAAAATATGCTGAAATAAGTGAACAATAACTTACAGTTGTGAAAGTTGCTCAATCCTGATAACCAAGGATTCCTGAAACAGAGGAGCACTTAAATCACTTAACTGAAATGCAGTGAAAACCTCCCCAGCTTTAACAGTATTTGACATGCAGCCATTTGCTACCTCGAGATTTTTCTCTATACTTTTCCCAGGAGCCTGGAAAGCCAAGCCACAAATTGCCCAAAAATAATTACAGCAACACTTATTGCAATATATGGATTACCTTTAGACATTCATCTGCTTTTCGTACTAATGACATCACAGAAGACAGAGGTGTTATTTCAATTTTCCTCCAGTTAATTTACTTCTGATAAGTTTAATTTTGAACTTTATGGTTTTCTAGAACACCACTGGGCCAGTAGCATTATTATGTGTCAGAATGAGGGATCTTTTTTGTTGTTTAATTCTTTGGGGGGATTTGGGAAAATCAAAGAGCAAAAATGAATTCTTAAGTATCTTAAACCTCTGTGAGGCTCAAGACACATATTTTGCCCCTTTAAATGTGTCTAACAATAGGTAAAACCGCCTCCTCCTTCGTGTTGTTGTTATTGTGTGGAGTTGTTACATTAGCCAGCATACCACAATGCTATTGCAGAGTAATAGTTTGGCTGCCAATTTACCCGCTCTGTTGTAGGACACAACTTGCATGCTTCCCAAATTATGCTACAGGAGGATGAGCTGGCTTCGCACAGAAAGACAAGGGGCTCTCCCTGAAGCGTCATCCTAAGACCCCTTCCTTCCCTGGAACCATATCATAAATGGGCGCCTTAACCAGGAAAGTTCACAGCTGCCTGCACGGAGTACCAACTTGACTCTCCATCTAAGTGGCATCTATTTATTTACTCACATAGAAAATGCTTTCAAACTGTTAGGTGGACAGAAGCTAAGGCGAAATGATGGGAACTCCATGCTAGGACTTGAACCGCTGGAACAGAGACCATCTCCAGTGTCATTAAGCCACTGAGCCACCATGTCTCTAAAACCAACCTGATTTGAGGGGATGATATGAAGAAGTGAAATAGGTGTATAAGGTTTCTGTCATCTTGTATGCTCCTGATCAGATTAAATTTACACACAAACACCTATTTCACACATATGGTGCTGCAATGGAATTAATAAAGGATGAAATTAAGAAAGGATGGAGACCTGACAAAGGAGTGCTGTTGCAATTAAAATATTATTATTCTTGAAGTGCATGCTCTGACAGGGGTAAAATGTCTAGAAAGTAAGATCCGTTATTCCAATAAATGGACAGAAAATCCCTTCTCCTTACCTAGCCAAAAAGGAGACCAGGCAGATAGTAATTTCAATAGCTAACTGATTTTATTCAAAGTGACTCTTAAGGCAGAGAGAATGCAACACATGTGCTGTCTTATTTTTTAACTCTGTAAATTTAATAATCTGGAGAAATACCTGTTTGCCGTTTTCCTGCTTGATTTCTTGAATCTGTGCTCTCAATAACCTATTCTCTTCCTGTACAGCCTGTGAGAGAAGACAATGTCTTAAATCTCTGTGCCCACTTCTTAACACCCCTCCCACTCCTCTTAAAACTGTTACAGGCACCTGCAACTCTTTTCTTTGGTGAGCAACTTCTTTTCCCCTCTCATCTAATAATGTTGCCAGTTCTTGCACTTCTTCTTGTTTCTCTCTCAATCTGTGAACATGGTTTAAAAAAATTACTCATAAAAAACCAAAATAAACCCTTCATCAAATTACTCAAAACATAATCTTTTAGCCAGCAAGCAAATTCAGGGCTGAATGATATGTAAACATTTTTTATGACACGATTGTTTTTCAAGTTTCCCAACTAATTGTGGTTCTCATGCTTCTTTGACTGCTCTGGAAACCAACTGTGTCAGAAACTCTCATTGTTCATTTGAAGATTTACTACCTTGATACAGGAACAAGTCTTCACGAAAGAGGGCATCACCCAATACAAAAAGCTGTTCCAACCGATACCAAGTACAATGAAATGTCTCTCTTACTCATTCACACCCCAACTGCATCAAGAATTTATCCCAAGTCAAAATGTGGAAGAGTAGATAATGGTAGAAGATGTTCCACTTTGTTCACTTACGTTGCCTCATGATCTTTAATAGAAGTAGCAACAGAAACCTAGCAGGAAAGAGACAGGGGAAAATTAATGTGACAAAATATCTATGATCATCTCCTGAGTTTTAAAGTTTCATCAACTATACCTGAAGGCATTCTACATTCTTCGAAATCTCACTCTCCTTTTCTTTCAACAATACTTCTAGACTCTTCACCCGTTCCTCTTTCTCCTTCAATCTGTAAGAGAGAACAAGACAAAAGTTACATTTGTGAGATGGGTGGCTATTTAAATAAATAAACAGCAGACAATAAATAAAAGCAACAGCAATTGTTGTATGTCTTCATAGACAAAAAAGCCAGATGCTGAATTCAGGGCATTATCACAAGGCCAGCAATGTGGGCTAGCATCTCACCAGAATACAAAGAACAGTAGGGTAAAAGCAAAGAAAAAGCAGTAAACAGTATAAATAAGTAATTTGAAGAGTCCTCATTATGTCCAGTTAGGTGCTGAAAAACTAAGAAGAATTAACCTGGATTTGTATTTAGATGATAGATTCCCAGAAATAAAAAAGTTACAGGTTAGCCTGGAAAATTAAAAAATAAGGGCAATGGCAATACATTCAAATTACTGCCAGGAAAAGCACAAGAATAAACCCATGCTTGAAGGAAACCTTTTTTATCATTATTTTTTAAAAAGAAAATAGCTAAACCCTAAACCCTCCTTGAACTGGATTTCACTGATATTTCAGTGATCTCATGTATTCTTTACCACTCTTATTAGCACAGTAGGCCTACCGAACCTTGAACTCTGATTGAGCAAATGACAGGGATGCTGCCTATCATAAATCTGCTCTCTCTCCACGGGATTTCCCAGAAATGACTGGGTGTGAGGGCCTGTGCACAGATTGGCTATAAGGACATGCTGAGATTTCTGTTGTACTGACTGCTTAGTAAGACATTTACCAACTCTGGCTGTATTGGGTGATGGTTTGGGTGTTCCAAGGATTACAGGTCTTGCATTCCTATAATTATATTCCTATAATGCTCTGGAAGAGAAATCTTGAACAGTGCATGAGTTCCTCAAGTAGCCTTGAGCTACTTACACATAATTATTGCTTTGAACACACAAATATATATTAGACAAGGTTTTCATATCAGAGCAAATGAGATCTTTGAATGAAGGACATTAACTACTATCCTTTGCTGTACAAATCACTTCCTGAACAGGCTACAGGTTATGGCATTCCTGACTTCTGTAAGGGAAGAGTACCTATTAAGACGATCCACTCCTAGTATCTAACATATTCATAAAATTCTCAAACTGCACTAGGAGTTCCCATGACAATTTGCCAAGCGCTGTCTTGTGCATCTATTCTTATTTAGAGTGACTGGATCATTTAACGATAGAATTGTGGGACAAAACTCCTGCATACCAGCTGGCATGTTTGTGGGTTTCTTCATGGGAAATGTCACTCATACCTACTCTAGTCTGGAAACAGAAATAGGGTAGAGTCTACTGTGGGGAATCCAGCATTTTGTGTTAAAATCTGGGATTCTTGTGAATTCACACAACTGATGAACTATAAAAGATGGTTTGTAGTATGAGCTATGCCATCGCTGTATTAGATCCATTAGATCCACTTGGCTTTTGGGGCAAACAGAAAAGGTATGGGTGGCTGTATATGGCAGATGAGTAATGTTTTCTTGAAAGAGAATGTCAATGTCTTTAAAAGAGGTGGTGCTGCAGTCTCTCTTGGCATCTCTCCAGCCAATCACACATGACATACTTTCCCTTCTTGTCGTACGTAATTTCCACAAGGGGTAGACTAATTATCCTGACCAACAACCAATTGCAGTTGTTTTAATATCTTTACTTGCTGTTAAAATAACTTCAATTTTAGCTACCTAACCTCTAATCAGGGACTTATGATAAACCTTACCATAGCTTTCCAATTCTAGATTACGCAACAACTGTTTATTTAACAGGATGAACTGTATGATGAATTAGAACTATATTCTATTAACATTCTATCAAAAAAGACTGCTAAAAAACACCTAAATTCTTGTTATCAGAAACACTTACTGTTTTTGAAGATCTTCAATTTCCTGAACAAATGTCACCTAACAGAAAAAAAAATACACATATAGGTAGTCAAAGAAATGTGCAGAATGATGATAAACTATAAGTCCAAGGGGGGAAGATAAGATAGCAAGCCATAAAGGTAAAGGTTCCCCTCACACATATGTGCTAGTCGTTCCCAACTCTAGGAGGCAGTGCTCATCTCCATTTCAAAACTGAAGAGGCAGCGCTACCCGAAGATGTCTCAGTGGGCATGTGGCTGGCATGACTCATTGGTGAAGGCACACAGAACGCTATTAGCTTCCCACCAAAGGTGGTTTCTATTTTTCTACTTGCATTTTTTACGTACTTTCAAACTGCTAGGTTGGCAGAAGCTGGGACAAGTAACAGGAGCTCACTCCGTAACACAGCGCTAGATTTGAACCGCCGAACTGCCAACCTTTCTGATCGACAAACTCAGAGGCTTAGCCACTGAGCCACCGCGTCCCTTTTATAGCAGGCCATAATGCAGTGCTAATATCAAACATATGCAGTTGTCTTGGTCACTTCTGTAAAATGTTACTCTTAGGAATTTAATTAAATGCAGTCAGACTATTTTAGAAAAAGAGCATTTTTTAGGACTAAAAATGTCGTGTTCTGGAAGATAAAAGAAATAATGGGCAATAATGAAAATCTTGAAACAATATGTCCCTTGACTTCCAGAAATCAAACTTAAGCTTTTTCTGAAACCAGCCAAACTGGTAGCCAGCACCACGCCTCATGGCACTGAATTCCAAAATTGAACTACATGTTATATAAAAAAGAATCTTTATTCTTGAGTGATTTATTGAGTGATCCCCATTTCCTGTATTTTGGGAAGGCGGAAATAGTTTTTCCTTGCCGACTTTATCGATAAATGCATAATCCTGTACACCTCAATTCTGTCCCCTCTTAGTTGCCTTCTTGTTCGACTAGAAAGCCAGCGATATCACAACTTTTCGTCATTGAGAAGCTATTCTAGCCCTTGATTATCTTAACTGCCTTCTTCTAAACTTTCTCTAGCTCTATTATATTCTTTTTGTGATCACCAAAATTGCACACGATATTCCTGATGCAGTGGCACAATTGATCTCTCTATATATATGTGTATGTGTGTGCGTGTGTATGTATGTATGTATGTATTATAATATTACATCCCTAAATACCATTGAGAGTAGCTGTTTTCTTAAAATTCTTCTTGGATGGCAACTCTAGCATTTCTGTGAATCTTCAGAAGTATCATTTTAAATTTTAAAAAAATACTTTCTTATATTTCTCTGTTTTTCTAGGAGCTCAAGGTAGCTTTCATGGAATCTCCATTTTATGCTGCAATAAAGATAGTGTGGGAGGCTAGGCTGAGAAAGATTGACTGACTTATAGTCAGTGATTTTTGAGACCTCCCAGTCCAAGTTCAATGTTATAGTCACTATTATAACTACTATATAGTCACCTTGACTGTGTTGGTCAACAATAACAACAACGATGACAATGATATTAGGAGCTTGAGTTGATGAATTAAATGTGTATATGGCAAAAAATGATTGTTCTTTAGAACTATCATTTCTTTACATGATGTTTTCATAACGATTACATAATGTAGATGTAGACAAGACATATTATCTTAAGAAATGCCTTCCTCCTATTGCATACATACTGATAAGCCTTTTCTAAGATAGATTTTTTTGAAATATAGAAATTGCTTAACATTAGTGGAGGCCATGTTCTTTTTTAAAATTCACAACGTACTCCTAATCAAATTGAATTATCAATTAAATACTGCAATCCTATATGATTCATTGTTTTTAAGCCTCTACTGAGAATTAGGAAAGAAGCTCTTAGATGTGGAAGGAGGAATAATGCCAAGTAAAATGCACCCAGCTGCTAGCTCATAATGGCTTTACCTGAGTATCCTTCTCAAGCTGGGCCTTTCTTAGTTCTTCTTTCACAGCCTCTATTTCCTGTTCCAAAGCCTTTTCAATGACAAAACACACAAAATCGTACAATGGAGACGACACCAAATGAGAATGTTACAAAAACAAATTTGACTAAAATACAGTGCAGAGGTAAACACACTCACAAGTTAATGCCACAAATAATGGAGCATCAACATCCAAATGATCCAATACTTACCCCAAGAGTTTTCTCCTTGGTTGCAACTTTAAGGACTTCAGCTTGAAGCAGTTCCTCCACAGATTTGATCTTTCCATCTTTTTCACTAATTCTTTGGAAAGGCATAAAATTGTAAATGCAGATATAAAGAGTGTATTTTAGAAAATAAACTTTAAATATATATGTTCTTGTACAAGGTGAGAAAGAGCTTAATCAGGAAGTAGATTGCCAGATGGTGGAAAGCAAGCAATATTTCTACACCAGTAATTGGATGTTAATAAATACAATAGCAAACCAAAACCTAGATATGGAAGAACTAATAATGCTTGATAGTAAAGAAATATCTGGTTTATTCCATTAAAAAAAACATTTATTTTGATATGTATCTGTGTGCTTTTGTATACAGTAGCAGACAATGTATGGAAAATCAATTTCAAAATGTACATATAGGAACTATTCATATTTACTGAAAGAGTACTTAAAGCTCATCCATAGCAATTTTAGAGCATTTTTAAATTGTTCCAATACTAAATTTCAAATTAGAACAGAACAGAACAGAATACTTTATTTGGCCAAGTATGATTAGACACACAAGGAATTTGTCTCCTGTGCAGAAGCTCTCAGTCAATATGCAAAGGAATAGAATCATCATCATCATGCCAATAAAAGGTAAAGGGAGTAAAGTAGATAATAAGGATAAGTGATAATACTACAGACATAGAACATGGGTAAACACACACAGACATTAGACAGCAATGTGAGAATTATGTGTTCAGCAAAGTGATAATAAGAGGGGGGAAACTGTCCCTGTCTCTAGTCGCTTTGGCATGCAACGGCCTGAAATGCCGTCGTGAGAGGAGGAGTTGGAACATTTTATGTCCAGGATATGAGGAGTCTGTAGATATCTTCTCAGCCCTCCTTCTAACCTGCACAACATATAGATCTTCTATGGAAGACAGGCTGGTTGCAATTACTCTTTCTGCAATCTTAATTATCCATTGGAGTCTGTACCTGTCCTGTTTGATTGCAGTACCAAACCAGACAGTTATAGAAGTATAAATAACAGACTCAATAATTTCTCTGTAAAACTTTATCAACAGCCCCTGGGGCAATCTGAATCTCCTGAGTTGATGGAAGAATATTATTTGTTGTGCCTTTCTAATGATGGTTCTAATATTAACTGTGCATTTCAAATACTGGGAGATTACAGAACCCAAAAACTTGATGGACTCCGCTGCTGATAGTGGGCTGTCGAATATAGTACTATACCACAAGAGGTGGTATAGTAATATAGTACTGGTAGAAAATAAGGGCTCCTCCTGAAATTCACTCTACAGTTTTAAAGCAGGTAGGCAAAATGAAACTCCCCCTCCCCCCACTTTGCTTAGATCTTTCCTGCCTCTCCACTTCGCCAGCAGGAAAGGCTCAGGTTCTCAACCAGGTGCGCCTCTTCATGTGGAATATTTCTCGGGATGACATCAATCAGGATAACACTTCCCTCTGTCTCTCTCGTTTGCCCACCTCGGGGACCCTTATAGGCTCCGACAGCTTAGGCAGACTGCCTTTCAAGCAGAATGTTGCGTGGCAAAATGCCACTGCCGCCGCCAATGATCCTTTTGTCCCCTCCGCCTCGGCTGGTTGTTATGTTATTTCTGTCCTACCGGGGGGGGGGGTATTTGTGTGTCTGTGTGTGACTGGGCCGGTCTCAATGCCCAACGCAATGGCCCTTGTGCTCGGATCAAGCGGGCCATTTACAGGGCTGGGAGAGATGCAGAGACAGTTGGCCGAAAACGGTTCTCCGGTTTTGAAATCATATCTCCGTGACTCACACAAGTCCACAAATTCACACGCACAGGGAGACGAGTTTCTCTGACCCCCCTCCACCAATCACCCTTCAACCCGTATGGCTTGGCCCTAGCGCAGTTGCAGCAGCCGAAGCGGTAGGTCGGTGAAAGAAATTCTCCTTCCTCCCGGGTCGGGGCAGAGCTGGAGGCCGGAAGGAGCCGAGGGGTGTGTGGAGCGGGCGAGGGGGGGTGTTACATCACACTGTGACATTAAAAATCAGTGCGCGGCAGTTGGAAACTGCTGTGCGGCGTTTTCTTGTCACGTGCACGGCCGCACAGCTTAGAGGAAACATTGATGGCCAGTTGTTTAACGTCCCATCCATACGCAGACTCATCACTGTCTTGAATCATCTGTTGTATCATCTGGAAATTTCAGTACTTTAACAGAGGGTTGTAGTCATTGGTATACAGAGAGAAGGGCAACTGAAAGAGCATATAGCCCTGAAGGGCGCCTGCAGTAGTTGCCCAGGTACTAGATGTAATTTTCCTAGCTTCACCTATTTGTTAAAAAGCTTCCGATCCCCCTCAAGTATGAACAGATACAGTGAGCTGAATCAGTTATTATTCCTTCAATCTACAATGGACAGTAGGATTAATGCAGGGTGTGGGCTTGGGGGCAGAGACAAAAATCAAAAATCCTTTGCTCACAGAAGAGTTCACACATCAAATATTTTGGTGATTGGGGATTTTTTAAAATATAAAAAGGTATACTTTTTTGGAGAGAGGTAAATATTGAGATACCAAATGCAACATTCACCATTTCATTTTAGATATGTTGTGGTTCAGAATTTTTAAGACAATATTTATCCACTTAATTTCAAATAGTAACAAAATGTAAACATTAAGAGCATATTAAAATGGAAGTCATGCTGCTACTTACACCCTCTGCAGGTCTTCTACCAAGGATGCAAATGATACCTTTGGGGAAAAAGATGAAAATATATCGGCATTTAATAGGAGAGACTCAAATCACTCTGATTGGATGCTTCAAAGGATAATAATGATTACCTGGCACAAATGATACTAGTTTTTATTAATTATTAAATTAATAAATGAATTGTTATATTTATCTACTAAGAGAAATTAGTAATAGAATTACAACAGTATTTGTAGCATTGTAATTATAATTACAAATTAGAAAACAAATTAGTTCTATTATTTAATCAATTAAACAATAGTATTTGGCAACTACTAGTAATTTAATCCTAAACACAGTTGGCAAGCACAGTTTAGCTCTCCAGATTCTTTGTGAAAAATATTCTGTATGTCTCATTTTCACTCTAGTGGCCTCCCACTGGAATACAGTTTTCCCTTCTCTGTGATTTTTGGAACATGGGTCCCTGGAAGCAGAATATTAGAAATGATGGGCATATATCCACTTACATGCCAAGAGTAACCCTTAAGCACAGCTTAGCTTACAATACAAATTCTCTGCCTGGTAACATTAACTAGCAACCAGAGAATTTTGCCTTCCTGAAAATGTCAATAATATTTTAGAACTGCAGTAAAATCTGTACCATGTTATCTCCTACATAAAAGATATAGTGCAGACCAGTGGTGGGTTCCGGATCCCGTTCCAACCAATATGGTTGGAACGGGCCCGGCGTCATCCATATGGACGCACGCAGTGCTCATACGTACGCAGTGCACGCATGCGTCTTACTGCCTCCATGAGCCTCCACAACGCTCCAGCTGTTCAGCGGAGCGTCGTGCAGGTGCTGTATGCGCATAAGTGCCGAAGACTTAAAAGACTGGTAAGGAGCTCAGGTGGGCGGGCGGGCCCTCCGGAGCACGATACCAGAACGGTATCCGGTGCTCCAGGCAGGCTCCAGTACGCCCGTACCGGGGCATACCGCCTGCAACCCACCACTGGTGCAGACTCTAGCTGGATTTTGGTTGTAAAGAACTTACAGGATGTAGTAAAACAAGATGTGACAACAGACATCAAATCAGAGTAGCAACAGTTACAATCCAAAAGTTTCAAGTAAAATTCTCAAGACATACAAAAAATATATTTATAAATCAAATATGTAGGCTACTTAACTAATAGTAACTTTGGGTAGTGTACAAGATAAGAACAATCAAAACAATGTAAAACAAAGGAAACTGGTATTCCCAGAGGGGACTCATTTCCTAACCTAGCATCTGGGGGGAAAGCCAGCTCTTCAAAGCTAATTTAAAAGAAAACATTGTCACAGCACCGCAATTCTCCAGTGGGATACTGTTATAATTAGCAGGATACTAATAGATGGAAAATGTTATAGTTATAATTACCAGCAATCCATTTGAATATTTTTTTTTTAAAAAAAGTTTTGATAAGATATACCTGCTCAGTCTGTACTTTCCGAAGACTTTCAACTTCACTTTTCAGGGATAAGTTGTCTTTTCTCAATGCCTTTACAAACAAAAGAGTTTCAATATTGAAGAGTTGCAACACTGCTACTGATCTTTAAATAATAATAACTGTTGCTATTGATTAAATTTATATGCTGCCCAAATCCCAGTGACTATAATTTATACATTATGTAATTTATAAACTATTTTGGGGGCCATCTTGGGGGGAACCTCATTCCAAAGGACAGGCATTGTGACAGACAAGGGGTTCTTCTTCAGTCCTCACAGAGTGTTATTTAAGCACACCAATCCTGCCAGACTGAATTGCCCAAACATGTACAATGCAACATAGATAGTCCCTCAAAAAAAATGCAATTTGTATATTAAATTAAATGTAACTCCTCAGTACAGATTTGACCACCTTTTATTATTATTATCAATGGAATAATATCTTAATATAGAAGAATGCTTTACAATTTTTCCCTGGACACTTCAAGATATACCAGAACCTGGCACACATATCAAAGGGATGATGAATGACATCTTCATATTTAGGCATTCCAGCTTGACAGTCTAAAGTGCATTCAATGACACAGTATCAAATGACACACTGATGTCCTCAGCACAAAAATCTCCGAAGGCCTAATCTTATTCCAGCATAAAGAACAGTAACACGTCTTAATTCTCTCAGCAGAAGGGTGGGTGGGTGGGAGTAAAAGAAGCAATTAGTTGTCTGTAAGTGCAGTTCTTTGAGTAGTCATCTGTGGATACTTATATGTGAGCTGTGTGTCCACACAGAAGCTCATCCCAAACCCTACAAAATCCTCCATCTATACTGTACAACTTGGCATGGCTAGCTGAGGTACTATGAAATCTTACACACTCCTGCACCACTGAGAAGTAAGTCATGTAACATTCATAAAGTCATTACCTTTAATTCTTCCTCCTTATTTGCCATTTCTATGAGCCCAGTTTCAAGGAGTTCTTCAACCGTCTTTATTTTGTCATCCTTATCTGTAATACTGAAGCCAAGAACATGTACATTGACAACTATTCAAAACTGGTTGAAATAATCAGGATGGCAACTTTATGCACATTTCCTCAAGGGATGCTTACCACTGAATAGTCTTCACAGGACCAGCTGTAACACAGCCTTAATTCCTCAGAATATCAATTCATCCAGAAAGCTCCTTTCCATCCTACTTCCTCAATTTCTTTTACTACAGGGAAGGTATTCTTTTGGTGGCTCAGACGCCACACTTAACTTTGTGAAGGTGGATGGAAGCTAATGATGTTGCCTTTCTTTTTGATGTCCTTCTTTCTTGTTAATTGTGGGGAGGGGGAGAGAATGGGATTTTATTTTATTTTTTTCACCAATTATCTTAAGCCTTCTTTCGATATACATGGGGTTGTTTAGGGAAAAATTGCACCGCTGGAATTTTGGAAACATTATCAGTATAAAATTGGGAGAATGCATGCTAAAGTTTCAGTAGCCACAATTTACCAATTTCAGCTTTGCATAGAAATGTCAAGGATGGAACTTGAGAACATCTCTATGTCAAGCCATATTTTTCAGAAATCTGTGGCAGGCCCATCCCACTCTAGGCTATACAGATTTACAGCAAGGTAAACTTGAAAAATGATTATTTCCCCCATTCCTTACCTTCTTTCCAGTTGCTCCAGCAATTCTTTGTTAGCCTAACAAGTAAGAAACAAAGCAATACATGTTAAGTCTACAACCTTCATCCTAAAATATTCAGCTGCTTGGAATCTAAATGTTTACATTCACTTAAAGTCATGGCACAAAATCCACCCCAGATATTTCAATATCATTACCTAAGCGTTCAAATGGAGTATGTCATTGATTTGTTAAGAAGAGGTGGCAGAGCAGAGGGGGAAAACAAATATAGTCTGTTTCTTTCACTTTCTGTTTTCTGATGTTTGGAACCAAGTTAGTTGAGATGAGAGATGAAAGTGAAGTTCTTGGTGCTCTCAGAATTTGACTGTTTGCTTGCACTATGTTTCACTACCAACCAGATAACATAATAATGCAGAAATTATATGCCACTGGTAACTGTACAAATTTGTCCTTTTTTGGGTCTTCCTCAACTATACTCCTGCCCATACACAAGACTTGAGTTGCAAACTTTGTGGTATCTGACTTAGTTCTTCTAACTCTTCTAACATTGTGAGCGAATCTTTCCTTGGCACTGCTCTCTACATTATCTCGCCATCTTTTATGACTGCAATGCTAAATTTTATCAATCTTTTATCAACCCCAGTTTTGATAAAACGAATAATGAAAATTATTCCAAGTAGTAGCAATTTGCTTCATAAATTGATGTTATCCCTAGTAAATAGAATCCTATTGTTAACATACTAAATTATTTAACGTCACATTTTTCTTGATCAAAGAAATGCGAAGGATTTTATAACATCTACTGCTACATATTTGGTGTGTACCAAGTGCCCTATACTATTTATACAAAACCAACAATAACTAATTGCATGCCATCAAATCAGTATTAATTCTTTAACAAGCCTGTAGACAGATTTTCTCTAGGATGACCTATCACCAACCTGGCCTTGAGATCTTTCAGAAGGGCACCCATTCATTCCATTGTGACTAAAAAGCCTACATGTTCTGCATAAGAAGCAACCAATAAGCACCTAGATCTTTGGTCCATTTCAATCTCAGTTATTTTCAGTCAACAATCTTTTAAAATTGAATCACCACAGATCCTTTAACATGGGTGGGCACTCCAGATATTATGAACTACAACTCCAATATCCCTCCTCAGGTATGTTTGCATCTCTATAATAGCAAAGTACTTTATATCTTGGCACTGTAACTTAACCACTGAGACTTGTTCAAGAAACTATAAGAAAAATGCATACTACTATTTTTATGGAACAATTGTGGAATAAGATTCAACATATAATGGAATGGATCACTTTTTCTATCATGTACGAAGAGCATGAAGGGCTCTAATTTTTATTCCAGTAAGGAAGACCAAAGAGCTTTCTGTAGACCTAAGATGGCAGTAAAAGCCAAGCTTCCAGCAGTTGAGAGATGACAAACATTATTAAAAATAGTTCTGTAAACGTGAGGTTAAATAAAAACAGATGTAAAAACAAGTTTTACAGAAGACACTCCTTCTTAGGAAAAATCCCATAATTGAAAGAAATGGAGCAGGTACCTCTCATTCCTAATAGAAAAAGGAATTTCATAATAAAGTTGATGTACCATTTTCCTACTCGCAAAGCTCTTCTCCTGAAAGAAATGTCAACTTTGATTTGTGAATTAAAAGAGTTGTACTATTCTTCCTTTGTAAGGCACCACGTACTTACCTCACAAAGCTCAGCCTAGTCTGAGGACCATGTTGCTCCCCTGCATATAACACTAAGGGGACATTAGTAGAGAAGGTGGCCAAACTGCTAGCAAGATGTACTGAAGATTAGATGAACCAGGCAATATAACTGTAGGCTTCCTTGTACTCGGCTAATCAATGAACATGTTGAAGGAGGCCTTGACATGTTTTATTGAGCGATGAAAGATGTGACTCTGATTATTCTAACATTGTTGAGGTCTCCCTCACGAGTTGAACTCAGAATTGCAGAGTGCTAGCCTAATTACTTTAAGATTTTAGTGAATCCAACAACATCCACTGGAGAAGTCTCCTAAGCCCCGAAGGCAGGCATTGGCAACTAGGATGGGTGAAAAAGAATTTCCAAAGGAATACACTCTTTTCAAGGGCTTTAAGACATCCAGCATATGAAAGACTTTCAAATGTGGTCTCAGTGGAATAAATGACTTGGTCCCCTGTTGCTTCTCCTCTCAAGAAGAGAAATGATATCTACTGTTGGGAGTATGAGTGAGCCCTGGTCCATGGAACTGAGCCTTAGAGATGACCTAGGGCTGCTGAATTTCAACCATTTGGCATGCATCACTGACCTGATTAATTCCTGTAAGGGAGGAAGGCCAAGCCTGCCAGAATAGTTCAGCTTTGTTTCCAGAAGCTGCAGGAATTAAGCGGGGGCATCTGCCTCTTCTCCCAGTTGATGCAGAAGCCAAGGTATGATAGGCAACAGACTATCTTGCTCACTCTGTTAAAGAATGAAACAGAGGAGAAGGTAATCTAAATAGCAGTAGGTATGAATTTGGTCCTAAGAGGACACTACAGGTGCTACAAGGATCTTTATGTTGCCATGTCAAAAGGGAGAGTAGTGTATTGAGAATGATGGCCCAGTTCAAATCTCAAAAAACCTCCAGTAGATGGGGGAATGAACAGACAAACAAGGTTCTTGGAAATAAAGAAAGGCTAGCCAAAAGAATGGAATTTCGAATTGCCACATGAAACTTATTGCCAGTGGGAATGATTCTATGACTTTGATAGCAAACAGATGGTTGATGGCTTGAAGTAGGTGCTTTGCTTTCTGGAATTTCAGGGAAGAACTTCATTAGCTATGTCACTGCACGAAACACCCAGGTGCCTGAATATTAGAACACTAGCACTAGGCAACTAAGCAAAGCCCGCCCATCCCAGCTCATTGATGATCTTGATACATGGTGCTCATTTTTGAAGAATGACCCTTAGATTCCTGGTGCTTCAGCTGGTAATATGACTCATGCCAATAAGTTATGGATCCTTGTGTAACTTTGGTTTTCAGCCAAGAAGTCATCTCATGGTTTTCAAAAGTGTTTTCACCAAAAATGCTCAAAGTTAATAGCAACTTGGATTTATTATTTTTTATTTGATTTACACCTTGTCTTTGTCCTGTGGAAAGCACTTAAGGCAGCTAACAAAAGTTAAAACAAAAACAGAATATAGAAATTTAACAAACTGGTTCAGAAAACAATGAAATAAATAACAAAATCATCTAATAAATCAAAGTGCTGTTATACTGTGTGCCAAAAAGATGTGTCTCTTCAAGACGGCCTCTCTACTGATCTTAATTACCAGGCAGATTAATAACCAGAGATCTAGTCTGCCTTTGTGACCCTGCTCAACACAACAACTGCAGAGGAAATATTTGCTGCAGGGTTTGAGGCTACAGGAAATACTTCAGCCACCTTGGAACTAAAAGTAGACCATCCAGGAAATCTGTGCCCACATTCTTTGGAAATGCTTCCTTTTCCATTGGCTGCGAGACTTCTGGTCTCTTTGAAAGCTTCTTAGGGATGAAAAAGTGAAATCCCTAAATTACAGTAGCCCACACGGGCAGCTCTGCTGATCTGTTTTGAAAGAATTCTTCTTTCCTGGGATTTAAGATATGCCTTCCTCTTCTGGATGTCTTCAAAGATGGTTGTTGCCATGTGCTTGATTTTCTAGCCAATTTGTTTGGGGGGGTCTCAATTCCCCTAAGAGATTGAAAATATACCACTCCCTTAAGTGGGGTGAGCAAACTACCATCTCTGCATAGTTGTTAAAAACTACTTTGGGCAAGACAGAAGGAGACCTACCTGGAAAGGCCATCAGGTCACCTGAAGAGGTCATAGTTTGGAGGGTCAGTCCCTGAGAATGGTGATCCCTAACCACTGAAATCTCTCCTGATATGTCCAAGAAAAGTGATGGACATTTTCCTGGGCTATCAGAAAATGTAATAAAGGAAAAAAAGGAAGAAATTGAAAAAAGTAGAAAACAATGAAGTCAAGTGCTATAGGATAAAGCTCTTGTAATGAGCTGCTTACTATAGCAGGCAGGACCAAGGAAGTGGCTGGGAGGTTATTACAGGGTTACAAAGTTTCTTTGGCCTCCCATTGAAACAAGAGAAGAAGCATCCAAGGACACTCTCAGCCATAATAGGAACCAAAATTATGGTATGCAATAATGTTGATTTTTACTCTATCCGAGTAAAGTCAATTAGCAAAAGAAGTCAAAAGCTTCCATAAAAGTTCCTTTCAAATTAGATAGTGGCACTGCTTTTAGATCAGTTCTTAGAAGATAGCCTGTATAAAATAGCCTGTTATGAGGAAATATTATGGCTCAAGATATCTGCCTCTACTCCAAGCCTCTTTGTGTCAAAACAAGTCTAAATCTTTTTCCCATTGAAAGGCAAAAGGTACGTGCCTTTCTCTGTCCATCTCCACCCATCACTGCCCTCTTGGCTACTCTGCACTCTGTCACTTTTGCTGCCCTCTGCTCCTACAGCCCTGCCAATCCTGCAGCTGACCTTCATCTTCTTGCCCCCCCCCCACTGCAGATGAGGCATGCCTGGCCTTTCTGAAGGAGCTGCTGGCCACATGCAGCCTTCTTGCAAAGCAGCCTTGTGAAAAAGCCATGCACCATTTAAAGAAGGGTGTGGACAGAATCAGAAGGCAACGGGGACTGCTAAAGGCCACTACTTCAATCTCAGTGCTGTCAAGGTCACCATTGCTGCTAAGGAGTGCCACTGTACAGGATGGGCAAAATGGCAGAGATTTGAGGGGGGGAGGAGACATAGGTAGGTTGGGGAGGGAGTTCAAGAAGAGGCAGTTTTACAAAGACTCGGGGCTGGGGAAATCTATCCAGGAGTTATTTGGATTGGGGCGTGTTCTCACCAAATGATCAGAGGGGACTGCTAAGGTGCTGTCTCTAATCAATGCAGTCAGGTGACATCTTGCATTATAACTGCTTGGCAGTGGAAATTCTGGTTCTAGTTACCATCATTATTGGAGAATTCCTCATATGGTGTTTTGTATGTATGTATGTATGTATGTATGTATGTATGTATGTATGTATGTATATGCTGGTTTTGTTGTATTCGGGTCTTTTCCCGTGTACGATTGAGATTATCTTGGCAAAGTTTCGGCGAGGTCTCACTCGACCTCACCGAAACGTTGGCAGGACGATCTCAATCTTACACGGGAAAAGACCCGAATACAACAAGACCAGCATATATATAGGAAAACATATACATATACAGTATATATATATATATCACCATATAGCTGCTGAATGTATAGATTTTACAAACAATTTTTCTTAACATGTTGCATTTTTGTCCTTATTGTTATTAACCTATGTATCACTTGCTAACATTTTCTTTAGAAGTATATTGCACACGTGAGAAAAGTTTGAATTTTGAAGAACAGTTGTTTCAAATCCTTTATTCAAAAAGGAAATATTATTCTTCATTAAAAAGGGAAATACATTTATTTCTCCTTGAAGACTGGTTTCAACAGATATACCACTAAAGGCTCTTCTGCATCTAAAAATGCCAGCGTAGGCTTGGTTAACAATAGGGAAGAAAAACTCAAAATCTAATGTTTTAGCAAGGTCACTCAGTAAGTTCATTCTAGTAGGCATGCTTTGTTTAATCTCTCAACCCATCTACCAACCATGCATATAAAAACTAATAGTTGACGACATGGAAAGTTATATTACACAAATAATGTTCCGGGAATGAATTAATGGTGCCATCTGAATGCTTTCCAATCCTATGTTTTTTATTTAGGATAAAGTGTTTAAAAGGAAGCATGAGTAAGATAATAAAGCATTTTACAAGCCTGAGCTCCTTATAAACACTAGCGAGCCTAAAACATTCATTGAACAACACACTTTCTCCATCCCTCTCTTGTCTCTCTCACACATCCACAAATAAAATTAAAACAAAATCAAAATGACCCAGGTACCTATTCTGTTTGCTTTTGCAGCAACGCTGCAAGATCTTACAATGATATTCGCAGCCTCAGAAGTCCATACTTCTGTTCATCTCATTCAGAAAATTGGTAACAGAAACAGCAATATGGAAAACCTATATGGGGAACACTTTAAGTTCCTGCTAAACTCTCTTTATCTTACATTGGAGTTCTTTGTATAAAGGAATTACAAAAGTGATTTTATCAGAAGGCAAGAGCTCTGCATGCCCCTCAAAACTCAACATTCCAGAGCTACAATCGCAAAGGTAAATAAAAGTGGTCACCCCCATGAGAGTCCCAGAGCAGCCTTTCTTACAGCTGAACTAAACAAGCCTTTTGTCTCCTGGTTCAATCCTAGTATGTACTTCCATGCCAAACGAAGAAAAGGAGGAGGAGAAGGAAGAGGTTGTGTGTCTCATCAACCTTGGCTATCCACAAGTTACTGTCTCTGTGGCCAGGTACTAAATTCAATGCATCTTTTTTTATTCAAGTTCCACTCAAGTGACAAGCCAGTGGTGGAAGAAATAAAAGGAGAAAAACGTAAATGAATGAACGAGGATTGGCATCATGGGATTCCAAACTGTACCATCATTTTTGCTTTTGCATCCATATGTTTTGGGAGGGAGTACTGAAGGTGCAGATAGCATACCTGGAAGACCTGTTGCGAGTCTGCTAAGGACGTAAGTTCAATGGCAACCGACTGGGACAACTCGCCATGGCCAACTTGCCACAATATAACTTGCCACGGGACAGTTCAACAAATACAGAAGTTAAATTAATTTTGACTGAACCATGGCCAGTAATAATAACAAAGAAGGTCAATCCAGAAATACAAAAGTTATGTGGCCACCAATAATAAAAGTAAACTGCTCAGCCTGGTATTGTATTGCCCTATCCAGCCCATGTAATATTGTTCTGCATCAAATTAAACCTTAGTAAACATAGCCTATTTATTTTCATTAAACAGAGACTGAACATCCTAAATTACTATTATCTGCAGCAAAGTGTACCATACCTGCTCAGAGAGGACAGCCTGCAGTTTCTGAATTTCCAACTGAAAAGTTTTGTTTTGATCCTCTAGATCCTAGAATGTAATTGTCAGATCATACTGTTAATCTAGAATTACAAACTTGGGGATGGTTATTATCATTTTCTTGAAGAAGAATAGCAAGAACATATGAAGAAATGTTAAGTGATTCCTACTAGAACTGGCTTCAATTACTGCCTTGAAAAGGTAAATTTGGAGGAAAGACAAACCCAGAGACACAGCTCTTTATATGCAATATCTTCCCTATTTCAATCTCTAAACATGGTTTAATTTATCCTTAATGATGGTTTTAGGATTTGGAAAGTTTCAAAAATTCCAGATGGAATGGTCATTGGCAAATAATTTCAAAGTGAGATTATTTAAAAGACAATGAACATAGTAACTGCAATTAAGCAGAACTTAATGAACAAAATGGAATACTGCCAAAATATTGGGGAGATAAGGAGAATAAATAAATAATGAAAACAGGAAAGGGACAAAATAAGATCCAAACTGTTTCAAAAGGGCAAGGACAGACAACCTGGACTTTTCTAGATATTTTAATTCCCATAAACCCCAAATTTGGTTAATATACAGGGTTTTGAGAAGCACAGAACATTTATTGTGTGGCACATTCACATCACATCTTGATAAAAAAAACACAAGAGATAAAAATACAAAATATGAAATAAATAATTTAAAATATTGTAACCAGGAAGCATAGAGTAAAGGCATCAGAATGCCTGCTCCTGGTTCAGGGACAGAGAAGAAATAAAGAAAAGTAATGCTGAAGAAAAGCCAGCATTTAATAACATTGCCACAATCATAAACTCTCAGGCCATAGATAATAATCCGAGCTGAGACCAGATTTCAGAATGGACTCTTTAGTATTTTGATGAAATATGTAATATTCTCCACAATTTAGACCAGTGTTTCTCAAACTTGGCGACTTTAAGTCCTGTGGACTTCAACTCCCAGAATTCCCCAGCCAGCTATGCTGGCTGGGGGATTCTGGGAGTTGAAGTCCACAGGACTTAAAGTCGCCAAGTTTGAGAAACACTGATTTAGACTCTGAGAGCCAATCAATGCATAAATAATTTAATGTTGGCTTTCCTGTTTCATTGTTTCCTATTTCTACTGTCAAGGGGTCACTGTCTTTTATTCCACTATAAAACAGCTTCGTAAAATGTAATACCTGAAGTTCCTCCTTTGCATCTGAAGCTTTGGAGTAATGTCCTTGCAGCTGATCTTCCAGTGTTCTGATTTTGTCATCTTTGACATGCACACTGGAGGGGAGAAAAAGATTAAAATAAGTTTCCTCCTTGCTCAGAAGACCTTGCATGAAACTCTCCTTGTTCCGAACTAATGCATAATAATTCCAGCATTGGTTTCTCAAGAAGCAGCCTTCATTGGTTTTACCTTTTCTGTATCCGCTCCAACTCACGAATGGTAACCACCTAGAACGTAAAAAGATTAGTACAGTTTTTAATGTCACATCACATTTTACTCACATCCAATTTTTTTAAAGGTCACATTTAGTTTTTGGATCTGCTTTTCATTCTATGACAAGAAAAAAGACCACATATATCCTTCGTTTGGCTCTGAGAAAGGACATGTTGTTTGAAAGGCTATGATATTTTCAAAGCATCCTGATCTAACAGAAAATAAAATATTAACTTTTAGGTAATATCTTAACAAGTGGGAACACTCTAGGAGAAATGGCCATTTATAAATTTTATTTACAATTGTACATGAATAGATTGGTAGGAATGAGATTGGCAAGTCAGGTATGTTTAAATCCATGTTCACTCAACTCAAGATGTGGATTCTTGATCTTAATGAGGGCAAATGCATCTAGATCAGGGGTCCCCAACTTCTTGTCTGTGGCTCACTGCCAGTCCGTGGGCTAATTGCCACTGGGCTGCCTGAGCGTTTGGCCTCTGTGTGCACACATGGCCCCACTCACACAAGCCTTATTGCTTGCGGATCCACTCATGCTACGTCATAGTAGGCGCTTGTGCAACTACTCGCATGAGCATTGTTGTGGGCACTCATGGCCCCTCACACAAAATCGTCTCCTCTTTCCCCACTCTGGGCCACCAACCCAGAATGATTGGGGAATTCTGATCTAGATGTACTAGCTCACATATAATTTTTTTTGTTGTTTCAAATTAGAGGGGAAAGTTGTGTACAAGAAAAGTACAGGTAGTCCTCGGCTTACGACCACAACTGAGCCCAAAATTTCTGTTGTTAAGTGAGACATTTGCTAAAGGGAATAAAATAGAAGGGCTAAAATAGGAGGAGGAAAGAGTATTATATATGTTCGCCACTATGAACAACTGTTGTAAAGTCGAGGACTACCTGTAATCAAAGCAAAAAGAGACTGGAGAAAAATCCAGAGAAGCAACAGGCGGCTATTGCTTCAGGAATCCATTTTTTGTGTACCAAATAAGTAAACAAGTCTAGGCAGAAAACAATGTTATACAGTATTCTTCATTTTGTGGTGGGTTCATATTTGTATGCAATACTGTACTGTATGTTTTCAAGTCACTTGGAATTTTCTTAAATCAGAAGTTCCTCTGAGTAGGAATAGAGCAATATTGTTTTGTCTGCATAGAACCTAATACTTTACTTTGTCTTCTGTTACTCTGTATTCTTGTTTCCTCCATTGCTGAATGTTTTCTCATGATAACACTTAAAAGTTAAAAGGGATTTTTGTTTCATTTTCCCTTTTCCTTTTTAAAATTAAGTTTGATTCCATTTATTTCTTTTGAGATAAGACTATCTCTCCAAATGGGACACCGAAGAAGGCGCTGATTTCCCTATCCATATGGGTTAGTGGTATTGAAGCAGATTCTCTGTTTCCCTTTTTAATTTATTAGAAAACCCACAGAAGTGGAACGTCTAGGGAAGGCATAGTAAACATGTCTCTGTGGAGTGTGGAGAAAACTGTGAAAAAAGACTGAAGAACTATTGAGTAGACTCGGTAAGGAAAAGATGACAGATTGCCCCTATGTATTCCAGACAGCTGCTCCTCACAAGGGTAACAGTCTACACAGTGAGTCTGAGCGCCAGTACCTTTTAAAGGACACTAAGTTCAGTACCTTAATTCTAATTTTGGAAAATGCTTATTGTTTCTGAGCGTATGCCAGTACTTTAATATTAGTCTAATTGTGCAGCTGCCAGAATAATCCTAATTTATTTCGTTGAGCCAACAGGATGGTGATTTTTCCAAAATCCTTCTGCTACCGAATAAACAATATTTAGCATTATTCATGGATTAGTCATCATCCTGACTGCCCAGAAGAAGACTACTTACCTGATCATTTGTGAGTGCCTGCAACTTTTGTACTTCTGCTTTCAGAGACATGTTGATATTCTGGACAACCTGCAGAGGAGAGAATGAACATACTTAGCTCTTCTATTCAATCTACTATTTGGCACACTGAATTAATATTAAAAAAACTTTCCTGTGCAATTTCAAAAAGGCTAACAAAGATGGAAATCAGCAGAACAGACCACCTGGGCAGTTTGCACTACCGACTGTAAAGCTGACTTTATCCATTCTGAGGTCAGATGTACAAATGCAGAAGGATGAAATGGAAGAATGGACGGTCACCTCAAGCTACAGTTGCCATGAAATAAAAAATGCCTCAGACACTTCGTAGCTACAAAGCTAGACTTTCAGGCAACACATTTGAATTTTGTTGGATCTATTTGCGCTACTGAATTTGCAGAGAACTGCTTTGCATTTTGGAGAACAAAGAATGGTATTTCATTTCTGAATTTGGATAAGATCCAAGAGTGAGGCATTTATAGCATGATGGGATGAAAAGAAAAATGTTCGTGAGGTTTGAACTGGCCTGTTGCAGGCTCAAAAGGTTTCTGAAGAAAAGTGGCTGATGGATTATGCTGGTATCAGTTCTCACTCTCTGTTCATGTAATCTTGTTTCAGAGTCTATCTTGCCAATTTGTACTCATATAAAGGAATAATCCATATAAAGGAACAATTTAATAATTACCATTCTCTATAAAAACATTCTCTTAAATCTAAATGTTACGCATTTTCCTTCCCATCCATGCAACATAATCTACCTTTCAAAGGATTAGGAAGAGAAACTCCTGTAGCTTTAGAGTAATTTGTAAACTGGGAATTGATTGGAAGTTGACTGGGCACTTTCTAAGATCTACTGTCTCTCTTAAACTGCTGAAGTTTTTACCACTTTCATTATAGGTGCCTTCATGCTTGCGTAGGCACATCCCTTCCTTTGAAGGCAAGAAAATAGAGAGTACTGAAGTCACAGAACTGAACTAGAGCAAGCAGAGATAGTGTTTATCAATGATTTGATGAGCAGTGCCCCACTGATAAATACAAGCATGGGAAGACAAAATCAAGGCAACGGCTATCATTGAAATTAGACAAGAAAGAAGAAATAATTAGTCCACTTTTTGTTTACACAAAAGATGAACTACACCAACAGCAGTAGATACAACCACCTAAGACAACTTGGCTGCTACTATTAATTATTTCCACAACTGAAAGATAACTCATTCCACCTTTTCACAAATAATATTTCACTTTACCATTAGATCTTCTTCCTTGCTGGTTAGTTTGAGTCGTTCGTTGGCTAAGGACTCCTCAGACTGATTTATTTGCTGGTCTTTTTCTGCAATTCTGTAAGCATTAAAAAAAATCAATAGTGATCTATAGTGGCCTTCATAAAAGGTAGTCACAGTATTCTTTAAAGTTGTTGCAGTGGATTGTTCTATTAGTGTTTTAGAATATAAGCAGACACTGTGCTCTCTTGATGAAACACAGTTTTTAAGGTTTCTATTCTATTCTATTCATAATTCTGCAGATCAACTTGGAGTGAACAGAAAAATGTAATATAATATCTAGCAGCAATGTATGTAACAGTATGTTTTCCATAAAGTAACATCAGCACTTAATTTCAAGACATAGTCATTTAAAGAGGCTTTAGAGCAGGGGTCCCCAAATCCCCAGGCCACGGCCTACTCAGAACCGGGCTGTGCAAGTGGCAGGTGAGCGTGCACATGTGCACAGCTCCGCTTACGCAAATGGAGTTGCACATGCTTACACATGGCTGCCACTCACACACAACCATCCCCACCCCCCTACCAGTCCACCAAGCTGGAAAGTTTGGTGATCATTTCTTTAGTCATCTAGCAATAACATACGATTTAAGATAGAAAAAAAGAAAAGAATACTTTCACTATTGGGTTCAAGACAGAAAGTATGCCATTATTGAGGATTTCATTCAGTTTCCAACCAGTATATGTTTTATTTCCTTATACGGAGTTGCGGATAAGAGAGCCTGAAGTTCAATATATATTACAGAATTCAGGATGTTGGTTTTATTCTTCTCTCTGCTTTTGACCTTTGGTTTGCTCTGATATAGAGGCCAAAAATCAAGTCAGTTGCATCATTTAGTCCTATATGACTTAAACCTCTTTAGATCTGTCTGACTTTAGCAATGCTAAATCAGGGCCACTACATTGCCTAACCACAGCCTTATCAATGTAATGTTAACTATTATACTAAGGCAGATAGTAGCATTACATTCCACCTGCCCTCCCCCACCCCCCCAAAAAAACCACCAAAGAGGAGAACTGATAGGGGGATGGTGAAGAGAAACTGTTGAAGAACTGTGATTTGGAATGACAGAAAATAGCTTACATACTTTATTTTTAATTTCATTCAAAATATTGTTACATTGCCTTCCAAGACAGTTTCCAGGACAGTTTGTAAAATTTCCCTCCATACAGAAAGTTTCAGAATCAATTGCAAATCTCATCACAGAACTGAGAAGTCCTCACCTGCTGCGTTAGGGTGCAGGCATACAAAAATAGTCACAGAAACTAAAGCTATTAGAAATGTTTATTTTTAAAAATGTAGGAGAAGCTTCTCTTCCTTTATCTCATACACAAAGCCCCCCAGCTACACACTGAATCATACACAATGCTATTTCAATGTAATGTATGAAAAACAAGAAGGGGACAAAGGTAATTCTTCTCCTAAAACAACATAACATACAATGCCCAGAAAACATTCAACCTAAAAGGGAAATCCTTAGGAAGATGCCTGTAACTTCTAAGAAGAATTTGTTACAATAGAGGGTAAAAATATTGACAATTACTATATTTCCTTCAACAAAACCTCTTTCATATGCCCTCATACTCCTTACATGTACAAGGAAGTAATTAGCACAGAAGCAACAGAAGGTCTGGCTGTACATGTGGAAAATACTTACACTTTGTGCAATTCTTCAGCAAGGGCTGAAGCTGAATTCTGAAAAAGAGAAGCAACAATGGGAAATGAATGTATGAACGAATGAAAGGTTTAAAGTGCTACTAAATTAGAAGAAGACTAATTCTTTCTCAGTGTTAAGGATTGTGTTTTATTAGTATTTAAGGTGTTGCACTACGGTAAAGGAGATTCAGGTTCAAGATCCTGGAGAAAAGGATATTAGATATCTAATAAATACCTAAATAAATCAATAAAACATACCAATGTAAACCTATCGCTTCCATCAAATTAATCTGCACTCTCTTTCTCTAGTAGCAATGGCTTTGCCTCTTATCCTCCAGCTGTCAAGTTAGATAACTACAGTAATAGTTATCTCTCTGTAAGAATTCTGAAAATGAGGTAGAAGATAGCTACTGCAGCTTTCTGTTCAAGTGCACAGTATGGCCGTGATATAATATGTGTTTCACAGAATTCTCATGGAAAGATGCAGGCAGAGCAGTAACCTGCTCTAGCAAGCTGCACACCTGAAGCACTAGGAAAGAGCAGCACGGAGAAGATGGAAGAGACTGGCTCCTAAGTAATTGTGGCCACCTGTTCTAGTCTGATGCCCAATGCATGTAACAGTAGGGCTTGTCACATATACCTGGACTGCCATCTGTGAATGGAACTTCTGAAGCTGAGCTTTCAAAGCCTCATTCTGTTCCATCAGCTCCTTTACAAAAAAGAAAATACAAACAGTGAAATACTCTATTCTAAACCAACAATGTGCATAAATACAATAATATTTTTATATAGCTGTGCTACTAAAATTATTCACTCTGGGAAAAATCGTAAAAGTTTCCCCATGCTGTATCATATGGAAATTACAGAAACATCAACAAAGCTGAGGATATCATGGGAAGTCTTAATTCACTCAAGAAAAACTCAAACACATCAGGGTTATTCAATACTGTCTGTTAGCCCTCCCAGGCAAAACAGAGAGAAAACAGGATTACGTGAACTAATTCAGCTTTATAGTAAGGCTACCTTAGCAGAATCTCTAAGGCATAATATTACTGCCTGCACTCTTAACTGCTTGATCCAATAGGCTGGAAACTTCCTAAATTTCTTTCCTTGACCGTTAAAAGTCACCGGGGGCTCTTGCCTATCTTGACTGATTGTTTCCTAGTCAGCATCGCTTGCACCCCACACCCCACTTCGACAGCATCCACACACTCCATTACAGTGCCTTTGGAATCATTTTCTAAGGTCCCCAGAGCAATTTCCAAAATAGACTGCAATCACAATAGGAGCACAAAGTCAGTGTAAAACAGGATTTGCCCAACCATGCAGATTGTACTATATGTAACAAAACCAAGGTGACAGCTTGCCAAAAACCACCCCAGGGAACTAAAATTCATTTTTTCACATTTTAGCATTCTGACTCGGGATAAATTGGTTGTTATCAAATTAACAATCTTAATATGCAACATATCCCGTAACGCTGATGTTGTAAAGAAAAAAAAATCAAAACGTTAAAAGCTAAACATGATCCCAGCAGAATGTCATACCTGCACCTGTCTCTGGATAGAATCCTCAGTTGTGACCCTCTTTTGTTCTGCTTCCATTAATTGCATCATCCTTTGTTCCAGCTGTTGTTTTGAGACCATTGTATCAGTTAGCTTGCTGTGCAGACTCTGGATTTCATTATCTTTGGCCACAAGTTTATTCTGCACATCTATTACAAGAAGCAAAAAATTACTGCTACTAATTAGTTGGTGGGAGAATCTTACCATTATCAGATATGTGAACTATATGAGTGTGAGTGGTCACACTGAATTTTATGGAAGTGTAGGGCATAAATATTTTAGACATACAGAAAAAGAGAGACTGATGTAGGAATGATCTGGCTCAGAACATAAGCAGCTGAATCTCAGCATGAGATCACCACTCTGGAGAATAGAGACAGAAAGTGCATCACTCTCTCACACTACTAAGAACAAGCTATTACACACTAAGGGATTGCAATAGTGATGAATATCTGTAGCTCATGTGTAGGATGAGGGTGAAGTTTCGTTCTTCAAGCTTGTGGATTGGTTTCCGAACATTTCCTTACCAGGCTAAGTAACATCTTCAGCAGAGTTTAGGGGACCCCTAAACTTCACAAGATGTTACCTAGCCTGGTAAGGAAATATACAGAAATCAACCCACAAGCTTGGAGAACGAACCTTCACTCTAACATTAGGGGATGTAACCAATGGTGGTTCTATTCTGCCAGAAGGCAGTTATGCATGCAAAGATAGCTGAATTTTGCAGTCCCCTTTCCCTTCCCTTCCCTTCCCTTCAATGAAGAGACAGGAAAACTATAGTAGGTAGAAGGGAAACCAGCAAAAATTAGATGCCTTGCTTTGAACAATGTAGGAATTGTATCGGAAATCCCATGCTCCCAACAACACAAAAAGAACTTTAAAGAAACCAGTTTTATCCCAGTGATAAAAAAGGAGGGATCATATTCGGCAGCAAGGAAGACACTCTGAATGCACCTTGCTGAGCAGCCTCGTGTTCTGCTGTCCGTTTCCTGAGATAACTTTGCATTTCCTCCCATCTTCGTTCAGCTTCCTGTTGTTGTGCCTTCATGTTTAAAGGAAAGGAAAAGAATATACATGACTGCCTGTATTGCTACATCACTCACAAAACATAAAAGAAAGGTCAAATATTTCTTGTTCTTAATAATTTTGAGTCATGCACTAATGCAAACATATTAAAAAGCAGATTAGTCAAATATCTAAGTGACATGGAGTAGAATAAATAATTCAAGTCTGATCCTAAAAAAAGGTGGGCTAAAAATTGAATAATTATAATGCTTATAATAATAAAGATATGAATATATTCCAATGTTTCTCAACCTCGGAATTTTAAAGTTTCTTCAACTCCCAGAATTCCCTACAGAGCATGCTGGCTTGGGAATTCTGGGTATTGAAATCCAGACATCTTAAAATTGCTGAGGTTGAGAAACTGACATATCCCTATACAACAAACACATTTTAATGTGAACTAGATTGGCACCATGCTTGCAATTCCACAAAATTCAGAGTCTAAAAAAATATGGCAGGAGCAAATTAAGAATTGTTTTACAAGCCTACAAATCAAGCACTACTACCTATAGTCAGGACAGGAACTGATCCACTGTTATCATCACAATAAAATAAGAACAAAGCTATAGAGCCCATACTCCTAAATCAGTTGAAGTAATTTACTGAGATAACTATTCCATTTTTATAGTGTAACCAGTCAGTCATCCAGAATACCTTTACCATCAATCTGCATATCTGTATGCATATGGACATGATGAATATGAAATTATCTCAGAAGAGGAACTATGCAAGTTCATACATAATACAGGGTGTTAGGGTGATTTTTATCCATGCCGGCTGTTTCCAGGGAATCTTATTGCTGTAATGAATGCCTTACTCTATCAGAAATAGATCATTAAAATACAATCTTTAAATTATCTTGTATCTGCTACAAGAAGAGGCTACAAGCAGCTTAAAAGCAACTTTATTGTGGTATTTTTACATTGTTTTTATACATGTATTATGAACCAATTTAAGAACCAGTACAGAAGAGATGTAATACACATTTTTAAATAACATATAAAGTAATACTTATAACCTGACAAGTACCAATTAGAAAACACAAGTCACTTACGTAATGTGGTCTAATAAAATTATGGTTGGGTGCCATCTCTATACACAATCAAATGAAATTATCAGGCATTTTTATAGAATGCTTTAACACATTCTCTGGCAATAAAAGAGGAGTTTATAACTTGTTGGCACTGATTTATATACAGGTCATGTTTCTGTAGCTGGTAATTCATTAAAAGAAGAGTTCACAATTATTGTGTATTCTATTTGAACTAGTAACATATTGCTTGCCTATGCATCTCCTTTGCAGAGGGTCAAACTGCCCTTTGCAGAATTTTTGCATGATCATGAAGTACAGCATTGCAATGATGAAAAACTTGCAGAAAATACAGTTTGTAAGCATGGCAAATCAATACTATAATAGAACTGCCACTTTCACCTTTCCTAAAAAGTGATTTCAAGGTTTCTCTAACATTCAGGAGGATTTTTCAGAGATATAATGGGCATTAGAAAGAGGAAAGAGGAAAAAACAATCGTAATTATTTTAATTTCACATTGGTGTAAAATCACACAAACCAACTGGTAAAGGAGGGATTTCAGATGCATCTCCTCTTCCTGCAGCCATTAGTAATTTTGTGACATATAGTTTACGTCTTCTTACTATACATATAACAGAATAACAGAGTTGGAAGGGATCCTGGAGGTCTCCTAGTCCAACCCCCTGCTCAAGCAGGAAACCCTATACAATTTCAGACAAATAGTTGTCCAATCTCTTCTTAAAAACCTCCAGTGTTGGAGTACCCACAACTTCAGGAGGCATGTCATTTGATCTGGCGTGAGTATGCTTACCATATCTGGCAGTAGTATTATAGAGAAGCCATACCTTCGTTGGATCTCAACAACCAAGAAAAGACAAAATTTCATTAAAGCGCTTCGGAAAAGGATAGATGATTCCAAAGTACTTTCTCATTTTGGATCCAAATACTGCACACTTCTATTGGCAATCTTCACACGGGAGAGATTGCAAAGTCACATTTCCTCTTGGCGGCTCTGAACCATTTGATTTGCATGTTTGCGAACACCGGATTTGCCACAAATATGAAGACAAGTTAATACTCACCTTTAACTGATTGATGGCTTGTTCTGCATTTTTCTTTAGAAGCTCCTCTTGCTGCAGTTTGTTATTCTTTTCTGTCAGCTCATTCACTAGTCTAGCACAATCTTGACGCAATTTGCTGAGCTCTGAAGACTGCCTAGATACAAAAACAATTGGTTGTTTTCACCATGTTGACAATGTCAATGAAGAACATTTGGACAGAAGATCAAGCTGCAGTCACCACGAGTGAAGGTATGGTAATATTTAAACACATATGACAACTATTAAAAATATGGCTATGTTACTGGGACAGGCCAGTTAATTTAACTGGTACCACTATATGTTCTATCAAAAATGAAAGTCAGTTTCCAAGTTAAAGAGCAAAGAATCAAAGGAAGAAAAGCTTGATTACATTTTGCTCCTCTCACATGTTGAGATTCTGAAATGCTAAAGCAACTAATAAAAATTTACTTCTGCCTCCAAATGTCTATTGTAAAGAAAACCTCCAAATCATCACACAAAATTCACCAAGGTGATGAATATACAATTTGAACAAAGAAGACCCTACACAAATAATTTCAATGCAAAATTGCAAGAGAAATCATTCAGTCACAGCAACAACTGTACAGTTAACTATAACTAGGTATATTGGTTCTACTCAGTCAAATATATCGTATTTTTCAGAGTATAAGACGCACCCTTTTTCCTCAAAAAAGAGGCTGAAAATCTGGGTGTGTCTTATACATCGAATACAGCATTTTTTGCCTCCCGAAGCCCCGCCCCTTCACCAAAATGGCCATGCATAGCCTTATGGAGGCTTTCAGAGAGCTCCTGGGGGCCGGGGAGGGCAGTAATGAGCATAACACGGGCCTTTTTTGCCCCCCCCCCCAGCAGCACTCTATAAGCCTCCAGAAGGCTATGCATGCAATTTTTTGACAAAAAACGGGCCCGGTTTTGCAAAAAAACGGCTGTTTTTTGCTTGCTTTTGGCCCCCCAACCCCCCAGGAGCACTCTGCAAGGCCCCCCAAGGCTATTCATACCTTTAAAAAAAAACAGGCCCATTTTTGCAAAAAACGGGCCGTTTTGGGGAGGTTTGCAGAATGCAAAAACTTTTTTTCCCCCATTTGGAAAGCTCTTTAACTGATTGATGAGAATTACATTGATGAAGTGCTGTGCTAGCAGAAACAAAGTCTTAGGTGCTGCAGATTGTCAGCGATTTCCTTCTCCAGCATATGGATAAATATACCTGGAAACATCTACCTACCTACCTACTCTCTCTCTCTCTCTCCCTACCTACCTACTGTATTTCTCTCTATCTATCTATCTATCTATCTATCTATCTATCTATCTATCTATCTATCTATCTATCTACCTACCACTCTCTCTCTCCCCCTACCTATCTACTGTATTTCTCTCTCTATTTCTCTCTCTATCCCTCTACCTACCTACCTACCTACCTACACTCTCTCCCTACCTACCTACTGTATTTCTCTATCGCTCTCTCTCTCTCTCTTTATCTACCTACCTACCTACCTACCTACCTACCTAACTACTCTCCTTCTCTCTCCCTACCTACCTACTATATTTCTATCTCTTTCTCTCCCTCTCTATCCCTCTATCTACCTACCTACTTTTTTAAAAAAAATTGCCTCTTCAAAACGTTGATGCATCTTATACTCCGATGCGTCTTATACTCTGAAAAATACGGTAAGTACTGCCTTGAAAATCCAATGCTTGAATTTTACAGGGACACTGGGAAAATAATTATTAGGGTAAAAATAATGAGAAGAGTTGAGCAAAACATAAGATAGGTTATGAATTTATTAAGCATTCTCCCTTGTGCTACTCAGAGGCAGAAATTCTTCTAAATTTAGTTTGACACTAAATGGCAGAACAGATTGGAATAAATTTCCATGCTATCTCCTACAGCTGAAAAACTAAAATTAATGACAATTAATACTGAGCTTTCTTTTTATTATCAGCAAACCTCTTATCAGACTGATCTGCCCTACATTTTGACAGTAATATGAAGAATACTCAAATTGATAACACTTATTTTTAAAAGCAAATAAAAAGCAATAACCCCCCCCCCAATAAAAAATAAAAGAATTTACTTTCTGTAAGTGAAATAGAATAATATCCATTTTACAGGATACAAAATTATATGAACACTACCTTTTTCTTGACCCCTCTGAATCCCTAAATGCACTGCAATGGATCTAACAAAACTATGCAACTAAGATAAAAAAGATAAGAGTCTCCTTCCAGCTTGGCTCCAGGTAATTTCTTGGCCAAAGAATTGAGGCCTTTGAACTATGGTGCTGGAGAAGACTTCTGCTAGTCCCTTGGACTGCAAGGCGATCAAATCAGTCAATCCTAGAGAAGATCAACCCTGACTGCTCTTTAGAAAGCCAGACCCTGAAGTTGAAAATTAAATACTTTGGCCACCTAATAAGAAGAAAAGACTCACTGGAGAAGAGCCTAATGCTTGGAAAGATTGAGGGGAAAAGAAGAATGGGACGAAATAGAATGAGGTGGCTGGATGGAGTCATTGAAGCAGTAGGCGTGAGCTTCAATGGACTCCAGAGGATGGTAGAGGACAGGAAGGTCTGGAGGAACGTTGTCCTTGGGGTCGCGATGGGTTGGACATGATTTGCAACTAACAACAATAATTTCTTGGCGACAGTGCACACCGGTTTACCTAACTTTAAAAAATCACATTATGTTTGTCCAGAATACAACATGATTATAAGAGCTTAATAATAATAATAATAATAATAATGATAATGATAATGATAATGATAATGATAATGATAATGATAATGATAATGATAATGATAATGATAATGATAATGATAATGATAATGATAATGATAATGATAATGATAATAAACAGTTTGAAGTTCAAGACCACAAAATAAGATGTTCTAACAAAATGACCACAATGGCGTACTTGCTTTCCATTTGATTTGTGGAAGTACTGACAGCATCTCTCAAAATACCATTCTCCTGCTTCAGACGATTGATTTCTGCTTCCATCTGTTCACGAAGCTGTTGAAACTGTGACCAGGAAAACATTACTGTATTCATTTAAGATAACCGCTTTATAATTTATGTAGTTTCATACAAAACATAGGCTCTTATTGTTTACAAATCCAAACTGTGATCTACTTTCAGCTTTATTTCTTCAAGAAATGAAGAAAAAGCTATCACCAGATTGGCTCCCAATATTATTTCTCAATAACAAATCTAGGAACTTTGAACCTAATAATTGTTGCATCACACTGACACTTCCCCAATTTTAGCTCCTGCAATGTAATTAAACACTAAGGTTTGCCTAGGTTTTAATGCACTTCCTTTATTTATTTTTTTGCATTGTAATTTAATTAGTGTTTCCTTATTATGTTCCACTGGTTGTTTTTAACTGTAATTTAAATTAATATTCTGGTTTTGGTACTGTTACTATAAAGGAAGGGAAACTTTAGGAAACATTCTATTTTAAATCTTCAAACTCTTCAATGAAACTATAACTGAAATATTAGTATAAACTGAAAAAGATGTGTAACCTAAATCTTGTCAAACTTGAAATTGTATGAGCAGTTTTCCAAACATGAGCACTATCTTGCTTTTTCATGTCCTTACAGTAGTCCTATCAATGCTTCAGGAACAAAGGTCATATTTAAACATGCAGTGACTGCTAATCTTCTAGCCTTAGGGCAGTGATGGCTAACCTTTTCCCAATGCGTGCCAAAAGCGGGGAGGTCCTGCGCGCCTGTGCCCACACCCATAATTCTATGCACATCCCCTCCCCAGTGCATCCCCCAGGCCTCCTGAAGCCTCCAGAGGGCGAAAAATGGCCCTACAGGCAACCTGGAAGTTCGGTAATGGACTTCCAGGTTGCCTGTAGGGCCGTTTTTTGCTGTCTGGAGGCTTCAGGGGAGCCTCCTGAAGCCTCCAGAGGGAGAAAAGCGGCCCAACGCACAAACCGGAAGTCTGTTTCTTAAATTCTGGTTTGTGCGTTGGGTTGTTTTTCACCCACCAGAAGCTTCATGGAAGCCTCCTGAGGGCAAAAAATGGCTGCAAATGAAGGCCGAAATCAGCTGGACAGTACGCGCATGCACGCTGGAGCTGACAGGGCAACGCCTTGCATGCCCTAAGAAATGGCTCTGCGTGCCACCTGTGGCATGCGTGCCATAGGTTCGCCATCACAGCCTTAGGGTCTCCATATAAAACTCATTCTGATAATTAGGAGGTATATACATTTAACAATCATGACTAATGAAATCAAGTCATGGGAAAGAAATTGATGCGAGACTCGGTGTTCTTTACAGTTCATTTTCTCTGTTCAACACTGTACAGAAGAACAATTACACAATAATTCCAGTTTGCTTAAAATGTTTATTTAGCCACAGGACTGCAATATCTTGGTATGGAAGAAGGAAAGTCTGCTTGCGTAGAGACTGAGCAGATGGTTTAGAGAAACCATTTAGCTAGGGGATGTTAAAGGATTTTGTTCAGTCTACATTTTTAAAAGAACAAATTTGATTCACTCCTACTAGAGAAATAAAGAACCTACGATTACTTATAATTTGGTATAGGTGCTGACTATTTAATTTTTTTAAAAAAAAATCTGTTTCTTAGCCACCAAAGAAAACACAATACAAATATACCAAAGAAATTAGTATCCTATGGGACAAAAGCAATTTAAAATTATGTGAAGGTGAATTCTTTTTTTAAAAAACCTAGCTTATTCACATTACATGGGACAGAAAAGAAGTTATCAATAAATACAGAGAAATCTAATATGCACTTAAGAAATATAATGCATGTTTCCACCCTAAGCATCTAGATACTCAAGTCAAAATGAACATTTTTCATTTTTATTATAGATATTGACTTTACCTTCATTTTCATCTGCTGGCTTTCTTGGTAGCTCCCATGGATTTTGTTTTGGAAAACCCCATGCTCTTTTTCTAAAGTGTTAACTCGCTCTCTCATTTTCGCCATAACCAAATTGCTTCTTTCTTTCTCTGTCATCAGTTCCTAGGACCAAATCAGAGAGTATCTCTTTTCAATAGTCCACCTCATTCTGAGGCCCATGGCCAGTTTACACAAAACACAGAATTGCAGTTCCCTAACATTTTTCTAGGTATGTCTCAGAGCATCTGTGAGGCTCAAAAAGCATTCCTGGAAACAAAAAATATACTTAAGGATTACATTTTGCTCTACAGCATTCAAGCAACTTTTTTATTTCCTTTTAATTAAAAGAATCTTAAAAAATAAAATCAATAGGACATAGGAACTGATAAGACACAATGCTGCCATTAGATGCTTTAGTACACGGGTGTCAAATTCACCACATCACATTGCCGTCAAGTGACGTATCACGACGTTTTTCCCCTTTGCGGAGCTGGGGTTAGCATGGCCTGTGCATGACGCATCCGCCACCAGTTTGACACCCCTGCTTTAATAGATTCGCAGATTTTAAAGACTTGTACACAGCTCACAATAGGAAAACAGAAAGAGTTAAAAAGTTGAAAAGATAGCTGAGCAGAGTGTAGGGAGGGGGCACCGAATTGTGTATAAAAGTAACAAGAAGTTGCTGGAAAGAGTAGGGAGAACAGAGACTGTTATGTATGCTTCCTCCGATGAATTTTCCCCCTCTTGTCGTCACACCTGAAGTGTTTCCTACTGAAAAGATTTTTTTTAAAGCCTAATATCAAATCTCCCAACATAACTGTTTTTATCAGTGGTATAAATGACACACTGAGCTGCGCTTTCCATGAATGATAGTTCCTCCCTTTACATCTGACTATACCAGTAATGACACATTTACTTATTCTGGGATTCACTGTACCTGGGAAAGCTGTTTGCATTGTTCCTTTGCAACAGCACCTTCTTCTTTTGCTGCCATAAGCAATTTATCTTTTTCTTGCAGCTGATGGAGCACTGCAGCTGGATCTCCTTTACTTGCCTGCATGAAGAACACAAAATGAACTTAAGAAGGAACTCAGTCCAGATCACATGTCACAATAAATCAGTTTAACTCAATTGGAAGCCGCAGCAAATCAGAATCATTTTCCTGCCACCCATTTTCCTCCTCTGGCTTATTTCCTGACATACAGTAAGTCGCTGTTATACTTAAGTCCTCAATTCATTCATATTAACGATTATATGCAGCAGCAGTTTCAGAACCCTTGATCTAAGATAATCAATAACTCATCAGCTTGGATAGCCAAAGAAGTTCTGAACCAGCCAGGCACGTGGTAAATACTATTAAATTCACTAGTATGCATGTGAAATATTTTAGGGTTGCAATAAATAAGGAGCAGAACAATCCATTTGTGGCATATGTTTCTGCTCAAGAACAGAATCTCTAACAACCAGCAACCTGGAAATGTATCATATGTGGTACAGGAACAAAATAAGTGACATTATTTGTATTTAGAGGATTTTAAAGGTTTCCTCAAAAAATGTTCTGATCTATTGTCCAAAGAAAGAAAATCCAGATTTGTTTGTTTGTTTGTTTTCCAAAAAAAGAAAATGCAGGTTATTTATCTGGATGGTAAGCAAATGCAATACCAATGCCAGCCTCAAAGCACCAGTTACCTTCTGCAGAATTTCCTGCATGGCATTAGATTTCTCCTTCAATAACTCCACCACATTCATGGCCTCCTCTTCTGTGAATATCATGTTCTTCATAACCAAGATAAAATCCTTAAATTTCACATCTGCATTTTCTATAATGAAGTCAACAGAAGAAGAAAGCAGCATATTTTTACAGTAAGAGTAGAAGGAAAACTATTATTCTGTAATACATGGAAGACAACTTTTCAGCAGGCTTTTTTATAGGAGCCAGCAAGCTATAAATATAAAATAAATGCAGTAGTCTTTGCTTACCAACTGCTTATTCAGTGACCACTAGAAATTTTGACAGGGCTGAAAAGGGAGATTTACAATTGGTCCTCAAAGTTGTGGCCTTCATAGCATCCCCCTGATCAGGTGAATGTGATTCAGGTGTTTCACAACTGGCATTGCATTTACAAGAGTTGCAGCTTCCTATGGTCATGTGATCGCCATTTGTGACCTTCACAGCTAGCTTCCGACAAACAAAATCAATGGGAGAACTGGTAGGAAGTCACAGTGGTCACATGACATTGCACTTAATGACTGTAGGTGATTTGCTTCACAACCACAACCGGAAGTGACATTGTAAGATTGGCACAATCATATGATGTTTCATTTAACAACTATATCAGCATCAGAATTGCTGGTCCCAATTGCAGTCAGTAAGAAAGGACTACTTGTATTGGCAAATAATTTTTTTGCCCATTCCTAGGAAATGTTTGCAAGACAAAACTCCAAATTATAGTTGTACGATCTCTAGTATATTTGAGTTTAAGGCACAATTAAAAAGAAAGAATGGATTAGTGGCAATCTAGAGTCAGATTCTCCCTAAGCACAGAGAGTAGCTTTATTGGAAAGTGTACTGGAGTCATTCCATCTAAGGCTTACCTTATCATAAATAATAATTTTACATTTTTCGCTTAAAAATAAACAGAAATAAGAACATCCAATATTCAGATTATTTCCCACCCAAAATAAAAAATGGATTTCCCACCAAAAGACAGGTTTTTTTCATATGTCAAATAAAGGCTGATTATTGGCAGGTTACTTCAAAGCTCCTTATCTTCCTTTTATGAAACTTAAAATAAAAGATACTGTTCTGATTACTCTTCAAACACCATAGGCATTCGAGATGCAGTAGAGTCATTACTTTCATGTTTGTGCTCATATTCATCTCAGAACTCTGCTATCATCCTCTGAAAAACATATTTCAGGAACTTAGTGTATTCCTCTACTTGAAAATTAACATCAGAGTTCAGGCATTTTAGTTGGTGAGGCCATCAGCAAGTTCTCTGATCCTTGTCTCGGAAATATACAGTACCACCTTATTTAAAATACTAAAGTTAGTCATTTCTGGAATAGGCAAACCAGCCACAAGCGCCAATATCAAGCCTTTATCAGAAGGCCAAGCCAACAAACTCTCAAAATGCAGTACAGAAAGAATTTTAAATCTTTTTGTATCACCTGAACAGGACCTCTTCCCCCTTGTCTTTCCTGTTGCCTCTTCTTGCCTTATCTCCTCCCAATTTTCTTCCTTCCTTTCCATTCCATTCCCTTTGATTTCTGATGCAACTTGTCCAGCCTCTCCCTTCCATTTACCATTTGATTTCAATTCATTTATCATACATTCTGCATCTGCCCACAGTCTTAAAAAATCAAAACCCTCAAATTCTTAAGAATATTCTGGCAATGACTATATATATCCATGCATCATAACACAACCAACTAGTTTTCCTGGCCATGCCTTCTCTTTTGCACCAATACCTTTATCAGTTTCATTCTTCAATTTCTTCACACTGGTTTTCTGCAGTCCTTCAAGACCATCATGCCTCACCAAATCAGCTGCTTCTCTCTTTCCCTCTGTTACGCCTGAGTCTGCATTATCCATCAGAGGAATATATGTTGTTGCACGAATCAAAGGTTCATCCACTAAAGTCATAACTGGAAATTTAGGAAACATACTGACAATAATACATGATAACCTGCATTTAAAAAGTAGCTGCACTTGGTTTCTTCCAATTCAAGCTACATATGCACTGGCACTTTGGTTATTTCTTAAACAGGTACATAGTACCTGATAAAATTATTTTTCTATTACTTGTTTATTGTTCACTTTTGATGGTTTGGGGTTTCAGCCAATGTAATATTTGAATATATTCAAATAAAATATAACCTCTGGCATGAACTGACTACACAATTTTAAGCCAACGTTTTCCCAAGTCTTAGTCTTCCACATCTATAATATAAGAATAATACCGTCTATTTACAAAGAGTTTTTATAAGAATTTTAAAAATATGCATATGAAATATTTTGAACACATGGAAAGTGCTGCAGAACTGCTTTTACATTAGGGTTGTTAAACTCATCTTTCCTCACTTTCTCCAATAATTCACCATTACTGATTAAGTCTTAGATTATATATCAGTATTTGTAATCTATTGTGATGGTTAAGAGTAGCACCATGCACAAATCAAGACTGATGATAATTTTCAGGATTCTCAGCTTAAGCCAAACCTAGATGTCATAGAGAACAAAGTCACACTTGAGAATCTTACCTTATATGCTATAGTTTGCAGGATACTGAGAGCAAAATCCTAAAAACCTACACTAGATTATTTGTTAAGTTGGTGCTCTTCAGATGGTAGCCAGTACTATGCACTTAATTCATTATACACTGTATTAAAATCAAATTCAGAAGAATTGTTTTTAATCAATGAGGAGTCCCTGGTGCTGTCTGAGCTTGGTTTTTTTCTTGCAGACGTTTCATTACCCAAACTAGATAACATCATCAATGCTGGTGAGGAGAGGGGTTTGCTCTTTTTAACCAAATATCAAATGCGCCTTTAAAACTGGTTCAAACTTGCCATGCTGAAATCAAAAATTACAGGCTAACTTGAAAACTTTTAATACTCAAAATGCCATCTTGCTAAATTGAGCACACTAAACAGAGCACACTCTCTTTAATATGCAAGATTGCAGATGATTTTAATTTTATATGAAGAACAAGAAAGAGCCCAGGGCCCTAATGACATTGTACATACTTCAGTGGCATAGAGTTTTGTGTCTTTAATTTGTGGCTTTAATAGGTAAAGGTGGGTGGAGAAGTAAGAAGAGTTGCTCAATCAGAAGAAATCTCTTCTTATTCAACATGCAATTCCTCAGATGGAAACACAAAGTGGGAAATCAGGACCCAAATATAGTACAGGCAGTCCTCAATTTATGGCCACAATTGAGTCAAAATTTTTGATGCTAAGCAAGACAGTTGCTGAGTTTTGCCCCATTTTATGACCTTTGTTGCCACAATTGTTAAGTGAATCACTGCAGTGGTTAAATTAGTAACAGAGTTGTTCAATAAATCTGGCTTCCCCATTGACTTTGCTAGTCAGAAGATCACAAAAGATGATCACATGACCCGGGAACACAGCAATCATTATAAATATGTCAGTTGACAGGTGTCTGAATTTTGATCACATGACCATGGGGGATGCTATAACAGTCATCGGTGTAAAAATGATCCTGTCACTTTTTTCACCGTCACTGAAACTCTGAATAGTCACTAAGCAAACTGTTTAAGTTGAGGACTACCTGCATCATGCCCCTATTTGTATTCCACAACCCTATAATATTTTAAGTCTATATAGTACTTAATAGGATGCTTCCAATTCCTTTGGACTACAACTGCCAAAAGCTTTACTATTGGCTACATTGGCTGGTACAGATAGAAATGGAAATCTAAAAAAGCCAGAGAACATATCTGCTTTATCTCTATTTTAGATAAGAGACCAGATTATATATGGTAGCCACTGTTTCCCTTATTCTTCTTCAACCTGTTTATCTCTCTTTCAAACTGTGCAAATTGGCCACAATCACTTGTGGCAGTGAATTACACAGTGTAACTATGTGAAACAGGTTGTTCTCTTGCCTGTCCTAAATCTGCCCGCACTCAAGCTCATTAGATATTGACTCTGCTTAAGTGCTGACACCGTGAAAATAGCACTGAAGTATAGTGATACATATTTTTAACGTAATATTAATTCTCAACATGAAATTTTCCTTTTTCACAGCAACTGTATTTTTATTACTCTCTAATGAGCAAATGTGTTCAACTGTCACACTCAATGTATGACATATTAATTTTCAGTTATTCTGAAACTTTCAACTGTTCAATCTCAAGCCCTCCTGGTTATGTGAACTAAAGTATACCCTCTGGTACCCAGTGTACTCCTGTAAATGAATACAGGTGTATGAAACAAACACACACACATGCTATTTCATTATACAGTAGAAAATTCTGGTCCCCCTTATGTGTACTGGTAGTAAAGAAATTGAGAAAAAAATCCAGAAGCCATGTTCTGCAGGCTTTCCCTAATTTGTTTGCCATAAGGAAAGTTTAGAATGAAATGTCTCACTACAATCTAGAAAGTTATATACTAATCTATGCCCTGCCTATTAACACATATGTAACAGTACATACACATCATCATACTCTGGATTTGACTAAGCTGTGCTATATTGGCCAAAATCTAAGGTCAGCTACCAGAAGAATTCTTGTTGAAGCTATCTTTCCAGTAGATGGCACTACAACCATCTTAAATACAGTATTTACTTTCAACAACATGAGAAAGTCCAGTGACCCTAAGAACAATGAGCAAAGTTGTAAGAAATATGAATCTCCAAACGTGGACAACCATGGGTTTGACTTAATGTATATAAAGTGCTACTTTTATGGGAATGGATAGCCCACAAATCTTACTACATGTAGTTCTCAAGCACTTATTTTTCTTCTACCAAAAGGTAACAACTGTCATTCATGTCTTAGTTAATTCAGATCTTCATTAAGAGTACAGAAATTATTGAATGCCTATGAATTGACACCAATTTTCAGCATGCTATTTCTGCCCTAACATTCTTTTTGTTGTCAGGCAGGACTTCCTTAGTTCTAGAAACAAATGGTCACAGAAAACTATAGACTCATAGAACTCTGAATACTGTTATTCTTAATGTCTATAATCTGTAGCCCAGTTCAAGAATATGGATTAAATATTTACAATTCATAAAGTTAAATGATTCATCTTTCGTGTAAATTAAGTGGATTCCAGACTATGAAAGTCTATGCCAGAATGCAATTGGTTTACATTCCTTAAGTGAAAAGGGATTGTCATTTATCACAATTAGTAAAATAGGAAAATTCTAAACTAAATTGATTGCATTCTATTAATGTAATTTAACAAGCACAGATTCCCCAAGCCAAGTATCTACATGCATACAAGCCAGATCTGCCAGTTTTGTCTTCCATTTTATGGGACAACTGGAGGGAAGAGAATGTTCCAACTTCAGTCTCCTCGAAGTATATCTGATTCATGAGAAGGATATTGCTAGCCATTTTCCCTCGTGCATTTGAAAAGGAAGGAAGCCTCTGAGGATTAACACCAAAATTACATCCTCATTTTCACAAATGCACAAATGCTCATCTGATTTGGGAGTAATTTTGTGATTGAATTTGAGGCTCTGGACCCAGAAATTACTTAATCCAAAAAAGATCACCCACTAAAGGTGGCTATTAAAACATCAGATATAAAATGCACTTTATTACCATTATCTGTCTTTTGTTTTTTTGCAGACACTTTCTTCTTCCCAGAGCTACTTTCTTGCTTTATCTCAGGATGCAATATGAGAGGATCTTGTTTTCTGGAGGTGGACAGAAGTGAATCACTCTTGGCATCCTGGTCATCTGTAAAAAGGGGGGGAAGAAGCTATATCAGGCTTTATACTGTACACATTAATCTATACATGTTGTACATGTTTGTAGGTATGCACATATCCTATCAGTGGTGGGTTGCAGGCGGTACACCCCAGTATGGGTGTACCGGTGCCTGCCGGGAGCACTGGGTACCGTTCCGGTACGGTGCTCCAGAGGGCCCACCCACTCGCCCACTCTCCTTACCTGTATTTGAGCTCTTCGGCGCTTCCACACATGGGGCATACGGTGCCTGCATGACACTCCGCCGAGCAGGAGGTAAGGACACATGCGCGCGCTGCGTGTGTGTGCGCGCGTGCTGCATGCATTCATGTGGTGGACACCGGGCCCAGTTGCACCGGGATCCGGAACCCACCACTGTATGCTATACATAAGTATAGTCATGTACAAGTTGCATGGAACACTTGAATTCATATAATATCATATTATAGGTGATACAAGTAGTCCTTGACTTATGACCACAATTGAGCCCAAAATTTATGTTGCTAATTGAGAAATGTGTTTTGCTCCATTTTATGGTTTTTCTGGCCAAATTTGTTAAGTGAATTGCTGTAGCTGTTAAATTAATAACACAATTGTTACATGAATCTAGCCTCCCCATTGACTTTGTTTGTTAAAAGGTCGCAAAATGTGATTACATAATCCCGGGACAATGCAATGATCCTAAATATGAAACATCAACAACTATTGAATAGTTGAATAGTTAGCTATAATAACTATAATAAATCTTAGAGTTTATTAGACTATAAACTATAGTATTATAGCTATATAGTATTATTAGCTATAATAAATGTTAGAATTACAAACCATAAATATTAGATCCCTTTATTAATCTTATTAAGCCATGAAGCAGTTCATTTTTTGCTCAGCATATTGTGAAATCCTAGCCACTATAATCTGAAAACTTTGATTGATATTTTGGTGTAAAGCAGGCCACTAGGACTTGTTTTAAAAATTTATAATTAAAACAAAATGTGGCATAACACAATATGCAATCATAACCCCACACTAAAATATGATATTTGCTGCATATACATCTTGCCCCCATTATAGTAATAGACATTATACTACGGTAATATGTAAAACAATTATCATATCTCAGAAAGTATTTGGCTAAAGAGTTTTAAATACTGAGAAAGCCATAAATATATCATTAAGAATGCATAGTAGATTAGCTATAGGAAAACTTTTTTTAAAAAAATATCTGAATATCTGAATCTAAGACATTTTTTGTATAGCTGGAAAGTTTATGTAGGTCAGAAAATATTTCTCTTTTCAAAGCTTCATTCCATAGATCAAGCTCCATTCTAGCAAGATCAAAAGAACCTAAAGTTTAAAGTGCTGATAGAAAACAATGAATGAAATTTTGTGTGGCAAGGCTAAACTTTACATATAAAGTTATTATTAGGTAGGAACTCTTTAATTCATGCGTAACATTCTATTTGGAAATTATTTCTTTATTAAAAGAAATAGTTCATTAAAAGAAATAATGCATTCTTCCTCATTTGTATGGCCTATATAGTGCTTAAGTCTTAGGATTCATCTGCCTGTCCCTCTCACAGTGGCATAAAGTTTTCTTGCTAAAATGCTTGGCACAAAAAATATAAGATCTTGTCTATGGGGGAATAATATTTTATGCTACACCATGGTCTAAAAAGAGGATAAGGCAGGGGTGTCCAAACTTGGGAACTTTAAGATTTGTGGACTTCAACTCCCAGAATTCCCCAGCCAGCATGGCTGGCTGGGGAATTCTGGGAGTTGAAGTCCACAAGTCTTAAAGTTCCCAAGTTTGGACACCCCTGGGATAAGGAGACATGCACACTTTATGAACACTAAGCGTGCCCCAATAATTTAGTTTAATAGTAATCTTAAGTATGTCAAAACAAAGATCACACAGTACCCAATTTGAATGTATTTTTAATTAAATGCTAACAATCTGGATTTTATATTTGGTTGAATACAACCAATTTTGTTGTATTTATTTTGTACAATGACAATAAAGGCTATACTATATTATCATTGTATGAAGAAACAGGAAAAAAACTATTCTTCAATACTGTAAATCTAGGGTTGTACCATCTTTCTCATCTTGAAACTACAATACCTCTTGGGTTTCTTTTGGAAAACTAGGTCATGTTATCCCCCGTTGGCAAAATATAAAACTGGCCGTGTAATTTTTTTTATATACAATACAATCTTTTTTTTCTTTTTGAATTTTTGTTGTTTTTTAATATTTCTTTTTTTCCCCTTTCCCTTTAATAGCAAAAAAAATCCTATCCAATCGTTTTTGCTAACTACTTCTTTGGTTTACTGTAATTAGATGGTAGTATGCATATTGCTTATCAAACACAAAGATAATGAAACAAATCATGCTAAATCTGACTTAAGGATCCAGCAATGGTTAAAAAAAGGTTCTTTATAATCCTCTGAAATCCAGGCCACTTTATGAGGTATATAGGAAATATGCTGGATTGGCTTAATATATTAAACCAAGCAGGTATGAAATGTTACTTACAGCCAATTCCAGATCTACTTATCAAGAACAGAGAGCTGCCAGCAGAGCAGAGCAGCGCCTTATTTTCAAGGCTAGCAACTTCAAGACAAATCAGAGCCACATCCATAATTGCCAGGCCGTGCATTGAAAGACTGTCAAGACTTGTTTTTGAACTAGGCACACCTCACTTTGATTCCAGTTGATCATCATCATCATCATCATAGATAACATTAGAAACTGGTGCTTGAACTTGCTTAATTTCACTGTTGCTTTCCCATTCTCTTACCTTTGGAGCCGTGTCATTTAAACTGTAAGCCTGCAGCTAATGACTCTTATTCTGTAGTAGCGGTGTGACTTGCTCTTTCACACAATTAACTAATATATTGCCATCCCTCCCCCACCCCCCCAAAAAACCCAACTAGTAACACAGTCATACCTATTCCGTTTTTCTGCTTTTTTTGTCCAGACTTTTTTTTGGACCCAGCTGAATCCGAAGGTGGGGTGGGCTGTTTTGTTACAGGGACGGGCTCCACTTTTTTTCCTGCAGGCTTAGAACTCTCCAACTCTTTTGGCACAAGTTCCTCTGAGTTGCCCTTGTGTTTCTTCTCCTTCTTCTTGCGCTCCCGGAGAGTGCTGGGGGCCTCTGTCACATTCAATGGAAGAGGGACAATGTGCTCCTCCTCTGACCCCAAAGCATCTGTCAGTCGGAAGTCCCGAGGAGTACTCTCCGAGTCAGACTCATGGAGGTTCCCATTCTGGGCCTCTTTTTTCTTGCTCTTCTTCTTCTCGGCTTTCTTTTTATCAGTCTTACTAGGCAGAAGCTTTTGGTCCCTCTTTTGTTTGGCGAGGGCTTCATCGTATAGCGTTTCTTTCATAAAAAGCCAGAAAAAGAGGAAGATGACAGCAATCACAACGGAAGGTACTAGGATGATAAAATAGGGAGACTCGTAGAATTCCATTGTGCTTTTTTCTTAACTACAAGAACAAATCTGCAAAGAAAATAAGGGCAAATGAGAATAAAAAGGATTAAGAAAGCTTAAATGCAGTGTTTTTACAGCTATATAACTGAAGCAATGATATTTCCAAATGGATTGTCATTGATTTAAAAAAATCAATAAAATAAAAATATCAATAATGAGATTATAATGTTTAGAATAAGCAAAAGGAGAGAAAAGGAGCAATACCATTTTTCACTGTGCTCGTCAGGAGCAAAGAATCAGGAACAACACAAAGTGTTGATCAGAGTAGTTTATTGCTATTGCCAGGAATCTTAACAGACTAATGCACTCACTACTGAAACTACTAGATAAGCACTGCAAAGTTTAGAGAGAATCTGCTTTCAGAGGCTTCTTCCTATCAGCAATTCAAGGCTAGCCAGTCTCCTCACTTCAGCTCCAGATTCCATAATGCCTGATTAGAGAGAATTCTGCTTTGATTTGCTTCTCTTAGTTGTAATTTACCAGCAGCCATTCCAAGATAAGAATTATAACTTTAAATAATGATGCCTAAGATTGTTTTTTCTTCCTCTTCCTTTCCTCCCCATTCCTGCTTCTTGTAGGCACTGCCTTTTAAACTATAAAATTAAAGAAGTTGATGAGTCTAATGATACATAAGATATTCTATAAAACTATTAAAGATACATAAGATATTCTGTAAAACTATAAAATCAATTTTTATGCCAGAAAATTAATGGCAAGATCAACTATCTTCAAAAGAAAGCAGCAAGACAAAATTTGAATTTTTAATTTGCCTTAGGAAAAGTAAGAAATCCTTAGTTTATGAAAAAGATTTGCAACCTCCCCTACAGAGAACTTTAGTCAATAAAATTCCTCTAAGGTGAAATGACTACAACCCAAGTTAAAGATAAAACAAAGCTATTTATTTGATTTGTGAATGCTCCAACACTGGAAGTTTTAAAGAAGAAATTGGACAACCATTTGTCTGAAATGGTATAGGGTTTCCTGCCTGAGCAGGGGGTTGGACTAGAATGCCTCCAAGGTCCCTTCCAGCTTTGTTATTCTATCCTATTCTATTTAAATTCTGTATTTTACTCAAAGTACAAGAGATAGTTAGTAATAACTACAATACTAGTACATAGCTTTAAAAATCAGTCCTTCAACCAGTCATTTAAAATTTAGCAAAATAGACAATCTTCAAATTTCCTAAATGAAAGGGATGGGGGACATCTGAAAGATTACACTACAAGTCCTAGCACCCATATAGATAGGTTTTCTCCAGAAACATCTATCCCTAACCTATTCTTTCAGGATGCCCAACAGCTAAACCCATCACCTTTGGAACAGATTCCAGCCTTCTTGATGCTCGTTGTCTTCCTCTTCTCTTTCCTTCCTCCTTTCCCAGCATTAGATCTTTACCAGAGAGGTAGGAAATCAAAATGCCAAGCTAAGCAAGCAATACTATGGAAATCGTGATCTCATATTTGGAAGGTGCTGGGAGGGCATGGATGGGAAAAATAGGGTGAAGTGAACTCTAGTAAGACCAATTGGTGTTTGCTAAGCAAACATTACTTCTGCATCTATGGCTTCAAATTTAACCAATGTGTCAAACCATTCAGGCAATTTAATTAATATATTTCTTCAATTCTTAATTTTCAGAGCTTATATTTAAACAAGTGGCAGTTGTTCTATCTTGTCCACCACCACAAAATTATGCATCTATGCTTGTTAACCAATGTTTTTCTTGAGGAAGGATGAATTACTGCCCCTTCTAAGGTAATAGACAATTAATGATGCATTTTGCTCAGCCTAGCCAGCCTCCCTTTACTTTACTTTCTTCCTTCTGACTGACTCTACTTGATGTCCAATAATGTGCTCTGCTAGTCTTCCCCCCGTCCTGCTCCCACATTCTACATATTAGATGTTATAGTCATTATAAAGAAAGAACACGCTACTAAGAAGTTAGATGGGCAATAAATCACACAACCAAGAGATGGAAGAACATTGGGCACTATCTAATAAAATGAAATTCAATGGTGAAAAGAGTAAGGTTCCACATTTAGGCAAGAAAAACTAAATGCACAGGTACAGTATAGGTGGTACCTTGCTCAACAGTAGTAACTGTGAGAGGGATCCTGGAGTCCTAGTGGACAACCACTTAAATATGAGCCAGCAGTGTGCAGCAGCTGCCAAAAAAGCCAACATGGTTCTAGGCTGCATAAATAGAGGGATAGAATCAAGATCACGTGAAGTGTTAATACCACTTTATAATGCCTTGGTAAGGCCACACTTGGAATTCTGCATTCAGTTTTGGTTGCCACGATGTAAAAAAGACGTGGAGATTCTAGAAAGAGTGCAGAGAAGAGCAACAAAGATGATTAGGGGACTGGAGACTAAAACATATGAAGAACGGTTGCAGGAACTGGGTATGTCTAGTTTAATTAAAATAAGGACTAGGGGAGACATGATAGCAGTGTTCCAATATCCCAGGGGTTGCCACAAAGAAGAGGGAGTCAAACTATTCTCCAAAGCACCTGAGGGCAGAACAAGAAGCAATGGGTGGAAACTAATCAAGGAGAGAAGCAACTTAGAACTGAGGAGAAACTTCCTGACAGTTAGAACAATTAATCAGTGGAACAGCTTGCCTCCAGAAGTTGTGAATGCCCCAACACTGGAAGTCTTTAAGCAGATGTTGGATAGCTATTTGTCTGAAACGGTATAGGGTTTCCTGACTAGGCAGGGGGTTGGACTAGAAGACCTCCAAGGTCCTTTCCAACTCTGCTATTGTATAAGATGGCTTGGGCAATAGGCCTACTTCAAATGGCTGACAAAAAGTTCCAAAGAATGGCACATATGAAGCTATGTCTTGGTGGATCACAAGCTAAACCTAAGCCAAGATTCTGATGCAACTGCAACACCAGAGGTTTAGAGCCAAGATCAAGAACAAACATTACTTCTCTTTATGTTGCATTGGTCAGACTAGACTTGGAATACTGCATCCAGTTTTGGATGTGTTTTAGAAAGACTCTGACAAACTAGAGAATATCTGGAGCAATCAAGATGACAGAGTTTGGAATATTTACCAAGATAAGAGAAGATGCAGGGAGGCAATTTAGCTAGCTTCGGGTATCTAAAGGGCTGTCATGTAGAAGGCAGGGCAGAATTGTTCAGCATTGTTCCAGAGGTCAAGAAGCAATATGTCTCAATCACAGGAAAGTAAATTTTTGATGGGGAACTTGGAAAAATTCCTAATGCCACAAGTAGTTCAACAATGAAACTGATATGTCTCAGGAGATAGTAGATTCTTTTCCACTGGAAGTATTTAATGGAGAGTTATACTGTACTCTATTCCATGGCTATACAATGCAATTTATGACTGTGTTGTGGAATATCAATGGTTAATAGCAGCACAATTCCCACTACTTCCTTCTAAGAACCCAGAATATAAAAATCAGTCTCCAGTCCTAGAGAGAACAAAACATAAAATAATTATACCTTAATGTCAGAACTATCTTTATTGGGTGCTTATGGGCTTCCTGAACTGCTTCGTGGAACCACTGAAATTATGTTTGCCTCTGAAGTTAAGCATAAGCAGTGAGAACAAGTGGATAAGACTTGGCTTGCTTAGTCAAGCATGACATGAAAACATTGGATGTAGATTTTGTGTGCATCTATAATACACAGCCTGACTTGTTCTTTAATTTCTAAGCTAGACGATCCCCACCATTCATGTGTCATATTATGCTCACATAATCATCTTTGCAGACGGATTGCAGGAGAATATGAGCATTTTTATCACTAACCCAGGCTTATGGTTTAGCCTGGCATGCTAACTGACCTTATAGAATGAGAAGGGCACTATATTACTATTGTGCATCAGTCATTACATTTCACTGGAGTCAGGAAGGAAGTGCAAATCTCCAGCGTACTAAGTGCTCTACACAATGATCTTTTCTGAAAATGCTCAAAGAACTGTTATATGATATTCACAAGCCAAAGAAAATTATAACAGATCTCTTTGGGGAACCCAACAGAATTTTTATACATCTACATTTATTCTAGCTAAATTGTAAAAAAAAAAAAAAAGCTGTATGCTTGTGAGTAGCCAAAGTTAAATAATATAGGATAGGCTGTGTGCCAAGGAATAATTATATGATATTAATAATTCACATTACATTAAACAACAAAACTTTCTAACTTTAAACTCTCAGGAAAAAATATACTATTATCTGTTCAACGAACATTAATCTTTTTCCTGTGGTCTAAAAGACATATATGGATAAAACCAAATAATGTACTCTGAATATCATGAAAGCCATCTAGATGACTTTAATCACTCTCTCATCCCAACCTACCTCACAGGGTTGTTGTGCATAAAAATTGGAATTGGAATACTTTATTTGGCCAAATATGCTTAGACCCCAAGGAATCAGTTTCCAGTACAAAAGCACTCAGTGTACTTGCAAGCAACAGAGATGACGACAACAACAATAAAACAGCTGGCTGTGTGCAACAAATCATCATCATCATTATAATGCTAATAAAAGGGCAAAGGTAATAATAAAAAGGATAAATAATAATAATAATACAACCTGACTATATGGGTTAATATGCATACACATTAGACAGAATTCTAAGAATTAGGTGTTCATAGAGATGGCACGAGGAAAAAAACTCTGTTTCTAGTTGTCTTTGCATTTAATGCCCTATTGCACCGTCCCAACGCAAGGAGTTGAAACAGTTTATGTCCAGGGTGTGAGTGGTCTGTTGATATTTTCTAGCCCTCCTAATGGCCTGTGCAATAGACAAGTATTCTATGGAAGGCAAGACGGTTACAATTGTTTTTTTTCTGCAATCTTGACTATCTGTTGGACTCTGTATCTGTCCTGTTTGGTTGCTGTACCAAAGCAGAGTTATAGAAGTACACATTACAGACTTAATAATTCCTCTGTAAAACCATATCAGCAGCTCCTGGGACAGTCTGAATTTCCTGAGTTGCTCAAGAACAACATTTTTTGCTTTAACTTTTAATGATAGTTCTAATAAGAAGTGTCCATTTCAAGTCCAGGCAGATTATAGAACCCCAAAACATGAAGGACTCTACTGCTGATTGCATTCTCTAGAACAGGGGTGTCAAACTCAAGGCTCGAGTGCCGGATCTGGCCTGCAGGGTGCTTAGATCTGGCCTGCAAGGCTGCCATGGAAACAGCAAAGGAGCAGCCCACGGTGTCTCTGCCAGCAAAAACGGAGCTTGGGAGGGCTACTAGTAGACCTCTGGAGCTCCATTTTCACTGGTAGAAGATTGCAGGAGGCCGTTGCAGCCAAAAATGGTGCTCAGGAGGCCATCTTTGCTGGCAGAGCGCTTGGGCCACCACAGGAACCCCCGACATGAGTGATGATGAGCTGGCCACACCCACCTTGGCCACGCCCACCCAGCTCCTCCAAGGTCAAACACAACCCTGATGCAGCCCTCAGTGAAATCAAGTTAGACACCCCTGCTGTAGAATATAGTAAAAGAGAGCAAAATAGAAGGGCTAAAATAGGAGGAGGAAAGAATATTAGTTATGTTTGCCATCCTGAGTTATTAATGGGATTAAAAAACCTTAAATAATAAAAATATAAATACTAAATGTGTACCGGTAGCCCTCAACCTATGACAATTGAGCCCAACATTTCTGTTGCTAAGCAAAATAGTTAAGTGAATTTTGCCCCATTTTACAACCTTTCTTGCCATAGTTGTCTTGTGCATCACTGCAGTTGTTAAATTAGTATCACAGTAATTAAGTCAATCTGGCTTCCCCATGACTTTCCTTGGCAGAAGGTCACAAAATATCACATGATCCCAGGACATTGCAACTACCATAAATCAGGGTCAGTTGTCAAGGGTTCCAACATGCTGCAACTGTCAGAAGTGTGAAAAACAGACATGTAAATTTTTTCAGTCCTGTTGTATATTAATTTCGCAGAGTCACTAAATGAACTGTTGTAAGCTAAGAACGACCTATATTCTGAATTCCAAGTATCAACATTCTTGTTCTAAATTACTTTTCTCTGATCTGATAAATAGCATAGTCATCATTAAATAATAGTGTTTGCTACTTTGAGTCTATAAAAACTTTAGCCTCACAAAACTATCAAAAGTCTGTGTTAATTAGAGCAATGAACCTTCTTAAAATCTTTTTATATTCAGAACAGAACATGCATTCCATTAATTATTCTGTAGCTAAAGTGTTTCCGAGAGCCAAAAGAATTCAGACTAAATGGGTTAAACCAAACCTATTCCAATCTAATGCCTCCTAGATGTGCTGGATTACAATTTATATAAATCTCAGATAGAGAAAGCTAATCAACTATTTGTGCCATCTAATAATTAGGCCATTATACAATTTTTAAATTACTGAATGGGGTGCAACTTTCAGTCAAATAATAGTCAAGTCTTCCCATTTCTCCTATCCTTTGAACAGATGACTAAGTACTGTGTAAGTGCTATGTAAGCATGCCAGATCACAGTTGGGGAATGGTACAGCTACAAACTGAATATTGCATTGAGCAAGTGGAATCAGGGAGTTAAGCAGAGAGCTAGCCAGCTCTCAAGAGCATTTGAAAAGTTAAAACTATTTTAATATGTAGTATGATTGAAATGTTTGCAATACTGAAAACCTTGGTTTAGAATAGGTTATAACAAATCTGAAAGAAATTAAAAGAGAGAGTGAATCCTCTTTGTACAATATCTCCTGCATAATGAAACACAGAACCCCACAAGTACTGAATATATCTCTGTCAGTCAGTAAAGGCTAAACAGTGAGACAGGCAACACATCAGACTTTATTAATATAGTCAAACACGAGTGCTCATGAAGTTCAGCATCATCTGAAAGTCATACATTGCTCAGCCATAACCTGGATTAGGAGGAGACACAGATTCAAATTTCCCCTAAATGTAAAGAACTATTGAGATGACCTTAAAGAAAACTATACAGAAATGGTTAATTGAGGACAGCTAACCTAGCACACGGGAGGTTAAATTGGAAGGGATTGCCACTTTGAATTTCTGGAAGAATATAAATACAAAAGCCAAGCGACTAAATTATTACTTGTAAGGTATCATTATAAAACTGATAAAATAAAAGAAATGCATATTTATATTATTTAAGGAAGCACTGATTCACTTCTATTTTCATTTTCTATTTTCTTAGCCAACTTTATTATTTTTGTTAATAAAGTTATAATAAAACCAATTTGATCTATTTTTAAATCAAAATCCAAAATCTTTTAAATCATGCAACTCTTCTCTTGATTAAACTGATCCAATTAAGCCTTTTGTTGAGCACAAACTCAGACTTCCAAATATCCTCTGGGTAAATGCTTTACATTCCATCTATAATAGAGACACATCAAGTCAAACGTATAGTCCTTTGAAAAAGAAAAGATCTAAGTGACGTTATTTTGCTTAAAAAAAACCTGGGAGTATATACCCTCCAGAAGTATTTGGTTTTAATCATATTCAAAACATCTTTACAAGAAAAATATTTTAAGTAGTTTAAAATTAATACTATATTAATGGATTTAAACCAAGAGTTTGCTAATATGTAAACAATGCCAGCATTAGACAAAAGTTTTAAACATGATTACATTCTCCCCAAAAGAGCATTCCCTGAATTCCAGCTATTACTGGATTTGTAGGTAGTAGCTATATTACGGAGTATATTTGTGCCAAAAATTACTACTCCTGAGTTGGCTGGATTCAACAGGTATCCAGACCTTGGGGGTTGGACTAGAAGACCTCCAAGTCTGTTCTTCTATTCTATACCTTGTCTAGTGCCTGACTATTCTTAAAAATGTTTCTGCATATTTTAATTGGTACAAAATATAGTGGGTAGACTATTAATCAGAACAAACTACATGATGTTGATTCTGAAAGGCCTCCATGGCGTGTTAGTCACCTATTGGGAACAATTTGAACTGCTGGGGATGAATTTTAAAGCCCTAAATAGCTTAGGGCATCATTATTTGAAGACTTTTTCTCCTACCCTGAGCCTGTCCAGTTACTTAGATCAGCAGGAGAGGAACTTTTAAAACTCCACTTATTCCTCAGAGTTGATTATCTGGCAAGGAGAGGACTTTTTTCCTATGGGCTATGAAATGCTCTCCCAGGGAGGTATAGCCATGTGAAAAACAAGACCTTATGCAAAGTTTGTCCCCCTTTTTAAATAATTGTAAGAGAAATCAATATTAATAAAAGCTGCAAGAATTGGCTCTTCACCCAGTTCTTCCTCAATGGGAAACAAAGACCCTTCACTCAATCACATTTGCCCATTTTTGTCTTTTATCTTTTATGATTTGATGGCATTTTTTGTTTGTGACTTGGCCAGAGTCATTAGGCGTCAGGCAATTTAAATTATTTTACTACTACTACTACTACTACTACTACTATTATTATTATTATTATTATTATTATTATTATTATTATTATTTAGTACATAAAGATAAATGTGATGTAACTGACGTACTATAAAAAACCATTTTGCTAACCTTTATTTACCCCCAAATAATATATATTTTTGGGTAAATAAATAATAATATTTAAAATAATGATATTTCCTTCTGTGGAAAAACTAAGTATCTTTGGTACTAATACTTAGTATTATTTCTTTTGCCAGAAACAATCTCAAGTATGTGTCCCAAAGGTGCTTTTCCAAAATGCAACTGGACTTTATTTTTCTTGAAGGTGTTTTGCTTCTCATCCAAGAAGCATCCTCAGTTCAGACTGAATGCTGGTGAATGGAAGGATTTATATTTCTTATAACTTTCTAACAGTCTCTGACACTGACTGGAAGGAATTTTCCCACTTGTCCATGCAGAATGTTTTCAGCTATGCAAATTTTGAGGGGTTTCTCGCTTGCATTGGCCATTGCAAGTCACCCCACAGCACCTCAATGGAATTTAGATATGGGTTGTGACATGGTAACTCCAGAGCCTCCATTTCTTTTTTTTTCTTTTCTTTTCTTTTTCAGGCATTCCTTGATGGTTTGGTTGGAATAGTTGGCTCACTGACACGTTGAACTTTAATTAACAGATGGACTCACACATTATCCTCAAGCACCCTTGGTACAATGAGGAATTCATAGTGGTGAGCTGCCCAAGCCTGTTGCAACCAAGCAGTCCCAAGCTATAATATTTCCACCACTCTACTTTACAGTTGGTATCAGGATTTTTTGGGTGAAATGCTATATTTGATTTTCTGGTACTGTGGTGAAATAACTCTACCCTTAGCTCATTGGTCCAGAGCACATTATTCTAGAACTCCTGCTCATTGCCTAAGTGTTATGAGCAAACTTTAGTCTTGTCCTGGTGTTATTTCTGGGCAGCAAATGTTTTCGTCTGGCCATCTTCCAAATAGATCCAATTGGTGCAGCTTCTTTTGAATAGTAGATGCATACACTTTGACATCAATAGTGGTGAGAGTTACTGTAGGCCATGTGATGAAAGTCTAGGGTTCTTAAAGACGTCTTTCAGCATTTTGCATTCTGCCTCAGATTGAATGTTGGGGCAGCCTATCCAAATTGGCAGTTGTCTAAAATCTTCTCCACTTGTTGAAGATCCTCTACGGTGGAATGATTGATGGGTAATTATTTGGCTATCTTTTTAAATCCCTTCCTGGATTTGCAGGCGTATATAGCCCTATATCTGAAGGCTTCAGAATGGTTTTTGAGCTCGGCAAGGTGATACCATACACACTTCAACAACAAAGAGCAAATCAAATTAATGTCTTAGGTTTCAATAAGACTGGTTCCTCCCAGATCCTGTCTAATGATGTTCTAATCAGTTGTACCTGATGTGAGGAAACTGATTCTAATTTTAGGTTTTTGAGCTAGTGATAAAATGTTGAGGTGTATATACTTTTCATACATGTGAAACTTCATATATGTTTATTTAAATTAAGATAAATGGTGCATGGTATTTATTATATCATATTCCCATAGATCAATACTGTTGAAACGAATGTCACATATCTACTTTTGAAATGTATAGAAAAAGTTTAAAAAAATTAGTGGGGTGTACCCACTGAATCATGTTTCATATGATTATGGTTGGTTCAAGGCAGTGGTGTGTTCTGGATTCCGTTCCAACCGGTACGGTTGGAACGGCCCCGGCGTCACCCACATGCACACACGCATGCATGTGATGCGTGCATTCGTCCTACCTGTCAGCAAGGCTTCCGCAAGCCTCCGCGATGCTTCAGCTGCTCAGCGGAGCGTCACGCAGGCACTGTGTGCACCATGCGCGTGCACGGAAGCATGGAAGCATTAAAAGACAAGTAAGGAGCTCAGACGGGTGGGTGGGCCCTCCAGAGCACCGGAACGGAACAGTATCCAGTGCTCCGGGCTGGTTCCGGTACGCCCGTGCCGGGGCATACCACCTGCAACCCACCACTGGTTCACGGGTCATCAGACTGTGTAATGATAGAGAGATAATATTAGCATGTGTGGAATGTAGATTTTGAAGATTTCGCTCAACAGTTCATTAGGGACATGTACAATTTATCCCTACAAAAAGGACAAGCAAAAACTTCAGAGAGGTTCTCACTCACATTTCAACTTGAAAAAGAAATTTCAGCAGGTCGCAGCAGCTAGCTTGGAAGATACAAAAAGTCAAGCTGAGCTGGTATCTGGCTAAGTATAATAGAAGAAGAGCTACATTAGTCCATGTTGGCAAAAATGCATCTGATGAAATGAGCAGCAGTTCACAAAAGCTTATGCCTTTTCATAAAAGCTTTAAGCCGGAAAAAGTGCTACGCAACTCTTTCTAATTTCTTGCACAGAGACCAACTGGAAATATCAAGAGTGATAAATTATAGTGAAAAGCTTAAAAAACCCAAAAGATAGTAATGGAAAATATTTTCTGCATTATTGTCAAAAAAATTATAAAGACAGGACTCAACTTACTTCTCTCAGGAATTAAAAAGAAAAACACATTCTTCTTTTATCATTCTTTCCTAACCACATTTCCAAGCAAGTGAAGGAAGAAAACTCTCCTCCACAAAGTTGTCTAAATGCTATAAGAAGGAAAATAATCATTGTAGTTAAATATGAAATGCCAGCAAAATTTGAAAATAATTTATATTGGAAATATTATATGAAGCAAGATGGTGATATAAACAAAAAAAAAGGAACCAATTCACTATGCCCCATATCCAGGATCAACCATCAAGGCATTACAAGGTTCTGAAAACAGAGCAGAGTTGATGTCTCTTTTGCATCGATTTGGACATAATCAACATGAAAACTGGAAGGCACAGCATTCTTCTCTCAAACATGTAGGTAAAAAAATGTAACTTGGCAAAGTTTCAAGGACTTGGAATGGGGCAGGGAAGAGAAAACAGTTAATTGCTGCATTTTTGCAATTTTCATGTCAAGAGTATAATAACCTGGCCAATGGCAATTATAAAATATTTACTTAGTCTTATCCTTGTGGAGAGCAAGTTCACCGCAACCCAGCATATCTGTGAGACATGAAACTAGAAAAAGACCCTGTTGCATTCATAATAGAGAGGACAGAGGAATCTATGCCCACTTGTTTTGTTTAAAACTCATTTTCTCTTAATTCAAGACAGGCAATTCCTTCCTTTACAAAATAAGCCACAGCATCTACGTAAAGTTTTAAAGTGAGAAGGGGAGGAGTATGTGGAAAGCAATAAGGGGGGAAAGTTTGAACAATTTAAATTTAAAAGCACAAAATAAGTATATGAGAATGCAGAATGTTATAACTAGTTAACAGATTTCTCCAACTGCCAGAAAAGATTCAGTATCTTAATGTTTAATCTTATTTTCCAATAGGAAAATGTGGACAAATGATCTGAAATTTACACTAAATTATAATCTAAAAAGTTTTTTTAAAATAAAATGATGTAGCATTGATATTTAACACCTGAATAATTGTCAAAGGTGTATACTGGCATGTCAAACAAATGTTGGAAATGTAACCAATGTGAGGGTACCTTTTACCATTTATGGTGGACCTGTAAAAGTGCTAAGAAATATTGGGATTAGATAGGTTTGCTGATCCAGAAGATTCTTAAAGTTGATGTACATTTGAAACCAGATTTTTTTCCTTTTATGGGTTCATGGATAAACAGAATGAAAGTAAATACCGGACTTTGTTCTTATATATGACAACTGCTGCAAGGCTGCTATATAAACAAAGGCAGAAGGATATGCAAATTCTCACAAATGGATCCTGAAGGTAATGGAACGGGTGAAGATGGAAAAACTGATTACTTTGATTAAAGATAACATTTTGACTGCTTTTTTCCCCCCTGCATGGAAACCCCTTTTTGGATTTTCTGTTCAATAAAGATAAAAATGAAGTTTTGACTTTGAGATTTGAAGATTGGATATGTTTTGATTATAGCAACATTGTATACTGTATATTGTTCAATAGATATACATTTTATTTTATGTCATTTTATAGTTTTATACATTGGATATGTGTAGTTGTGAAGCTATTATGATTATAGTTTATCTGTTCTATTTAGATTAAGATGTATTATACAGTTATTTTTTATTGATATAGCTTTTAAATTTTCATTTTGTATCTGTTTTTGTTAAAGTAAAATAAGAGAATGTTTTATCTTATAACTGGATCCATATTGAAGATAATTGTAAGTACCTTTTCTGTTATTGTTTTATGTCACTTTTTAATTTTTCCCTGTTGTTCCTTGTTCCTTTTTGTTGTAATTTTGCATTTTAACTTTCTATCTTTGATGTTTCATAAAATTTGGCATATAAAAAAGTTTAGTATCTTAGTGCAGAGATGCATGACTTCCTTATAGGACTATCATATTTTTTAATATCCAATCAGGCAAAGTGAGAACATGCTCAAAATTCACTCCCACTTTGTCTTAGTTAGCCCATAGTGTGCTTGCGCATGAAAAAGAGAAGCAAAACCAGAATGAATAGATACTGTGTTTCCCCGAAAACATGACCTACCCCGAAAGTAAGTCCTAGCTTGATTTTTACACGTGCCCAAGACAAGCCCTACTCCCAAATTGAGCTCTAATTAAGATCCCACCCATTGCAGGTTCAGGGGGTGGGGAAAGGCACACAGATTAAAATTAAGCTAGGGGGGATGGGTGGGTGGAGCTGCCCTACTTATCAGGCCTTGCACACCCGACCCCTGCCTTGCAGGCCAATTTATTCTATGGCTGCTTGCAGCCGCTTGTGCATATTGCCCCCGGCCTCCGTTTTGCCATCAGAGGCCTTCTGAAAAGCCCTCTGCAATCAAGAAACAAAGTCCAGATTGACACGCACATTACCCCTAGCCTCCGTTTCACCGTCAGGGCTTTCTGGAAAGCCCTCTACAGCCGATAACAGAGCTCCTGATCGATCCGGAGCTCTGTTATCGGCTCCAGAGGGCTTTCCGGAAAACTCTGATGGCCAAATGGAGGCCAGTGGCAATGCATGCAAGTGGCAAAAGAAGTGGGCAGCACCAGGCTCCTGCTGGGCGGGGCTCTCGGTGCTGCTGCTGCAAGGTGAATCAGTAATTAGACCCCCTGAAAGGAGTTTTTTCAGGGGTCAAAAGAAAATAAGAGCAGGTCTTATTTTCAGGGAAACACGATAGTTGTGCCTTGCCATATGCCAAAAACTTCTGCCATGTTATGGGTTCTAAATTAATTATATTTGGTCACTCCTGATCAATAGAAATTATCTGCAATACTACTTAACAAATCAAAAGAGCTTTGAGAAAAATTTTGTTTTTGTTCTTTAAAGTTTTCATTTATGATAACTGAATCTGCTTCAAGGGGGAATGGCCCCTCATCCTAGGTCAAACTACTTCTCTCTTTATTAAGCAAATAACCAAGCTCAGGGAGCACCAAGAACTCCAGAGCTCTTTATTATCCTTTCAAAGGGATAGGCAAAAACATTATTTATTCAAGTATGCTTCCAGGATGTAAGTACTTTTAACCTTCTACGTTTCTCGGTTTCTCAATTTTGGAACATTTTTGTCTGCTCTTTTAAAATATTCCTTCTGCTTACTATTTTGAATATTTTTCTTTTCTGAAAAAGCAAAGTATATATTCAATAAATAAAATAAATGTAAAATTTATGAAGAAAAACATTTCAGGAAGAAAATATTATTTTGTTGGTCTCCAAGATGAACTCAATTTACTACTGGCATCTAGTCAGAATAATAGAATTGGAAGGAACCTTGGAGGTCATCTAGTCAACCCCCCACTCAACCAGGAGACTACTACAGTATTTCAGACAAATAGTTGTCCAATCTCTTCTTAAAAACCTCCAATATTGGTATACAACTTCTGGATGCATTTAAACATATAAAAAACAAGAAATAATAAAATAAATAAAAACAATAAAAACAATAAAATAAAATAAAAATAAATAAATAAATAAATAAATAAAAATAGTCATTCCAGAATCAATCATCTACAGCTCCATAAACACTTAATGTTCAGCTTGGGAAAATTATTATTAGAAATAAGCAGTAAATATGTTAACATTGTTCTGAAATGCAAGAAATTTAGTGTTCTTAATAATAATAAACTTCAGGTTTTGAGTATGAAACAAAGGGAAAGAAATAAAAACAACATTTTGAAGGAGAAATATATATTAAACCACTTCAGAAAATAACATATATCTTGAAGTTAGAATTAAAAAACTAACTAAATGGCTCAGCTCTTTCTGAGGGGTTTTCTATCTTTGATACAAGGAAAAAAACGCTGAAAATTGATTGCTTTTACACAAACGCATGTACAACATATATTCCTAGTGAATGTTCCCAAATGGTCTTTCCTTATGGATTACTGTGTTTAGATGTGTACGTTACATGGATGTATTTACAAAAATGGATGGAGACAAGGAGCTTCGAATCACTTTCTTCCCACTGCATAATGCCAAGTCCTTCAATTCCAGCCTTACTTCACAGGTTCTCTGTTTTTTGAATCCCACTTTTTCACTGCTTTTTTTTCTATTCAATCCTAGTCTTGGCTTACTTATTTCATACTCACTTACTGCAATGACTCTTACTGGAATTCCATTTATTTACATGCCAATATCTGATTTTATTGGTGCCACAATCTTAATTTTCGGGTGGTAAAGCTTCAGTAGAAATATCTTTTGATGGTACAATCTACAATTTTTATCTGTAACTGTTCAAATACTTATTTGTACATTTCTGTCCTAGTACACAGAAATAGTAACTACGACAGAGCATGTTAAACATCCAAAATTTCAGTTTCACAAACGTTTGTGAATAAATGCATCAATGTGTTGTTCTCAGAATGTGAATATAAGAATTGAACAAACTAAATCCAGTAGCATTTTTTTCTCTAAATAACTTCCAAAATGTAATCTGGCCTTGGAGAAAGTCTACTTGTTAAATAATAGGACACTCCTCATTAGGATACTTCTCATTCTTCCTCTATTTTGCCTAGATCCAAATATCATCTTTGAGATTATGTAATAACTTGCTGAACAAACCACAGTGGTCTGCTTCAAAAAGGCTTCATGTACTGTATATTCTTACATTTTAGTGCATATTTTGACATCTAGAACTAACAATTAAACCAATGCGCAAACTTGGAAATGTTAATTAAAGGTCATATATGCAAGAAAATTATCAGTTAAAAATTAACTCTCAATCATGTCATCACTGAGGGTTAATTTTTAACTGTTATCTTGCCTGTGTGCACAGGATAAATTAAATTATATAAGGATGGAAAAATCTTTAGTGATTGAAAGTTCCTGAAATGTTATTTTGGTATTTAGAAATTTAACTGTAATTTCATTCATGTCCCTGCATAAATATTGCTCAATTCTGACAATCCTTTTTTGGAACTTAATTTTCTGGTTTTAGAATAAGAGAATGAAAGCAAAGAAAATGAACAATATTCAGTTTGTTAAACAGCACTAATGGCTAAGATTTCAGTCAATTCTCCTTTTTTGACTTGTTAATCTTATCTGAACTGAAATCACAATATTAAAAGGTCGCAGTTTTTTCAGATTTCCAGAGGGGGAAATGCCTCAGTAATCCTTTTATATGTCCACTTCCCCAATGACAGAATTCTTCTTTGCCTTCCAGCTCCTCCCAAAATTGCATTCTACATTTCACAGTGGGAGACAATGAAGAACACTTCCTACAATGACTAAAGTTCATTAGTTCTCACAATGACAAAGCTCATAATCTGGTTCAAACTGCAGCTAAATGCACTTCACCCTCAATTCTGCAAAGCAGAAATAGGTGGAGCACAGAATGACTGTGGGGACAGGAAAGAGAAAAATGTTTCATAGCTAGTTGCATCATCACACCACCCTGCACAAGCTTGAACAAGTCTAGGGTTTTTTTTAAATATGGCATGAGACACAATACAACTCTCAATATTATTCTCAGAAAGAAAGAGTAAATGTGCTTTAAAATCCCGTGTGTTATGGGCTTCACACAGAACTGAGTTACTGGCAGACAATACTACATATTTTACAGTATGTATATTATTACAAGTTTTGAAAGGCAAAATTAAAATCTAGAATTTATCAAAAGAACAGAAATAAGATTCCCACACTTTTATATTTTATATACTAATCTTCATGTTGGTGTAGAAAACATATTTGGTGTAGAAAACATATTTTAATTATGAAAATTGTACACAACTGTAAAACTGCAGCAAAGGTACCTGCAAAGCAAACTTCAGAATAAATGCCACTGGTTTTTATTTTAATTTAGCATTAGCACTCTGCTAGGAAATGTCCAAAATAAAGACAAAATTATACCAAATATAAGGGTATAATGGGAAGAGAAAATTAAAGGGACTCCTTCCAACAAAACTTTGATTAAATTACTTTTACTAAGAGGAATATACATTCTTTCTGGATCCCACCATCTCTTTCAAATCACAGTGAATATGGTAACTTTTATTCATCTTCCTAGCAGACCAATAATTATTATTCATATATTACAATGTGGAAAGGACAATAACTGTTAAGGTAAAATGTAGTCTTCTGGGTAGGATACAAACTGCTTTGTTCTGGATGTTTAATAATTGTATGTTTGTATGGAGTCATAAGCCATTAAACCTCTTCTGGAGGAAGTATTTTCTGATGCTTTCAGTAAGAACTACGAAAAGCTCATTCAATTTAAGCAAACAACAGAACCATCAGAACCATGGCCTAAATCAGTGGTTCCCAAACTTTTTCAGTCCACCGCCCCCTTGGTGCTACAAACTGATCCTCAGTGCCCCCCACCCAGTGGTGGAATTCAATTTTTTTTACTACCGGTTCTGTGGGTGTGGCTTGGTGGGCATGGCTGGGGGGGTCATGTGACTGGGCAGTTTGCACGACAGAAGGAAGATAGTAACAGTAAAATTCAAAACTAACAATTAATTGCACATTTATTCAAAATCCAATTTAAAACCTTTTTAGTTAATGTTAATTCAACAAAAGTGTTGAATATGATCCAGTGATACCAGGTTTCCAAAGTCTGATAGTCATTTATCAAGAACTTTAGTAACTAGTAACTTAGTAAACTCAGTAAAATTTAGTAACAACTTCATTGTTCTTAGTAGATGATAATTCCTGTGTAGATATTGAAAGAAGTAATCTCAGTAAGGTATTATCACAAAGCACAAAACTGCAACAGATATCTAAGATATCACAAACTTACACAAAAAGATGTTCTTGTAAGAAACCCAAAATGGATAATAAACACTTTTGTCTTTTATCTAAAGTTTTTCATCTTTAGATCAATGATCTTCATTATTCTTTCTCTCCCTCACAAACATACACATATACCAGTGGTGGGTTTCAAAATTTTTTAGAACCTATTCTGTAGGTGTGGCCTGTTTTGTGGGCATGGCTTGGCAGTCATGTGACCGGGTTGGAGTGGCCAACTTGTAAAATATGGTGAAACTCATTTAACAATGCTCTTGCTTAGCAACCAAAATTTTGGGCTCAATTGTGATCATAAGTTCTCTTTCTTTTTCTTTCTTTCTTTCTTCCTTCTTTCTTATATCTCTCTTTCCCTCTTTCTTTCTTTCCTTTCTTTTTCTTCCTTCCGTCCATTCTTTCTTTCTTGTGTGTTTCTCTTTCTTCCTTTTCTTCCTTTTCTTCCTTTTCTTCCTTTCTCTTCCTTCCTCCCTTCCTTTGTTCCTTCCTTCTTTCTTGTCTCTGTCTCCCCCACTTACTTTCTCTTTCCATCTTTCTCTTTCTTTCTCTTTTTGTCCCTCTTTTTTCTCTCTCTCTCCCTCTTCCTTCCTTTTATTCTCTCTCTCTCTCTCTCTCTCTCTCACCCCCACTCTCTCTCTCACACACACATACCTTCCAGTTGGCGAGAATTTCTATTTTGCCAGCTAGGAAACTGGCAAAGAAGCCTCATTTTCCCTGCCACCTGCAGCTCTTGGAGGAAGGATGAAGGGAAGCGAACCCCGGGCCTCATCTCTGCCTCCTTCCTCGAGAGTTGGCTTCAGGGGACGGCCAGCCTCTCCTGTCACTGCACCCTTCACTCACCTTTCACCCGGAGGCTCTGCTAGCAGGGTGCCTGCCATTTCACCTCCCGAGAGAAGTTCGGGAGAGACATGCAAACAGCCACAACTCGAGGCTCCTGAGGAGGATGCTGGACACCAGGGGTGGCAGTGGCCCCGCTGCTGCTCTTCTGCTGCTCCCGGTAATGCAGGCTTCTTGGACAGCATTACGTTACGGGCGCACCGATTCCAGCAGCTGCGTTTTCCCTTGAAATTTGCTGTCCCAGCAACCCGAAGGGGACATTCTCCCAGCATCATCTCAGGCGCTCCCACCCTTAGCCGTGAGGGAGTGAGGACGGCTGGGTGCAGTTTGGCACCTCCCGACTCCCCTCAGATCATCGAGGGGCCTCGCGTACCTGCTCGCTCACATGGACTGCGTGCTTCCAGCAGAAATGGGAAGCATGGGGATCTTAATGTAGTAGGGCAGGGGAGGCTGGAACGGGAGGTTAAATAAACAAATTTGGCTTCACTTCCTTGCGCGGCAAGAAAGGTGCCTGAGACAACACTGGGAGAATGTCCCCTTCGGGTTGTCCCCTTAGCATCTCCCTGTCACCCCCCTTGCCTCTTAGCACCCCCCTAAGTCATCCCACTGCCCCGCAGAGGGCGGTACCGCCCACTTTGGGAACCACTAGCCTAAATGAAACAAGTATAATTAACAAATACTCCCCCCTGTATCTATTTCAATACAAGCAGTCTTCAGCTGACTTAAATTTTGTTTAGTGACCAAAATTGAAAATGCCACTGAAAAAAAGTGATTTATAACTGACTGTTTTTCACACAATAGTTGCAACATCTTGATGGTCACGTGATCAAAATTCAGACACTTGGCAACTGACTCATATTTATGACGGTTGCAGTGTCCTGGGGTCATGTAATTCCTTTTTGCAACCTTCCGGCAAGCAAAGTCAATGGGGAAGCCAAATTCATTTAACAATTATGTTACTGGTACTAACTTAACTGCAGTGACTCACTTAACCACTGATGCAAGAAAGGGGAAAAAAATAGGACAAAACCCCTTAACAACTGTCTCATTTCGCAACAGAAATTTTGGGCTCAACTGTGGTCTAAGTCAAGAACTACCTGTATCTGTGTTTCTACCCAGAATATATGCAGTAGAAATAAGAGAATTTTATGTGCGGGCGCACATGTGTATATAATAGTAATTGTCCCAAGAGAGTTGAACTACTACTAGTAGCAATCCCAGCAGCCTGCTAATAATGAGGGCTACTGCAAAATGCAATTCGGGAACAACAGGCTGATCAGGGTTCTTCCATATCTGTGGGGAGATGTAGAATGACAAATGTGGGACAGGGGTTAAATCAGACCACACAATCCTCATAAGAACCAAAGTCTTGTTGACTGTTCTTACCAACTCACACTAATCAATGATCTCATTTAACAATTTGGCTAATCAAATATTGCAATCAAGACAAACACTAACCTATTAGAAATAACTAGTACATGCTTCAATAGTTATTTTGTAGGCATTCTTCAAATAAATACTACTCTCAGCACTTGATTTGATAAAAAGATGATTATACCAAGCTGAAATTGCTATAAGTGAAGCTTACAACTTGTTCCTATGAAGAATCAGACATTTTCAAGTCCACATCTAAGAATCCACCGGTCTGGACACATCTTACATATAAAAGCTCTGTCAAGAATACTTTCACAGCTTTTTAAAGTCTACCTCTATTCCGTGTGAGATTTTACCCCTTGAGCCTTACATTACATTTCTGGATATTAAAAAGTCAAACTACTTAGACAAAAAGGCTGAAATGTCAGTTGTTTGCATAGTAACTTTAAATGGTTCTTTAATATTTTTATAATTCAATTAAATATATTTTAATTTAAAAATTATTCTGAGGTAAGATCCATGGCTAATAAATTTTACAAATAAATAAATGAAGATCCTGCTGAAGAAAATCAAAATCCTCAAGTTTTCAGCCTATTATCAGGCTAAACTTTTCAGCAGATCCAAAATTCCACTCAGAAGACAGAAATCTCATGCATACTTCATATGGAATTTCCTGCCATTAATCTTTGCAAAGTTTAGAGCACAATCCATCAGCATATTTAGGAATAAACACTACAGAATTTTATTCAGAAAGCATATAGACAATATGTATAACACTGCACATTTTTCTGAACACAAGGGATTGCACTGCACATTATTCAGGTACAACTGTCATTGCAAGGAGACCGCTAAGCATTTCTGTCCCTCAAGTATTGCCAAACTACTAATAGATACAGAGGTGTTATTTATTACAGTACATAACATCTTGTATTATAGACAGCTTAATGAAAAATATTCTCATGATACAACAGGTAGATAGAAATAATTCAGCCTTCCCCAATAAGTATTCTCTAAAAGAAAGATTGGACTATGATTCCTGCTATAGACCATACTACTTCATAACAGAAGTTTTAACTAATGTATATGGAAACATCAGTTTGAAAAATGCGAATCTGAAATACAACTAATAAAAACTCATTCAGACTTTCTTCACCAAAAGGCCTTATATTTTGGAATGGAGAAGGGCATTACAGAATATTTGTAAGATCCATATTGCAGGACAATCACAAAGGAAGGAGAACCATATTACTTTTGTAAATTATAGCTCACCATCAAATGCATGGAATAGCTAAGTCCTACATTAATTTAATTTGCTACTCCATATACCTGACAAAGGAATCATGAATCAATGTGCATTGGTGCTATATTTCATAACAGTAACAAATACCAACAAAATAATTTAAATACTGAGAGGAGAGTTTATTTATTAAATGTATACATTACCCATCATAGGCAGTAATCAATTTACATTAGCACAATCTCAGTTCCAAACTCAGGTTAGTTGCCCTTGTGACTTGAAAATCTTGCATTTTTTACATAGGCATTTCAGAGATCCTGTCTAAACTTCATTTTCTGAATAGATGTGGGGTGGGGTACGGGAAAGGAGACAAAGAACATTATTGTGAACTTTGCGTATTTAGGTAATAGGGCTACACAATCTGGCATACAGCTACAAAACTAAGCAAATACTTAATTTGTGGTTCCATTGAAATCTATTGTATAAACAACAACAAAATATTTGAGACTGCTTCATTTGCTATTCTATTAACATAACACTTTTTCCTTAATTCAGTAACATTTGAAGCAGTTTCTTTTAAGGATATGTAAGCAAACAAATCCTAGGCTTAGAACATTCTCAGCAAACAATCATTAAAGATCACAGAAAACCAATTTATTATGCTGAATTATGATGATTAAAACATGACAAATACTGTATGACTTTCATCATAGGCAGGCTTAAAGAGATGCACTGTTAGAAAAACAGTTACACTCAGAATATAAAATGAATATAGTCCTTTTCTTCTCATCTGCCTTTAAAGAACACATGCAATACTTTTAAAAAGGACAAGTGGTGCTGGTGCAATGAAAAGACAGTTTTCCTTTGTATACTGCAGTCCTAAATGTTGTCAATAAACTAAAATAATGAAAAATGGGGGAAATGTACTAAAACGACAAAATTATTCTATAACTTTTCTCTATTTACAGTCATCTCCAAAGTCCAATGACAATGTCCCTGTACTGACACTTTATAATTTAAAAGGCCAGAGAATATTGAATATATGTGTGCATGTATGTATACACAATTACATTTTTTAAAGGAATTACTAAAATACTATTCTTTTCCCTCACATTTACTATATTGACATTAAATCCTAATGCGTTGAACAAACTTAACATATTTCATCCATATCACAGGGAGACTTGTCAAAGAATGTCTTAGAATTGTAGTAACATTCAATCTATTTCATTATCTGATTTTGTCTGAACAACTCTCAAGCTGTTCAGGCATTCAGTGTAACAGTGCAAGAAACAATGAACCACAGCATTAAAGAAAATCAATCTCAGCCCAATGCACTGCTAGAATCATTCCAAACTATGAATTTTAAAAGAAAGGACTTAGTACAGTTCAAACACAATAATTGTGGGTCAGCTTAGGGTTCTAAAATCAAGCTGACACAATACTCAGTAAGGGGTCATAGTTCAATAGCAAAGAATACCTTGGTTTCCATTCCTCGCATTTCCAAGGAAGGCTATAAAAAACCCTATCTTCCTATCTGAAGCCTTGGAGATCAGTTTTCATTTAAAGTAATGTAGTCAGTTTTAACTACTATACACGGATTAACCATCTGACTCTGTGTAAACCAGTTTCATACAAGTTCTAATCTTGCACATACAAAATTAAAATTCCTGCTTCACAATCAAAGAACACAAACCAGTTTGTACTTGGACAATCCAGAAAACCATGATCAGTTTTAGATGCTCCTGATTTTCCTTTCATAGTAGAAATCAGAGAGACCCTAACCAGGGGCTCATTCTAACTTATTCTATTAATACTATGTAAGAGTTCAATGTTGCTTCAACTAGCCCTTTGTTTCCTTATCTGTAACCAGCCAAAAGGAATGCCTTAATAGGTTTTTAAAAACTTAACACTAAGTGTTGGGTTAAATATCCTCATTTATAATATATATGCTGAATGACAGTTGTTAGATTTCCCAAAAAAGCAGCTCAGACTTGGAAAGAGGAGAAGTAGAGAAGTGAATGCACCTAGGTTTTGTGCTGAATGGACTAGCATTTTTTTCCCAGTTGGATATGCAATACAGAGGTCTTCTTGCTCTCCACCCATGCCACACTTAAAATACGTCAACTGGGAAAGGAGGCTGACTCAACCCCAGATATATACATCCCGAACTGCAATTCGGACCCCTTCCCAAAGATTGCCTCCCCTCCTTTTCCCCTTCCAGCTCAGTCCCCTGCACCCAGTCCCTTGGGGCACATTTTGACAGAGGTAGACTCTACTTTGGCCCCTACATCTATATCTATATACAAGGGCAATCATTAACTTTGATTAAAATCACGCACAAACTAAATTTATTAACAAAATAAATGGGAAGGAGAGAAAGGTGGTCCCTAGAGAGAAAGGAATGCAAGTCCTCATTATTCACCCCACCTTCACACTTTCCACAGAATAAAAGGGGCCTTTTAGAGAGGTAGCGGTAGGGAAGGGGCCGTTTCTCCCTATTTCTGGGGGTGGGGGGGAGGAAAAGAGCGCTCCAAAGACCCCAAAGTAGTATATTTTAGGATACTACTGCAAGGCTGTAAAGAGTTACTTACTCTCCCGGTTCACTTCCTTCCTCCACAAAGGCCGTTCTCTTTCTGGGGAGCGCCAGAGAAACCCCCTCCCAGGTCGGGAGGTGGGGGCTTCGGCGCCCCTTCCCCTGCCCTCACCCGCCCCGCAAACAGGGCCTGCAGAGAACCTGAGGAGACTCCTTCCACGCGGCCACTCTGAAACCCGTGGCCGGATGGCCCCGTCAGCCACTCCCCGCGTCCCCCTCCCAGGCCTAGCGGGCCCAGGAATCCCGAGCAGCGGCCCAGTGCCACGGAAGCAGCTCCGCTTAAGCGCTCCCACCTCCACGCCCGGGCGCCGCCGACGCTGCTGCTTACGAGGCGGCTGCCCTCACAAGTCCCCGAAAAAGGAATCCGAAGAGGAGGAGATGGCGGCCGGCCGCCTGGAGCGACATACCTGAGGAGGGCAGCCGGCGGAAAAGGGAAGAAAAGCTGGTCGGAGGAGGAGGAGGAGAAGAAGGAGCTGTGGCGGCGGCAGTGAAGCCAGCAACGAACAGGCGGCGACGGCTCCTCCTCACACGACGGGCCTTTCGAGGCGGAGAGGAGCCGGGGAGGGAGGGGGAGAGGCGGTACCGACACGTCCGCGGCGTCGGCCCGACCCGGCCCTTCATACATCCAGACAGTCATCCATCGCTTCCTCTCCCCGCCCCGCCGCCTGTTAAAGGGGCGAGCGGCTCTCGCCCTCCCTCCCTCCCTCCTTCCCTGGAGCAAAACCGGCGGCTGTTGGCATTCTTATTCCCGCAGCCTGCGACTGACTAGAAGAGCCCTCTTTGCGGAGGGGGTGGGGGGGTGTCTCTGTACATCCTCAACGACACACATGTCCTTCCCGCGATCTCCAGCCCAGATCTTGGCCGTCTGTGGAGATGGTGAAGGAGAGGGTGCCTCTGAGAATGTGCAAAGTGCCCGCTTTCCATTGCTCGGCTTCTCCGCGCGATAGAAACGAAGGGGAACCAAGATTTGTAGTCAACTGCTTATCGCTGCCCTTGCAGCCTCCGCGCTTGCAGTTAAACTCGGGCATTTGTGTCTCTATCACGTTGACATTTCTCAGGCAATCTTTCCGTCCCTCTGACTTGTCAGTCAAACCAGCCCGCGGCGGTTTCTTCATGTGGCCAAGTACTTATGTTTTTTTTCAGGGTACCTATCGCAGGGCGAGAATCCCGCCTTTGTATAAGGTAGCCGCATAACGTGTGCATTTTTCGGATATATGAACACGTGGAAGCTTTTTATTTATTCGATTTATACAGCCCCTCCGCCCCGATCTCACCGTTGTGACACTGGGCGGTTTATAATTAAATAGTTGCATGAAATCCCCACTTCCTCCATCAGAAATAAGGAAGGCCCAGATAAAGCAAACTAAGGGCTCAAATAACGAAGCATTTTGCTTTTCAGAGTGGCTGTGCACAAGCAAGACAAAAGGACAGTGGTGTTTTGTAACTGCTCCTATGCAGCTGGCATGCAAGAATATCATGCCTGGGCATAGGGAGAATACAATGCTACTGTTAACTAATAGCCATGTCCAGCGGGTGTGTTCACAAAACAAACCCACAATCAAAGTTAACAAGTATATGCATATCATCACATCCTACACATTAACCAGGATTTGGGATTTATTATGTTGTCAACAAAAGGCCCAGTGCAAATTCTTCATCTATTGAATTCTTATGATTCAGCTTCAGTCTGTTTTTTCAAAAAAAGATAAATGTCTCCCTATCCATTTCCCACACATTCTGTATTATTTGTTAAACCTTTGTTTTCCATAGAATTAATTTGACATTCTTAATTTGCTAATTGACTGATTTATTGTACTTTTTCCTCATAAAGGATTGTTAATTGTTGTTATAAGTTTGTAGTCAATAAACTCAAAAGCCTTTGTTTCAAATGAAACTTGACTTGAGTTCATTTTAAATCCTATGAATCATCATTTTAGCCAGTCTATCCAGTGCAGAATGAATTCCTCTTCTGCATGTTTCCAACTAATATGGTCCTGATCTTAAATCCTATGAATATTTTACATTAAATGTTTTAATGTCTTGTAAATTATATGTTTTATGGCTTATATTAGTTTAAATATTTTGCCTATACTTGAAAAAATGCTAAATATTTAATCTGTATTTCAATGGGAGCCCACCACAAATTCAGTTTTATGTACTAAACCAAATTTTTAAAAAACTTCCAGGAAGGAAATGGTAAACCATTTTTCTATTGTTGCCAGGAAAACATTATGAATTTCTCCAGGAGTAGTCACCAGGAGTGAAGCATAATTCAAGATAAATTTTACTTAAGCAACATTGAACAGGCTTTACCTTGAAGACAATATAAAAATAGAATAAGTATGTAAGGATAGTTTTTGTCTGGATCCCAAACTAGTATAACAAGATAAATTTATTCCCCCATATTCCCTCTGCTCATTCCTATCAGTAAAAAATGAACCTTCCTCTGCCTATCTTTCAAATAATTTCCTTTATTTCAGGCAATTGTTGAGCCCAGAAGCACATCACAGTTTTGTTTTAATTATTGTTTAATTTATGTTTACCAGAGCCTTTCTTGAGCTGCATTAATCACAAATGTGTGATTAAATATCAATTTAGAAAAAGAGCTCCCCCTTCTGTTAGCATAGTGAACAAGTATGTATCTCAGTGTGCAAAATGAATGGAAAATATTTTTGTGCTTTTTATCCGTGGACATATTGGAGAATCCTATCTTCGTGATCAATGATGCATTAGAATCAGCATTTTATTAATGAAATTTACAAGAATCCTATCAGCTGGAACATAAAATTTAAAATACCTGCTGTGCAACCATTGGTTATGGATGGGAAATATAATTCAAAGGCTTTATCCTCATTGTCAATTCTAAGGCTGATTGTTGTACTTGTTGTCATTAGTTTGATCTTTATATTTAATTTCACTGCCCTTTTTCACTGTACTTCTTGACTTTTATTAGTACATCTTGCAAGTTCTTTTTTTTTTCATAGTGTCCTCACCAGCCAGTCTATTTCATCATGTTCTGTCTGTATGGTAGTTTCCTGATCTGTAAAGAATTGTTTCTCATGAGGACAATAAGATGTTCTGGGATTCCAATTTGTCTAAAAACCTGCTACAGCTTGATGTGATTGGCATGATCTAAGGCCTTTCGGGATAAATGAAATGCATATTGATTTCTTTTTGGTGATCTTTGGCTTTCTCGGTTATCTAGTGTGCATCAGCAATAATGTTTTGTATTCTTCAGCCTTTTCTAAAGCCACTTGAAACATCTGGCATCCCCTTTTCCATTTAGGGCTCTAATCTGCATTGGATGATCATAAGCACTATTTGCTAGCACATTAAATTAAGGACACTATATAATAATTTACACTCTGTTATTTTATTTTATTTTTTAGTGTTGGAATGTAGATTAAACCAGTGGTGAAATTCAATTTTTTTTACTACCAGTTCTGTGGGCATGGCTTGGTGGGCATGGTGTGGCTTGGTGGGCATGGCAGGGGAAGGATACTGTAAAATCTCCATTCCCACCCCACTCTGGGGCCAGCCAGAGGTGGCATTTGCCGATTCTCCGAACTACTGAAAATTTCCGCTACCGGTTCTCCAGAACCTGTCAGAACCTGCTGGATTTCACCCCGGGATTAAACTCTTTCAATCTGTTGGCCAGTCTGTCGGTCCTCAGATTTGCTGGCACAATTTGGTAGCCTAAGCTTGTAGGTCTAATTTCTTTTGGTGCTTTCTGTGTGATTGGTAATGTCGATAAATGTTTGATGGGATGGCTCATTGGGAGGACAATTAAATAACATAATTTTATACAGGTAGTCCTTGACTTATGGTTGGCACAGTCATAAAGCAGGTCATCACACGGCCAACCCGATTTTATGATCTTTATTTGAAGCATTGTTAACCAAATGCAACACTCATTAAGCGAATGCTGTGAACCCATTATTTACTGTGGGGCCAGTTTTCACCAGAAACCAAAAATATATGTTTTTTTTCCAGGGAAAAATGTCATAATTTGTGGTCATGTGACTGTGAGTTGCTACAAATAGCCATAAATACAGGCCAGTTGCCAGGCATCAAAATGCAGTCACACCATTGTGGGGGAAGGGCAACTGTTGGAACTTCAGAACCAAGTCATAAGTAGCTTGGGGAGGGAGTGCTTCGTAAGGTAGATGGTCACTAAACAAATAGCTGTAAGTTGAAGACTACTTGTATGCAAACTGAAGGATGATAAGAAGCTGCTAAATACAGATGGTCTATTTAACCTTGCTTAATGATAATTGCAATTACAATGGTGATGAAAAAATAACATTGCAAGCAGTCCTCTCATTTACAACCTTCGGCAATATTTAAAGCAAAGGAAAGCTGAAATAAGAGCATAGGCACAGTTATAATTTCACTTAGCGACCACGTCACTTAACAACTGACTTGCCAGTCCCAATTGTAGGTGCTAAATGAGGACTACCTGTACATCTGATTCTCCTTCATGTAAGTTACACTTGTAAGATTCTCTGAAATCCAACTTGGTAAAATTGCCTGCTATTCTAAGTACTGAAGATGAGGGGAAAACCGCATGACCCCTAGTGATTGTAGAGCTCAGTAACCTATACTGATGGATTACATATGGGAAACATTTTTTTCAAAAAAGGAAGAGCCTCTAGGGAAGGGAAAAAGGCATAGATGAAATCATTTCGCAAGTGCTGGTAAAACAATTCTGTCATAGATTAATGGCATTTTGCAGGAATCTGAGCTCCAGCCGTGTTTATGGAACGCTCTCCAGATCTTGATGCCTAGCAGGATCCGTTTTCATTTTCAGTACATCAACATATTTTAAATGTAATATAGTTTCTTCTGTGCTGTGTTGAGTGGGAGAACTTGACATTCCACAGGTGGTGAGAGATGTGTGCCTAGGAATCAGATGTTTTATAGCCCCAGTGATTGTGTGGATTCTGAACTGGTTAGTTATTAAGATTATTGACAATACAGAATACAATATCAGGGAAATGAAATCAAGTTGCAGGGACTATTGATGGTTTACAGACGCTGAATAAGAGAAAATCCATGCATTCTCTGATGCACTCTTGAGCTCCAAGTTTAGGAGTCTCCAATCAATAATTTTGATTTTAACAGGGAGATGGACAGGTTGAATAACGAAGTCATATTTCTATGAAGATGATAAGAGGATAAAATTGCACGTGGCACCTTTTTAGTCTGGAAACTGATTAGAAATGGATGAATAATGAGCCTAATGTGTAAGACTTATTCTAAAGAAGAATTCCAAAAACATATTCAATAGAAGAATTCAAGCACATACTCTATTTTCAAATAAGAAACCTATATAGGTAAATTAAGGAATCAATATTCCAATACACATTTTTCAGTGTAAAGGGAAGACATTGAGGTTTAGGTATTATATTTCTTATCAATGTAATACCAGTATTCACAACCAACACCAGGATCTATGTACAGGTTTCATTTGTATTGAGGGTAAGTCTGAGTCTAAAAGTTCAATGTTATTATGCAGTGGGATGTCTGTATAGATTTTACTGCACTTACTTTCTTCATGACTAATTTCTATCCAGACAGATTTTGAGCATTTGGTGTATTTTGCTTGCAAAAGTTTTCCCTCCCCACATTCCTATAGATGCAATACATTCCTAGTGCTTTGGGACTATGATTGGGGGGCTGGGGATTTCTTAGCAGACTACTTGTGTGAAATGACTAGATAGTGTCCAGCCAGATATCATTTAGTGCATTGGCACAGCTTTTCCCAGAAAGAGCATGGAGTTCTTCTAGTTCCCAGCTGCACTTGAAACCTATGGTGAATAAGTGGTGTACAAAAGAGAACAGAAATATCTTCTCCCATCACCTGTACTCAGCTGCGATTTTTGGGGTCTTACATTCCCAAGTAGAGATTGATTAATGCAGAGTCTGGATGCCCTGATAAATGAGCCCATCCCATATTTCATCTGGTGTCTCCTCTTTAAACTGTTCATGTAAGCCTTTTTCATTGCAGCACCCATCCTGAGCTAAGAACTAAAAGTCAACAACATGTTTGCGCAGATCATTTTCTGAGTCTTAGGCAATGGATCTCACAGTTAGTGGATTGACAAGGCTGTCACAATTAGTCCCTAAGAGTCTCACAAAAGTGGTGTGTGTGTGTGTGTGTGTGTGATATGTATGTATGTATGTATGTATGTATGTATGTATGTATGTACATACATATGTATATGTAAAATTTGGGCAGTTCCACAGCTGGAGAGTAGTTTTCCTTTTGCCAGTTCTCTCTGTCAAGGACTCAATTAAAAATCATATTTGGGAAATCCCTGGAGGTTAAGAAATACCTAAGTCACATTGAGGGAGATGGATAGTAAATTTCCTCAGATCCCCATCATATTAACCAGGCAGGCAGCTGTTCAATATCTGAGCACAGCTGCTGCTGCTGCTGCTAGATGCTGGGCAGCACAGGAACTATTAGTGAGGATAAATTGTGCTAGCTTGGTTGCTTCATCATCTGGCATCATAGGACTCTGATTCTGGAACCAAGAGTTTGGGACCTGACTTGTGATGAAAGGATTTCTGAGTGGGTGTAGAACCATGCTTTAATCCTGGAGTTTTGAGTGCTCTTTTTAACTGGCATGAAGTTGAGAATAGGAGTAGCTGTTCTTGGTGTCAGGATTTCAGGGAGAGCATGACAATAAATCTCTTAACAACTTGACCAGCACTCAGGAGGTAGCAATAAAAGAGTCAGTGGCAGAGCTTGGGTAGGAAAGTTGCTTTTATAGTAGGTATAAAAAGCCAAAATGAGAAAATGAACTGCTGTAAAATCTAGCAGTTTTCCTTCTTTCAAAACAGTAAGTAACTGGCCCCAGTATTTTAATCTGTTCTCCCACCATTATGTAGTAAAGGACTTCTTCCACTCATTTCTCATCTGTGGAAGTGGAAGACATCTGCATCAGATTTTTGTTAATGACCCAGTCTGGTCTCAAACTATTTAATTCTCACTTGGTAGTATCAGTCCTCATAAAAGGTAGAGTGTATAAATATAACATCAGCATGTAGATGGAAATGTACCATGATAGTATCAGTGTACAAAGCCCTAAAATATGCATTGTCGGGCCCCAAGCACCAATAACTTGAGGAATTACTTCTGAGTAGTTTCTTTATTGTTCACCTAGAGACAGAATCTTGCCAGACTAAAGCAACTATCTGGAAAAGTATAGATATATACTTTAGATAGAAGTATGGATATACTCTATGAACTGCTAAGGAGAAGCTACTCCTTTCCTGCCTACCTGACTTTCAAAGCTCTGCTTCCTCTTTGCCTTCTGAGATACAGCCCCTCCCTCCTGGTACTTCAGACTTCATTTCACTACAGTGTAATGCTCAGGAATATATACAGCTCTCTTCAGCAATTAAAACAGCAACATCATTTACAAGGATGGTACCAATATGAAGCTGAGTACACCTGCAAGCACATGCATGTATGAGTGAAGACAGCCAGATTGCAATTTCCAAAGCATGAATATGGAATTCAACGTTGGTGGCTGAATACAATTAGAACAATGCATAAAGTGCTTAGTGAGTATTTAAACATTCAATATATAACATTCCCTTATTTGGTTAATGATCTACAAATGTATAGGGAATACTTGTACTGATGTTACAGGTGAGTTTATAGATACATTATGAAAAACTATAAGGGTCTATGCACCTTGGTAGACTGTTTACTACAGATGGGGAAATGGATCAGTGGTGGGATACAATTTTTTTTTACTACCGGTTCTGTGGGCGTGGCTTGGTGGGCGTGCCATGGCCTGGTGGGTGTGGCAGGGGAAGGAGACTGTAAAATATTCCCTTCCCACTCCAAGGGAAGGTTACTGCAAAATCCCCATTCCTTCCCGATCAGCTGGGACTCAGGAGGCAGAAAATAGATGGGGGCAGGGCCAGTCAGAGAGGTAGTATTTACCAGTTCTCCGAACTACTCAAACGTCCACTACTGGTTCTCCAGAACTGGTCAGAATCTGCTATCACCTCTGAAATGGATGGAGAAATATTAAATTGTGCAAATGTTGATAGAAAGTTAGTGGATGTTACGCTCTGTTGTGATGAAGAAATTAGAGAGAAATATGTCAAGAGAAATATAAAAGTAAGTTGAATACATGGGAATAAGAAATCAAATTGAATCAAATCAAATGTTTGTTACAGTCCAATGACTATACTTAAGAAGCCTGTATAATAAAATAAAAGATTAGTTTGCTGTAATATGTCTATGGCTCTCAGCAGGACTAGAGGAAAGCTAGAGCAGATTTTTGCAACCTACATTTGGTAGGCTTAATTTTCTTCTGTTAGTTTGAATCTGCCTTTACTTGAAGTATCCAAAAGGGGTCATACCGAATCTGCCCCCAACTAATCCTCACAAAAATCCAAGAAGGCTACGTAGTAGTGATTTTGTTAAATATGACAAGTGTAATTCAATATACCAACCCATGCAAAGTAATTATGAAAATGCTAGCAGGGAATTCCAGAACTGTACAGTAGTCTGGAAAAACCTACCTAAAAGACTGTAAGAAAGCACTTCCATATTGTTGCCAAGAAGATTAGACAATCTTATCTTTGTATTTAGCTGGAGATGAACTTTATCATAAGACCGGGATGGTGAACCTATGGCATGCGTGAGTGGTGGCATGCAGAGCCCGTTCTTTGGGCACATGTGCCATTGCCAGGTGCTCTTCTGGTTCAACAAACAGCCCGTTTTCCAGGCTGTTTTCTGGCCGTTTGGGGGCTGGAAAACATCCAAAAAACAGGCATGTGCGCGCCAACCAGCTGGACCTTGGGTTTCCAGTGCTCTGGCACATACACAAGCATGCACATGCGTTCCGGTTTGGGCACTCGGTACCAAAAAGGTTTCCCATCACTGTCATAAGATATAGATATCCTTTGACACTTGCCCCCAGCGAGATTGGCCAAAATGTATCCAAATCTACCCCCCAAATGTTGGAGATGTAACCACAAGTCTGGAACATTCTCCCATATGTGGTGGACGTGCCCCATCACAAGGAAATATTGGTGCAAAATTCAGAAATGGCTGGAAGAAAGTACAGAGCAAAAGATAGAATTGAAACCAGAAGCTTTCTTATTAGGAATATTAGATCCGAAAACGGACAAAAAATTTCAATACATAATACTACACATGCTCACTGCAGCTAGGATTGCTTTCGCACAAAACTGGAAATAAATCAATATACCCGCAGACGAAACAATAATTAGAAAGGTACTCGAATATGCAGAGATGGACAAAATGACAATGGAACTAAAAAAAAGAGAAGAATCAAATTTCTATAAAATATGAAATAAAATTTATAAGTAGCTAGAAAACAGAAGGCAAAGTAGGAAATAGAAGTCTTTATTTGTGTTGTTTTTCCCTAACTAGTATTGAATTTAACGTTACTAATTACTATCAAACTTAAAGTACTGACCACAATGTAAATATAATGGCGATATGAACAACTAATAGTATTACAAGTGTTTGTACAACTGTTATTACATGATTATAGAAGTTATAACCGACAGGAAGACAATGTAGAATGGTGAACTACGAAGGTTAAACATGAATGTCAGTACAGAAGGCTGTATAACTATTTTATATGGTTATGTTTGTCTTGTTGTTTTCTTTTTTCTTTGTTTGTTGCATCTCTTTTTTTGTTTTTAAAGGTAAAAATATTTAATAAAAACTATTTTTTAAAAAGATATAGATATCCTGGAGTTCCAGCAATGGATCAGGGAATCGCTTATTGAAAGTCTCAGCTGTATAGGCAATAGAACATTTTTAAAGTTTTCCTGTTAGAAATCATAGTGAAGATTGAATTAAAGCAGCAATATCTTTATATATATGGCATGACTATATTTGGTACGTTGTAGTTTTGCTCTAAAAAGTATGTAAACTTGAAAAGAGGCAGAAAAGGCAGATAAAATGAATGTGCCAGGATCAAGATCCTCAACATCTTTGGCTTTCTGACCTCATCAAAATAAATAAATCTGTGTGATAATCACACTGTGATTTACTTGTGGATACAACTGATCAGTAGTAGCGTGCCAGCTAATAATTTAGCATCAAATGGGTTCCTCATCCCATTCTTTATCCCAATAGCTCCTAAATGTTCTCAGTTCACGCTACCATTAGTATTGTTGTAATATTTTCATAATCCTTCTAAGCTAAAGACATATCTAACAGCTGTGTTTCTTTTAAACATTTAAAATATCTGCCCAATTTGACAACTGCAGCCTTATCCCTTCAAGAAAGTTGAAGCTCTCTTTTGCTGCCAGCTTATCCAAGCAGACTAGCAGGAATCTGCTGTAGTTTGTGCAGACAACCTGGATTGCTGTCAGAATGCAAGCTTGCACACACAAAGCAAGATTGCTAAAGAAGATGTCACATGGACAGGAACAATGACGTCAACCCCTCTAGGAAGACCAGATGAGGATTCAACTCCACAGGAAAGCTACACCTACTGTACGTTTATGGAGATTTGCTACAGTTACAGGCTCTTGCAAGTCTCATTGGCTGAACCTCTTCATTTACTCTGCCTGAGCCACCTCCAAATGTTACCTCATTGAGATCTCAGCATGGGACTTCGGTGCACTGGTCACAGCAAGACCTCCACATCCTTAAAACTGTTCTTTACTCCTGGGATTGTAGGCCACGAGGAAGGAGGGAAGAAAAAGCAGGGCCTTCTAAGTATCCTCTGTAGGTCAGCCTGCTCCTTCACCCTCATTTTCAGAGCCTATTACATTCTAGACACGCTTTCTTCTCCTCAGAGCCACCATTTCTCTCCTTCCGGTGCCCATTATGTTCCTATATTTTTTCTTTCCTTTCTCACTCCCAATTTCTGTGCTCTGTGTTGCATGTTTCTTTTAAAAAAACAAAAAGTGTTCCTTCCTTGCTTCACAACACAAGGTATTACTATAGATCAACCACCTCAACCTAGCCACCAAAGAAGACCAACCGGGTGCAAGACAAGCTCTGATCCTGTTCTACCTCTATATATTGTTGGAAGAAATGTCCTTCTGGGTTCAGTTCCAAGTGAGGAAAAAGACACTGGAAATATGGAAGCTTCTTGGAAAGATGGTTTTAATGGCAGACAGGATCACATGGCTTGAGCTCCTCAACAGAAAGCGGGGATCATCACATGCTTCCAGATGTTGGGTGAAGAAGAAAAGAGAGCGAAATGTTGAAAGCTCCTGGCTTTATGCTCTCTCTGACCTTTGATCTTGATCTTGTATTCTGATTGGTTGTCCCATGGGGCCATACAGGGGCAACTCTCTAGGCTGTGTTTTGAGTCCATGTTTGGTGTAGCATTGCTTCTTCCTAGGTGCCATGTGGTGAGTTTCTGTAGAAGGCTAATCCTACCTTTGTTATGTAGACTAGCTTGTTTTTTTTTAATGGCCCATTGAGAAAGGTGGGGGTTATCAAGAGTGAGTCTGTTTCCTTCCTAAAACATGTTTCTCCATTTCTTATCTAGTATAATATAATATAATATAATATTCTGCCTTTTCAATATTTCCCAGGATATTTCATTCTTCTAGGAGAGGGATGGGTGCTAACCTCCTACAATATGCTGTCACCCCCTTTTCTAGGCATTGCTGCATGGCATAAAGCATTTTGTTTCCCTTTACAGTCTGCTCACTTGGCTATATTGAACAAGCCCATTTCCTTATACCAAGTGCGGGATTGAGCAGGCTTGCCATCAACAATTCAATTAGACAAGCTGCTTGGGGCTCTTCAGCTGCCTTGGCTCCAAACTGCATGGTCAAATACAGACCACCCACAAACCAGCCTGCAGGACTAAGACTTATGCTAGATCCAGTGATAATGGGCCCAGAGCTACTCATCTATGAAGGGAGACCAGGGAGTCAATCCCTGCATGGGAGTTCATCTGAGCATCGCTGAGTGAACACAGCCTGTCCTCCTGCTCTACTCCATAGCAGAAAGGAAGTTGTGGTAACTGGTGGTGCTCCAGGCAGAGGTTTCTCTCTGTGTATTTCCTTCGAAAGGGTGCACGAAGCTTACTAACTCTTTGGTTATTTAGGCTGGGCTGAGAGCTGCCTTTCCCACAGATGGAGAGACCTCCCACCCCTGCTGATATGATCTGCTTGCTGCCCACATGCGGCATCAAACAAGGAGGGAACGTACCGCATGCCACCATCCCCAAGTACAACTCTTGCATACATAAAACCTGAACTCTGAGAATTCAGTCTCACTCCGTCTGGACAAGTCAGAATCCAGCATGTTTAGGCAAGTAGAATTAAGTTCAGATAGGAATTTGACTGTGTGTTTCTCATTGCACCAGAGGTGGTATTCAGCAGGTTCCAACCAGTTCTGGAGAAACAGTAGTGGAAGTTTTGAGTAGTTCGGAGAACGATAAATACCACCTCTGATTGGCCCTGCCCCCATCTATTCCCTGCCTCCCGAGTGCCAGCTGATCGGGAGGGAAGGGGGATTTTGCAGTAACCTTCCCCTGCCACGCCCACCATGCTATGCCCAATAAGCCAGGCCACGCCAACCAAGTCACGCCCACAGAATCAGTATTAAAAAATTTTTGAATCCCACCACTGCATTGCACGCCGCCTCCTCTCCCTCTCAAAATTGCTTATGACCTCTTGGCCTGGAATTTGAGAACGCCTACCGTGTTTCCCCAAAAATAAGACCAGGCCTTATTTTCTTTTGACCCCGAAATAAGCACTTGGTCTTATTTTCAGGGCGCTCTTATTATTTTTGAGGTACAGTGGTCACCTCATGGTTGCTGCTGTATTGCAATATTTCTGGGGAGGGCTTATTTTTGGGGGGAGGGTTCAATTTAGCACATGCACTCAACAGCCCGATTGGGCTTATTATCTGGGGAGGTCTTATTTTGGGGGGAAACAGGGTAGGCTAGAGCATTATCTTACACCAAAAAATGATAACAGGTAGTCCTTGACTTACAAAAGTTTGCTTGGTGATTATTCAAAGTTACAACGGCACTTTAAAAAGTGACTTAAGTTATGACCATTTTTCACAATTATGGCCGTTGCAGTATCCCCATGGTCATTTGATTTACGTTTGGATGCTTTACAACTGACTCACATTTATGACAGCTGCAGTGTCCCAGGGTCATGTGATCACCTTTTTTGTGACCTTTCGGCAAGCAAAGTCAATGGGGAAAGCAGACTCATTTCACAACCACGTGTTCCCAATTTAACAACTGCAGGGATTCACTTTAACAAATGTGACAAGAAAAGTCGTAAAATGGGGCAAAACTCACTCACTTAACAAATTTCTCACTTAGCAACCTAAACTTTGGGCTCATTTGTGATTGTAGATTGAGGACTACCTGTATTTGGATGCTCTTTGAGAAGGCAGACAAAAATGAAAGAACAGACTGGAAAAAATTTTTTGCTTATTTTTCTTGGGATAAAACCAGTAAAGTTCTGCATTTTTCCACAGTTCCCAGACCGGCCTAAGTAACCAAAGGGTTATCAATACTTAGAATATTTTGACTGCCTTTCTATAGCATGCCAATCTGTTTGTTTATCCATGTTTTGTTAACAAATCCCATTTGTGTGTCTCTGTACCATATAGGTCAGGGGTGTCCAAACTTGGGAACTTTAAGACTTGTGGACTTCAACTCCCAGAATTCCCCAGCCAGCTATGCTGGCTGAGGAATTCTGGGAGTTGAAGTCCACAAGTCTTAAAGTTCCCAAGTTTGGACAACCCTGATATAGGTAGATTTATGACCATTTCATACATTTACAATTATTTATTTATTTATTTATTTATTTATTTATTTATTTATTTATTTATTTATTTATTAGATTTTTAGACCGCCCCCTCTCCCAAAAAGGGACTCGGGGCGGTGTACAGTCAATGCAAATAAAATACAGTCATAACAATAAAATACATTTAAAATACATTTGGAGGGGGAGATAGACTGTACAAGAAATAAATATATTCTAAAACCCTAAAAACATCCCAATTAAAACCCCAAACCCAATTAAAATAAATCCCCGGGAGGTAAAACTAAGAAAGTGCCAGGCCAGCTGATTGAAATAGGTGAGTCTTTAACTTTTGACGGAAGGAACGGAGGTCGGTGGTAGTTCGAATGTCAGGGGGGAGGTCATTCCAGAGGGTTGGGCCCATCACAGAGAAGGACCTACTCCTAGGTGTGTCCCGCTGGCATTGCCTAGCGGACGGCACCAGGAGGAGCCCCTCCCTGTGTGAGCGGATAGGTCGCAGGGACGTGTGTGGTAGGATGCGATCCTGCAGATAACTAGGTCCTATGCCATGGAGCGCTTTAAAGATGGTGATCAATACCTTGAAACGCACCCGAAAGGCCACCGGTAGCCAGTGCAGCTCGCGCAGGAAAGGTGTTACGTGGGAGTAACGTGTACTCCCCATAATAACCCGCGCGGCTGCGTTCTGAACTAGCTGCAGTCTCCGGATGCGTCCCAAGGGAAGCCCCATGTAGAGGGCATTGCAGTAGTCCAGGCGAGACGTCACCAGCGCATGAGTGACCGTGCGCAGGGCACTCCAGTCCAGTAGGGGGCGCAATTGGCGCACCAGGCGAATCTGGTGGAACGCCCCCCTTGCCACGGCTGCCACATGGTCCTCCATTGACAGCCGGGCATCAAGGAGGACGCCCAAATTGCACGCCCGCTCCACAGGGGACAGTTGTTCGCCCCCTATGGCCAGCGATGGAGTCAGCTGGCTGAACCGAGGTGCCGGTACCCACAGCCACTCGGTCTTGGAGGGGTTGAGTTTGAGTCTGTTGTCCCCCATCCAGACCCCGACGGCTTCCAAACACCGGGACATCACTTCGACAGCCTCGTTGGGGTGGTTTGGGGTTGAAATGTACAGCTGAGTATCATCAGCGTACAGGTGGTACTCAACCCCAAAACCACGGATGATCTCACCCAGCGGCTTCACATATGTGTTGAACAGGAGAGGCGAGAGGACCGACCCCTGTGGCACCCCACAAGTGAGTGGCCTCAGGGACGACCTCTGCCCCCCTGTCAACACACATTGCTTCCGGTCGGAGAGGTAGGAGCCGAACCACCGCAAAATGGTGCCTCCGACTCCCATCCCCTCCAACCGGCGCAATAGGATACCATGGTCGATGGTATCAAAAGCCGCCGAGAGGTCTAATAGGACCAGGATAGAGGAACAACCCCTATCTCTGGCCCTCCAGAGATCATCGACCAACGCGACCAAGGCTGTCTCAGTGCTGTGCCCGGGTCGGAAGCCGGACTGGCGTGGGTCTAGATAGTCGGATTTGTCCAGGTGTCGTGGAAATTGCTGCGCCACCACATTCTCAACAACCTTCGCCAAGAAGGGGAGGTTGGAGACTGGACGATAATTAGCTAGCTCCATTGGGTCGAGCGAAGGTCTCTTGAGCAAGGGTCTCACCACCGCCTCTTTCAAGGCGGTTGGTAAGTATCCCTCACCCAGTGAGGCGTTCACCAGGCCCAGGAGCCAGCCTCGTGTCACCTCCCAGGCTGCCAGTACCAGCCAGGAGGGGCACGGGTCCATTAAACATGTGGTGGGTCACAGCCGTCCATGCAGCCTGTCCAAATCCTCGGGGGCAACAGAGTCAAACTCCTCCCAGAATGGTCTCTCAAGACTCGCTGTTGGCGGCTCGTCTGGTCCACTGACGGAGGTCCACCCGCTCCGGATCTGATTGATTCAGTATGGTCAATTGTGGTTGTAAGTCGAGGACTATCTGAACACTACAGGTGATCTGCAACTTATTACCACAATTGGGACCAGAACTTTTGTTGCTAAGCCTGGAGGTTGTTAAGTGAGTCATGCCAGGTTGATCTCTTTGACATGGTCAAGGGATCGTTGCAGTTGTTAAGTGAATGTGATTGTTAAGCGAATCTGGCTTCCCCTAATGCAGGGGTGTCCAAACTTGGGAACTTTAAGACTTGTGGACTTCAACTCCCAGAATTCCCCAGCCAGCTGGCTGGGGAATTCTGGGAGTTGAAGTCCACAAGTCTTAAAGTTCCCAAGTTTGGACACCCCTGCCCTAATGACTTTGCTTGGCAGAAATTGTCTGGGAAGGTTGATGATCCCGTGAGCCTGGTATATCGCAACTATCATTAATACATGCTGGCTGCCAAGTGCCAAATTTTGATCATATGACTGTGGGAATGCTGCAATGGTTGTAAGTGCGAGGACTGTCGTTAGTAACTTTTTTCAGTGTAGTTATAACTTCTAATGGTCATTAAATAAATGGTGGTAATTCAAAGCCTACATATATGGCAAAATATGATTAACAAACTATAATGACACAATATATTAGCCAAAATAAAGCAAGTCACATTATGGGTTAATGCCATGTGCTATTGTAGGAAGTTAGCACCCACCCCTCTCCTAGAAGAATGAAATATCCTGGGAAATATTGAAAAGGCAGACTATTATATTTCCCTGGATAACAAATGGAAAAACATGTTTTTAGGCAGGAAACAGACTCTTAATAGCCTCCACCTTTGTCAATGGGCCATTAAAAAGCCTGAGCTAGTCTACTCAACATAACAAAGGTAGGATTGGCCTTCTACAGAAACTCACCACATGGCATCTCGGAACTCAACGAAGTTTGGGACTCAAAAGACATATGATCTACAAAGTTAGCTAGAAACCCCGTTCCCTCCACCTCCCCGGCACCTGGGAGTCTGACAACTAGTCAGAATACATTTCTTACATAGGAACAGGAAACAGAGAGGTGGGACCAAACAGAGTGTATAAAAAACTCAGGAACTCTCAGCAAGCCCCTTTTTCTTTTTTAACTAACATCTTGAAGCACGTGATCACCTTTCCCCCCAGGAACTCAAATCATGTGGTCCTGTCCACCATTAAAATCATCTTCCTCCATGTTTCCAGTGTCTTTCCCCCTGTCATGTACAGATGCCCCGTCTAACAACAAAATTTTCTTTAAAACCTAGCTCTTTTTGTAAGAAAGTATACTTAGGAATTCTGAAAAAAAGGATCAGGCTAGGTGTTAAGCAAAATAAGTATTTTGGGAAGAGAAAAGAGAAAAGTATGGTTATTTTTTCTGAATAATAAAAAAAAAGTTTGCTCCTTTTGTCCATTTATCTTGATAATAAAATTAAACAACACAGAAAATAAAACAGGAGGAAATAAAAAGGAAATACCTCCATATTATTTTTTCCTCTACCGGCCCTCTATGTGGTTTTTTTGTTTTTTGTTTTGCTTTTATATATTTAAACAAATTAAATTTGGAAGTTCTCTTTCTCTTAAATCCCTTTGCCAGCTTTATACATCTGTATTTCATCGTGGCTAATAACGATTGTTGTCCCCAATTCGGGTCTGAGCCTGGTGCCGAAGCCAATGATGGACGCCAGAGACAAGGTGCAGGTTTTCTGATTGCTTTTTATTGGAGTACTCCAAGGAAAAGGGTTCCTGGTCAAAAGGCCAAGTACAAAATATTAAGAAAGCTTTATACATTTTCACTAAAGGAGAAGGCGGGACAAGGTGAAATAATCAGAAATATCCTCTAACAAACATTTTAGCAATAATTCTACAATTTGTTCTATTGGTCTATAGGTGTCCCATTCCTAAGCCTTGGCTAATGAATGCTCCAGGAGTTATCTAATAGACATTTTATTTGCTGCAGACCCTCTCCATTGCTAACTTTTGGCTGAGGTCTGCAAGTTGTCTAATTCTTGTTACTTTTATCAACTTTCTAACTACCCATAATTGCTACAAGCTTTACACATGCATATTTCCTGTTGATTAGCATTCTTTGTTCCTGCCAGACAGACAAACACACACACCAATTACAGTCTTCCTGGTTTACTTTCAAGTGTGTGCCATGACCTTGCTTTAGCAGCCAGCTCATCATTCCCCCCCTTTGAATCTGAAAATGATCCAATTTTCCAAGATTCACCCAACATCAATATCCATGTACTGGGAGATACCCCCCCCCCCCCGCAGTTTGCTTACAGGTGGGGAGGCAAAGCAGAAGGCATTGTAATGCACAACAGGTGATTATGAGAACAATGACTATGCCTGCCAGGGTCTATTAGGTACTAAACCAGTGAAATCAGGCAACCATCCTGTCAGTCAATGCCACTAGTCTTTCCATTCATCCATGTGGGGGGAGGGTGTTCCAGCTATCTTTGCAATGTGTGTAGTTCACCTGTGGAATTCCTCCGATTTGTCCAGAATATGTACACAGCATTTTTGTCCAAGTAGTGCACACACATCTCCCTAGGACAGTGGTGGCGAACCTATGGCACGCGTGCCACAAGTGGCACATGGAGCCATTTGTCAGTGCACGCAAGGCGCTGCCCTGTCAGCTGGCCAGCGCGCATGCGCATGCTGGCCAGCTGAGTTCACCTTTTTAAAAGCTATTTTTCGCCTTCCCCAGGCTCCAGAGGCTTTATAGGAGCCTGGGGAGGGCGAAAACAGCCTCCCCCCCCCCGGAGGCTTCAGGGACCGTCCAGAGGCTTCCCTGAAGCCTTCGGAACGCTTAAAACCACCCTCCGAGCAAACCGGAAGTGACTTCCGGTTTGCTCGGAGGGTCGTTTTAAGCATTCCTAGGGCCTAGGATGTCATTATCCGAATAGCTTCTTCTTCTAGGATTTCCTTCACTGCTTGTATATGATATAAGGCATTATTGAGGGACCGGAGCCCACAGAACAAAGTAAGGGGTTGGTAGTTCTTCAGGTACTGTCTGGATTGTTCAAGATCCTTAAGGTTTCCAATCGTTCCTTCCAGGTAAAGTGGACATAATGTTGGAGGGTGGGAAAGGCACAGATACATAACAAATTATATGGTCTCATCATGACAGTTGTTAAGTCTATTTGTCTTAATCTCTTAGCCTTCACACACACAGACACACCAATCAGCTAGTGGTAATAATTGGGTAACTCCTAATTCTAGTGTGGGTAGCTACAAATACCTTTTGGGGAAATTTTCTAATTGAGAAAATGCCTATGGGAGATCGCAGTTCTCCTCTCACACAACTATGGTTCCGAAGGCTTTTGTTTCAAGAACAATAACTCAAGTCCAGTTTTTCTACTGAGAAAGTCACAGGCTGCGCAGTCCAAGAATAGGAAGGGCAGATCGTGGGTATTTCTTCACTCTGGAAGTGATCAATCCAAGATGCCAGGCCTTCCACTTTTAGTGCTGAATGGGTGGTCTGAAGCACTTGAAACTGTCCCTTCGACTGCTGATCCAAGGAGGTTGTCGGTCCCCACGTCTTTACAAGCTCCCAGTCTGCAGACTGAAATGGATGCACTCGATGATCTAGTCCTGCAGATAACGGGAAGGAAAATTCATAACCCCAGCGAGTTGTCTTACATTTTTGGGACAAGGTCAGTTTGCCCACCAGTGGGATAGACCTCTCCTCTGCCTTTAGGGAGGGATGTGGTCATCCAAAAAGGGCCTCAAAGAGGCTCAAGCCTATTTATTTTCAAGGTGCAACGTGAAGCCCTAACAACTTGAGTGGCAAAGTTTGCGGTGGGGACAGGTGAGCGTCCTGGCATACCTTAGCCAGCTGTTGTTTTTGTTTCCATCAGATTAATTGCCAAGTGGTAGGCTGAGTAAAGTTTCCAAGTGATGTTTAACTGTTCACACAAACTTAGCTATGAACTATGGATCACAATCAAATGATATACTATTTGGCAGCCCAAACCTAGGAATAATTTCTTCCAGTAGGATGTTTACTACTTCATGATTTTTATTAGTCCTGCAAGCAAAAGCCTCAGGCCATCCTGTGAAGGTACATTCTAGTCCCAAAAATATACTTAAAACCTTGCTTTCTAGGTAATTCAGTGGTCTATTTCTCAAATTGTCCCTGGGTAGTTGCCGTTAAGTTGGACTCATAGGGGTAGGTGCCTGCCTACTTTTGGATTATTTCTGGCACAAATCAGATAATCTGCTACAGCTTGGAGATAGAGGAATAGAGACCCTTGCCTTCTACACAGCATGTCATAAAATCTACCAGTGCTTTTGACCCCCAATGTGTGCCAGCATGTATTTGTTATAAAAGAATCCTTAGAGGTGTATCTAAACAAATAAATTTGTTCTCTACCTTCCACCCATCATTCCCCTCCATGCCTCCAATAAACTTGGCTCCTGCCCTGTCCCCGGGTGTATAAGAGGGTGGGGAAGTGGGTATGGATGAAGACATTGGAATTAGGGAAACTGGTCATTCTGAGTGTCGTAGGCAGTGACGTGCAGTCAGGTGAAGCAAGTGAGGCACAGCCTCACCACTCTCATCATGAAAAAAAAAGTAAAAGGAAAAAGCTGAGCTAGTTGCTGCCTCACCGTGGATTACTCTGCTTAACCTCACTGGTGCTCTCCCTCCCCAAGTGTAGTGACTTCCTCCCCAGGCCCCCATTCATTTCTCTCTCTCACACACACAGCTGGATAAAACTATATAAAAATCTAGCCCAGCTTCACTGATTACAAGTTTGAAAAGGCAACGTGGCTCCACCTGCAATCAAACTACACTTGGGGAGGGAGAGCACAAGCGAGCACTGAGGAGACCACAGGAGGAGACAGGAAGCCAGGCAAAGAGCCATGCTGTAGTACCCACACTTCCCCCCAGCCTCTTTCTTTTGGAAGGCTCAGATTGGCTCCCCTCCGGCTTCTCTGCCTCTCCTCTCACCCCAGCCTGCCAGTAGGAGGTGGTGGGTGGGCTTTATTGTGTTCCAGGCATTTCCCACCCAGACAGCAGGCTGCATTTGCAATGGTGGAGGTGTTTGGGAAAGGCAGCAGGGGAATGGGGAGGGGGGGTGGCAGAGGAGCTGCTTTCAAGCCACTGGAAAAGATATCCAATCCAACTTTTGTGTGGGGCTGGTTTGTTTGAGAGTGAGTGAGAGAGGGAAGGGGTAGGAAAGATAGTCCAATCCAACTTCTCTGTGTGTGTGTGTGTGTGTTTGAGAAAGGGGGAGGAAGGGAGAGAGGGAGGAAGGAGGGGAAGGAGAAGAAAAAGAAAAAGAAAGAGAAAAAGAGCAAAGGAGAAAAACAAATGCTGTCGCTTTAAATTGGAACTGAGCATGCCTGGCTGTGGAATTCTGGGAGTTGAAGTCCACAAGTCTAAAAATATTTGAAACCCAGCACTGTGTCAGTGCCTCACCAGTCATAAACCTCACCGCACGTCACTGGTCGTAGGGCAGCTTCCTTAGCAGCCCTATCTGCAGCCCGGTTCCCTTTCGTGTAAAGGGTGTCTTCCTTAGAATGCCCCTTGACATGTATGACTGCTACTTATTTGGCTGCCAGACTGCTTCCAATAATTGTAAAATTTTGTGGACCATACTTAATAGTTGACCCCTTTGCATTTTATAATCCTCTTTCCTTCCATAAAGCTCCATGGGTGTGCAAGATTCCTATTTGCCATCTGTGTAAATATTTACTGTTAGTCCTACAGCCAGCGGTAAGGCTCTAGTTAAACCTACCAGCTCAGCCAGTTGAGCAGAAGTGTTTACTGGTAGTGGTTTGGCTTCTATAACTTCCCATAGTGTGAGCACTGCATATCCTGCCTTTTTCAGACCTTCCATCATAAAGCTACTACCATCTGTAAACCATTCACAGTCAGCATTTGGGAGAGGTTGATCACTAAGATCGGGTCTACTGGCATATGCAGAATCCACCACCTGTATGCAATCATGATGCAATTCAGTATCCACCTGGGGCAAGAGTGTAGCTGGATCAAGGGTATTGCATACCTCTAATTGTATGGCTGGGGAGTCAAGCAGGATAGTCTGATACTTGGCTTGGCGGCCCCCAGTCATCCAAAATGCTCCCTTCACTTCAATAATCTCCTGAACCCTGTGTGGGACTTTGACTATTAGATGTTGTTCCAGTGTTAACTTTCGGGCTTCCTCAACTAGCAGGGCAGTTGCTGCCACAGCTCTCAGACATCCAGGCCATCCCAATGCCACCCCATCTATTTGCTTACTAAAATATGCCACAGGCCTTTTCCATGAGCTAATTTTCTGGGTGATAACTCCTGCAGCAATGCCTTTCCACTTATGTACAAAGAGGGTAAAAGGTCTAGTGGGGTCCGGAAGCCCCAGTGCCAGTGCTTTCATAAGCTCACTCTTTATTTGTGTGAATGCTTGTTGGTATTCTCCAGTCCATTCAAATATTTTCCCACCCTCCTTTAACAGCCTCAAAAAGAGGCTTGACAATAAATCAAAAATTAAGAATCCTAATTCTACAAAAACCAGCCATCCCCAAGAATCCCAATTGTTTTCTATTAATAGAGGGCTTTAATAGATTGCTTCCCTCCTTAGGCTAACAGTCTCTGCTGTCCTGTAGAGATGCCATACCCTACATTTTCACCTCCTGCTGTGCAATTTGGGCTTTTGTTGTTTCAGGCACATTATAGCCTTTCCTGGAGCCCCAACAAAAGGTATTTCATTGGTAGTCCGAGGAGCAATATATGTTGAAAACATATCTACTGGCTCCTGTATCTGTTAACATCTTATGTTTAGATCCCCCAATTTGGACTTCCACAGAGGTGGGTTGGGGGAGCAACAGCTCCCTGCCCCTGGTCTCTTCACCCTTCTTTTTCTGCTTGCATGGCTATAGCCACCAGGCATCCCCTCTTCCAATATCCTTCTTTTCCGCATATAGCACACTGGTGAGGTCCCAAGGAGTCCTTTCCTCTTCCATGCCCATGCTACTTTCAGATTCCCTAAACTCCCACTCCTCGCCACCTCTTCCGCTTTGTCCCCCTTCCTCCCACCTTTTCCTGCGTAAGGTCATCTGCTAGGAAGATAGCATTTCGGCGAGCTTTCTGAATTTCTTTCTCATTTCTTCTTACCCTCCAGTAAGCTATCTCAACCAAGTCTGAAATATCTTTCCACAGATCTCCTTCAACTTTATGTAACTTTTTTCTAATATCCTCTGCTGACTTCCCCATAAAAATCATGTTTTATCATTTCCTGATTATCTGAGCCTTCATGATCTAAATCAGGGTATTACCTAAAATCCTGGTATATCCTTTTGTAGGAAGTTATCACCCAGCCCTCTCCCAGAAAAATGAAATATCCTAGGAAATATTGAAAAGGCAGAATATTATATTTTCCTGGATGTGAAAAAGGGAGAAACACATTTTAAACACAAAGTAAATTCCTGCAGCTTCCGGCCCATCCCCACTTTGTCAATGGGCCATTAAGAAGGCCAAACTAGTCCACTTTACATAATAAAGAGTTCTCCCCATCAGCTCCAGGGGGATGAGAATGAAGGCATGATAATATAAGCCTTTACTCAACTGACCACATGGCATCTGAGAACTCAACCAAACATGGATTCAAAACTCAGCCTAGAGGGTTGCCCTTGCATGGGCCCATGGGAGTCTGGCAACCAATCAGAATACATTTCTTACACAGGAACAGGAAACAGATAGGTGGGGCTGAACAGATTATAAAAAGCCCTGCAAGCCCTTCTTCACTCGCTTCTCTTCCCTTCTCTTCTTCTCCACCAACATTGAAGCATGTGATCACCTTTTCTGTTCAGGACTCAAGATGTCCACCATTAAAACCATCTTTCCAAGCAGCCTCCATGTCTCCAGTGTCTTTTTCCCCACTTGGAGCCGAACCCAGAAGGACATTTCTTCCAACACTTTCAAGAAAAGTCCTCAGGACTCTCATCTTTCTTTTGCCTTATTTCATATACTTTTCCAAGAGTCTTAATTTAGGGAACTCCATTTTTAGATTCCATAAAAGACTGAGAATTCTGTAGCCTCATATTGTCCTCATCATCATTCAGATCCCATTCTAGCTCCATGAGGGGGGCATTTCTTCTTCTTCTCCTAATTCTTCTCCTTCTCCTCCTCCTTTTTTTAAACTGCCACTCCACTCCCCCCCCCCCACCAGACTCTGTTTCTCTGGTGTTAAAAGGACATCCATCAATGTCTGAACGTCTGCTCAAGTGGGGCTATGCATCCTTATAATAGATAAGAACAGAATGTATTTTCTTTGGGTCTTTCCTATAACTGGGATTTTGTTGCTTCCAGTTATAAAGGTCAGAAGTAGAAAATGGTGTGTAAACTAGCACTCGACAGAATCTATTTCCTCCTCCTACCACTATGTTTTCTGGGAGTGAGTCTGCATCTCTGGTTTTAGTTTTGAACGAGATTGGATTTCACAAGAGTCACTCACTGTTTGATTACGTTGTTCCTCAGCCTCCCCCTTTACTGGGATCTCTTTGTCTGGAGTGTCCCATTCCATTAGTAAGTAGGGGGTGGCAGACCAGTCTCAAGAGTATTAGCTGGAGGAGCACTGGATTTCTTTGTGAGAAAGGGAATCAAAATAATTAACCCCTTTCACAGTCTGGGGATAGGGAGTGAACACACACAAACATTTACACATCAGCGTACTTACAGATTTATCCTCCATTCAAACTGCTTGCATAAAAATCCACCTACAAATATTTCCTTTCATACTTTCTCCAGGCAAACCAATCATTATTATCATTACTTTAGGGAGCTTTCACAAGCCAATGAGCTCCATTTTTTCCCAAATCCCCCTTTTTAAAGTAAAATAATAAATAATAATGTCTTACTCCTCTCCCAAGTCTTGGAAATGACACAACATAGAAACACATATATGCTATCTACACACTCCTCTAACAGAAATGGACTATTAAAAAGTTTCACAAATAAATTCAAATATTGTATCTCTGTCTGACTTTTTTTTCTGCAATATTGTTTTTAGTTGCTCAATAAGTCCCATATTATGAGGTCCCTGAAATGGCCAAAAATCACCTGGATTGTCCAAGGGAAGTTGAGGCCAGACAGACATACAATCATGAGAAAAAGGCTGCCCTATATCTAATCCTCCTAATATTTCAGATTGAGGCAAAATGCAACCCACCAGCAAATCTTTGGGCCAGCTTCCCTTTTGGCAACTCTGTCGCTCCTGGACTGGATGTCTTTTTGCTACCAGTTTCCCATTTCAAAGCCAGATCTCAGGTGGATTCCTCTAATCCCCTGGGACGTCTCCTGTCCGGTCTTTGCCTTTGTTTGCCTTTTACTTAGGGCTGGATCTCAGGCGGATACCCCTTATCCCCTGGGACATCTCCTGTCCAGTCCTTACCTTTCCTCCACATTTTGACTCTTCCTGTTCCTCCACCGGTTCCTGCTCCTCGCTTTTCTTCAAGGCTTCAGACTTTGAGTTCAATTAAGGTCACCAAGGATCTTACTGAGGCTAGACTTTCATTGAGACAGTGGCTCATAGCATTTAGTCAACCCACTCTTTGCATCAGTGGGACGCGCGGATCTCTGCATTACCCCTTGCTTTTCAGAGTACTCAATCACTGTCAAAAGACTCATGAGCTCTGAGGGCAGCTGGTAGTGCAGAAACACACAGTCCTGGTCACCGACCAGGAGTTTTATTTCAGAGCAATCACACACCTTTCAGCCACTAAGTCTTACCGTCCAGGGGCCCTGCTCTGGTAGTCTTTGGTGCCTTCCAATTGAATCCAGGCGTGGAAACCTGGAACGAGCCCCCAGATTGTTGTCCCCAATTCGGGTCTGAGCCTGGTGTCGAAGCCAATGATGGACGCCAGACACGAGGTGCAGATTTTCTGATTGCTTTTTATTGGAGTACTCCAAGGAAAAGGGTTCCTGGTCAAAAGGCCAAGAACAAAGGATTAAGAAAGCTTTATACATTTTCACTAAATGAGAAGGTGGGACAAGGTGAAATAATAAGAAATATCCTCTAATAAACACTTTAGAAATAATTCTACAATTTGTTCTATTGGTCTACAGCTGTCCCATTCCTAAGCCTTGGCTAATGAATGCCCCAGGAGTTATCTAATAGACATTTCATTTGCTGCAGACCCTCTCCATTGCTAACTTTTGGCTGAGGTCTGCAAGTTGTCTAATTCTTGTTACTTTTATCAACTTTCTAGCTACCCATAATTGCTAGAAGCTTTACACATGCATATTTCCTGTTGATAAGCATTCTTTGTTCTTGCCAGACAGACAAATACACACACACCAATTACAGTCTTCCTGATTTACTTTCAAGTGTGTGCCACTTTAGCAGCCAGCCCATCACTACTATAGAAACAGGTTTCAAGCCCATTGTTATCGACATCTACTCAGTAAACCCAATGAATTTAGTAAAATTTCTTGAGGTACTGTTGCTTTTGATTTTATTGATATCACTGGTTTTGTTCCCTAAATTTTATTTTGGAAGGAAAAATGAGAAAAAGAACAACCGCCCAACGTGGGGCTCGAACCCACGACCCTGGGATTAAGAGTCCCATGCTCTACCGACTGAGCTAGCCGGGCGATGTAGTTCCGGCTTCCTATACTGCATATCACTCCATTTTTCTTATTTTTTTCAATGAAGCGCGCACACCTGAAAACCTCCGCAGTGACTCGGCGATCCTTTTGTGAGCGCGCGCCTGATACTTTGTGCGGTTGGCTCCACCTCCTCGGGTCCGTAAGCCTACCGGAAGAAATCATTAGTCAAGGCGCTTGGAGGCGGCGTCCAATGGACGTGCGCGTTGTTGAAGAGCGACTCAGACGGGCGAGTGGGTGACCATCTGAAGGGGCGAAAAAAAAGAGAGAGAGGAAAAGTCCGGGTAGGAGCTAAGAGGGTGGTTTGTTTTGAGGCTTCCTTCGCCATGAGCTCCATCGGTACCGGGGTAAGTGAGCCGGCGAAAGAAGCGGGAAAGGAAGCGTTGACCCTCGTCACCCCGGCGAAGTTGGGGAGGGGGTTCGAAGGTGGGAGAAGAAGGGCGCTGGGGGGGGGGCGAGAAGACGAACTGCTCTGCACATACGGGGTCTGCGAGGGAGCCACGCGCTTTCCATGACGTCATCAGCCGTTGTCTGGAGAATTGGGGCGCTTATGGCGGTGCTGAGTCACAGAAGAAAATCGAAAGCGGAAGGCGAATCTGACGGAGTGGGGGAAGGGAGGCATGGGCCTCCCTGGAATAGAGTGGGCCTCGGCCTGGGAACTTTCCAGAGGGTTTCCTAAAACGCTTCCAAGCCTTGGCATCCCTTGTCTTTCCATTGACAAGGCCATCGAAGTACGGCTTGCCTATTGACGTCCCTCTTCGGTTTCAAAGCTTTCCTGCCAAATTGCTCCCTAATGGACGGTGTGGCCTGAGAATCTTGAAAGTGAAAGCCCCAGTCACCTAGTTACTAAGTGGGGGGAATGTATCCAGTTCACAAGCGACTGTCCTTTTTTTTTATTAATTCGCTTGTCATCTTTCAGAGTGAAAAAATTGGACATTGTTTTTACCTAAGAACTTGAATCTCATTTGCTATTACTGACCAGCCAAGTGGCAGCTTTTGAAGACAGGGTGGGTTGTTGTATTTCCTAGGGTAGGTAGGAGTCCCTAAATGAGGGGGGGAGATTCTGACAGGTGCCAAATTAAAGGAGAGTAAATCTGTTTGCTATTGGTTGAACAAATTTTGATAGCATCATCTATGAGTATGATAACTTCTTTTTCCAGAAAGCACATTAACTGTGTGTGTATGATGCATCATTTTTCTGAACTTGCAAGACACACTAGACAATAAGTAATTTATTCAGAATACAATAGGAATAAGAATAGAATAGTTGGAAGGGACCTTGGAGGTTTTCTAGTCCAACCCCTGCTTAGGCAGGAAACCCTACACCATTTCAGACAAATGGTTATTTAACATCTTAAAAACTTCCAGTGTTGTAGCATTCACAACTTCTGGAGGCAAGTTGTTCCACTGATTAATTGTTCTGTCAGGAAATTTCTCCTCAGTTCTAGGTTGCTTCTCTCCTTTATTAGTTTCCATCCATTGCTTCTTGTCCTGCCCTCAGGTGCTTTGGGAGAATAGCTTGACTTCCTCTTCTTTGTGGCAGCCCTGACATATTAGAACACTGCTATCATGTCTCCCCTAGACCTTCTTTTCATTAAAGAAAAGACATACTTAATTCCAGCAACTGTTCTTTATATATTTATATTTAATTCATCTTGAATTTATAAGATTCATGCTGTACCTCATGAGGATGGACAGTGCATACTAGAAAATGTTTAAGAAATGCTGCCTGTTTTTCTGGAAGTTGTAAACAATCATAAAAAAATAAGCCATTTATAATACCCTTCTCCATATAGCTGTCCAGACATTTTTAAAATTCTCACATACCATTATCAACAAATTATCCAGTTTAATTATGCTTGAAAACATGCTAGGCTAAAATATTGGTCTCATTAGGCAACTTGTTATGTGTGAATACAGTAGGTGTGTGCCAAATGTTAATCCATAGTGTATTTAACAAATTAACCAATTGCAATCATGTTATATGTGATCTGCTCATAATTTGTTTGTTTTGGTTAAGCTTGTTACCTAATTGAAGGGAATTCAAGTTGGCAATTGTGTTATGCTATTTGGCAAATTTGAGGTATTTGCCAAATACCTCAAAACATGGCACATGACAGATGAAAATAGTGCAAATCCTCACAGGCAAGGAGTTACAAAGAAGAGTTGGAATGATACTCTTTTGCCTAGTCCATGACCTCCTTTCCTCATGCAGAACGCGAACTCCAAGTAGACAAATCTTACTATATTCTTATTGGCCAGGCAGATTCCATCTTGGGGAAAAACAGTGATTCATGATAAAAGGTTTATAAATCGTCACCAGCACTTTGAATTAGGCCTGGAAGCCTAAAGGTAACCAGAGCAATAACTTTCCTAATGCTGCCATGTTGTTATGATGGAATTGTTCTGTGAGTAAACTTGCTACCACATATTGAACCAGTTGAAACTTCTAGGTTGTCTCCAAATGCTATCATATGTAGAATACATTACACTAATCAGTGAGATAAAGGTAGTTCTTGATTTACAACTTGTCAAAGTTATGACAGATCTGCCTGGAACTACTTATGACCTGGATTCAAAGTTCCAATGGTCACATAATCAAACTTTGGGAACACAGCAACCGGGCTCCATTTACAACCATTTGTTCCATTTTGTGATCACATGGCCATGTTTGGTTTTGCCAAAATCCAGCATTTACTTCCAGGTTTTTAGCAAAAGTACACCCATAGCAAACCATTGGTATTTCTTAACAACTGTTGTTCAGTTAACAACCCTAGTGGCTACCTTATGATTGTTGCAAAACAGATTGTAAAATCAAGTCGATCATCTGACTAAACGTTTATGACCCTCGTGACATGACTGTGATGGGCAAGTTCCATTATGGTCATAAGTCAAGTTACTATTATCAATTCTTCTTGATCCAGGTAGCTCATAATAGACAAAACAGCCAAAGCTGGACAGAAGTCTTTTACCTGCTACTTAAGCAATAGGCACACATCTAGGAGGATCTTCAGATTGTGAACCAACCTTTTCAGGTAGAGTTCCACTCCATTCAGAATAACTAGTAGGGCAAAAGTCACTGGTTTTTTATTGACAAAAACCAACTTTATCTTAGAGGAATTCAGTCTAAGAGTACTTTGTCCCATTCAGCCCATTGTGCTGATGGAGCCAAATAATTCATTTCATTCTATAAATCATGATACATTTAATAATGATGTAAAATGTGTAAAAAGCAGGCTCAAAGATTTTCCTCAACCTGTATTCCCTATATACTCATCAAAATTTTCAATAGTCATACTGGCTGGAGAGTTTGGGGATCATGGGGGATGTTGGTTGAAAGCTTAATGTGATGGGTCAGTCACTGTCTCCATTAAACAAATTTGCCGAGGCACATGTGACTGGAACTACTTTTTGTGGCCTTCTATGCAATAACCATTAAGTGAATGACAAGCTCGTTAAATGAACCTATTGGAGTGTGAATTGCTTTTACTTGAAATCCACAAAAATATTGCAAATTGCAGTTGTCACCACAAACCTTGCAATGGGTCAGAAATCTGATCCTGACATTCATTTATGTGACCAGAGACGTGATACGAATATTTACAATGGCTGGGGGTGCTTTATGGACTGTGAAACTGGGAACGGGGGCAGATTTGGACTTGTCTGCCTCAAAATACAATATAATATGATTTTGTGAAAATTAATATGAATCTAGTAGTACTCTCAACACCTGCTATTAATTTGGATTTCCATAATCTGTGAAATGATTCTAAGCATAAAAAATTGCAGTTGGAAAAGTTAAAGCAACTGAGTGCTGTGCTTAGTTTACCAGCAGGGGTTGCTGTTCATTTATGTCAACCAGTCATATGTAAATCACTTCAGGCAATTTAGTTTCAGCAAAGCTAATATTTTCATGTTTCCTGATTGGAAGAATGTAAAATATATGGGCACATTTGTTTTTGCTTAGCGTGTTGTTTGAACCAAGGTATGATTATTTGTAAACCATCGTTTATGGCACATAAATTGTAATTCAAAAATAATTAAGGAAACCAGAATTTAGCATGATGGGCAGATCCAGCTATGGACTGATATTTAAAATAATCTGTTTTTATATAGAAGAGTGGATAAAAATACTGTTTATTAATCAACAACAGTTAAGATTCAGTAAGCAAGATGGTGTAAATCTGCCCAAGAATCAGGCAAGTTATTGATACTACATAGTAAAACGTGAAAGATGATTATATATAAATGGCAATATTATACAGGTAGTCCTCAATTTATGACCATAATGGAGACTGCCCATCACAGTCACAAATTATGATGGGTGTTAAGCGAGATGACTACATTATGGTTTTGTGTAACGACCCCCATCCCTGCTCCCCGATATGATTGTTAAGCAGAGCACAGGTTGCTTCAGAGTTGCTCCCTGCCTCAGGTCTCCCAAGGCCTCTGCCACCCCGAGGCATCCCATACTCCACTTGCTGCCCTTAGGTTCCCTGCATGCCTTGGTCCTGGGTCCCCCCACCACTGGGTCCCCCCCTCTCCCCCCTCCCAGTTACTGATTGTGCACATACTTTTAGAAGATCCTCTGGAGCTTGTATGAGGGAAGAAGAGTAGACTGCTTTGTCTCTAGGCCATATGGTTCCAACCTGGAAGTTTGTACCATTTTTGGAATGGGCACAATTCATTGCAGCTACTCCAAAAATGATACTCACTTCCAGGCTGGAGCCATGTGGCCCAGAGAAAAAGCAGACTATGCTTCTTCCCTGTAACACAATCTCTTTTGCTAATATGAGGTATGTTGGTAATTGGAACAATCCTTAAAGTGGCCTTTTTGTCAATAGAATGATCATATTGAATCCTGCGGCTACATGTTTGTTTTCCAAATTTTCTGACAAAAGGCTGTAATAGTTGTAGGTGGTACAGATCTCAGCAATTCTGCCAGGATGGTATCAACACCTGGGCCTTATTGGCAGTTGGCTCATAGTCTACACAACTTCTTCCTGAGGGACGGCTAGTTCTGTTTCTTCTTCCCTTTCTTCATCCTTGGGAGGCTGAGCCTCTTTGCTGCTGGCATGCAGTTGTTTGAATATACTTGCCACTTTGTTGGTCACCCATTCTTTTCTTTTTTTGCTTTATCAAAAGCAAAAAGCAGTAAAATCCTTTTTGACTTGGACAAGTACATTCCTGATGAGCCCATCATGCAATCCTCTTCTAGCTGTTTGCAAACCCTTGCAGCCGCTTAGGAGGTTTAGAGAGGAAGGGGAGCCCGTCAGGAGACCCAGAACAAGGCCCGGAGTTAAGGAATCCTCTCAGCGGTGATCTGCTGTGAGAGCAGGCTGCGCGGCAAAGGCAAAAGCCCGGGAGAAAATCGCGCCAATTTTGCAATCCAAAATGGCGGCTGCGCGCATTTTTCGCGCCTGGAGCGACCCCGGGGGGAGAAATTGGAAGCCTAATGCCTCCCTGGGGTCCCTAACTGCCTACCTGACCCCACTCTGGTCGTTGGGAGATTCCAAACGACCCCCCCGAGGAGCGGCTGCGATCGTGGAAAACGAAGGCCAGCCACGCTGCAGGCAGCCTGCCTCGCGCGTCTCAGTCTTCAATTTAAAGCAACAGGAGGAAGAAAATAACAAACGCTAAGGAATTGTCTATACTCAAAAAAAACAAAAAAGGAGCTACACTATGCTATCTAGAGGGTCCAGTTTGCTGCACAAGGACTGGAGCACCCCAAAAAGCGTCCTGTAGGGCGACTGAGTTTTTTAAAACAGCCTCTGAGGAGAGCAAGGGGTGGAGCTACAAGAAATTCGAACTCAGTCCTTGGGCAGCAAGCTGAAGTTAACCCGTGCTTGGACACTCCAAGCAGCGCCTAGGAGAATTTGTTGTCTTTCCTTAATGCTCTTTGGAAATCTGCATTCGATCTACTTGCTTCTTCCTGTTTGCAGCTTTTTTTTCATTTGGCTATTCCGATAGTTTCATCTGAGACCCACTTGTACTTTTTCTCTCGCTTCTTGTATGGTGTTCCAACAGTTGCTTAAATGATGGTTGATTGAATTTCTTGCTAAAGTTTGTCAGGCGTCTTCTCAGCAATGTTCAGCATTTCAAATTTATTTTTCATCTCAATAGCAAATATGGAAGGGATTTTGATCCCTACTTTTGTCAAACTTCTTTGACAATGTTGCATAATGTGACTTTGATCGTAGCTACCAACAATTCATGATCTGAACTGCAATTGACACCTGGATATGTGTTTGAAAGCAAGGAATGGACCATTGATGACTGCATAGGACATAGTCAATTTGATTATGGTGCAGTTTATTTGGTAAGGTCCAAATGTATAGGTAATGCTTGTGCTGTTTGAATCGGGTATTAATGATTCAAAATTAATTTTCATGGCAAAATTGAACCAAAGAATCACTTGCATCATTTCTCACTCCAAACCTGCCTGTTTCTGCTTGGCTGCCAGTGATGTCTTTTGGAGGCACTGTTTTAGGATATTTTTGATGCTGCATAGAAACCTATACAGGTAGTTCTTAACTTACAACCATTCATTTAATGATCATTCAAGGTTGAATGCTTTTTCAAAGCACTAAAAAAAGTGACTTAACCATTTTCACACTTAATACTGTTGCAGTATCCCCATGATCATGTGATCAAAATTAAGACATTTGGCAACTGGCATTTATTTATGACGGTTGCCGAGTCTGCAAACAAAGTCAATGGGGAAGCCAAATTCACTTAACAATTGTGTTACTCACTTAACAACTGCAGTGATTACTTAATAACTCTGGCAAGAAAGGTCGTAAAATGGGACAAAACTCACTTAACAAATATCTTGCCTTAGCAACAGAAATTTTGGGCTCAGTTGTGGTTGTAAGTCAAGGACTACCTGTATTTCAAGCTCTGTTGCATCGGTCATTGGGGCATAGACTTGGATAACTACAATTTTGAGAAGCTTGTCACAAGATTCAGATATTCATTACTTACAAACGAGACAATCTACAGATATATTTTTGTCATTGTCTGACAGTGAAGGAGAGAGAGAGAAAGTGTAGGTGTCTAAATATTTAAATTTTTGAGTATGAAATAATGGTTTTACCCCTTAAAAATTAGTATTCTAAATATATGACGAGCTATAATTACTAGAAAGTTTAAATGAAACCTAACTTGTAATACTTCGAATGAATTTCTGATTGTTTTGGGGGATAGGAATAAATACAAAGAGAATGCTTATGAACTGTTTTTGCTAATCAGAATAAATGTTCTAGGACTATACCCTAAGGCTGAAGTCTACATTCTTCCTTCTGGAGAGTAAATGCTATTAAGTTTAAATGATTGATTTTTTAGAAAATATGATTAGAGTTGTATTTTTATTCTCATATGGGGCTAATAAAGAATACTGTCTTGTGTGTTTACATTTGTTTAATAAGTACAGAATTCCTTTGCATTTTGGAACCTCTTGTTTTAATAGTGGGAAACCATTAAATATTGTATTTTTATTTATTCATTCATTCATTCCACCCATTTCCCCTATAATTCTGATTCTAGAGGATATTCAGGTATTGATGCAATGAAAGGCCAATGAATACAATTCTATTATTTTTTACTTTTTAAAAAGAAATCTAATTTGTTTTCTTACAGTATGATCTGTCAGCCTCTACATTTTCTCCAGATGGCAGAGTATTTCAAGTAGAGTATGCTATGAAAGCTGTCGAAAACAGCAGGTAAGATTTGAATTTTTATACTCTGCAATAATGTAGTCAGTACATTTTGTAGTTTCCACTAGTCCAAATAACTTAAATACTGTTTGTAGTATTTTTATTTGAACCTTAGAAACAAAATATAAAAAATGAAATTATGTTGCAGCTAATTCACTGTTCAGAGACTTCAGTTAATACATCTAATTATTTCAAGAAAGTAACCTTGAAATATCAACCATAAAGCCTAATAGAGAGAGAACGCCTATTGAGTTGGCTTGCTTGAGAAGACTGATGGACCCTGTTGGAGTCCTGGAGGAGCTTGGGATTTTCTCCAGGGACCTGTCATGCACTTCACTAGGCTTTCACTGCAGTCTGGAATAGGCATGTGACAAAGACTACCCGATTGCAGTCAGTTTTTCATTCAGTTTGCATCTCAACAAGCGACACTGAGAAGTGAGCAATATTAAAATAAAAATAAAATGGTACTGTAATAGAACATTAAGAGTTGTTGTAGGTGGGCTATTGGTTTTACTATTGCATTTTTTTCAAACTGAAATGGAAGGCACAGGGACGCTCCCAAGTTTCACCTATATTTTTTAAAAATACTGCATGCTTATAAATTTGATTTTTCATATGTATCTGCCTTTTATATAGCACATCTTTATAGGGTTAATCACGTACTGTACCTATTCAAAATTTGATTTGTCCAGGAGAATTGCTGAGAACCATTGCTTATTACCTAACCTGTAGCTGTGCATATTTTAAAACTAAAATGTTTTATTCAATAATTTATTTTTTAATCAAGACTGTTTTGCTTAAATAGTTATTAAATCAACTCACTATTTTAGATTTGGCTTTTAAAATTAAATAAATTCCTTTAAGGTGTTTTCTTTTTATTAGGTTACTCAAGTATCCCCAGACTTCACAGAATTAAAGAGTTTGAAGAGGCAATTTTGGCCATGCAGCCTAGCCTCTAATCTGTGTAGCAATACAAATCATATCAAACTAAATGCAATGAAGTATATTATATTTGACCAATTATTATGCTTTATTTTCTCTTCAGTACAGCAATTGGGATACGATGTAAAGATGGTGTTGTCTTTGGAGTAGAAAAATTAGTTCTATCCAAACTGTACGAGGAAGGATCCAATAAACGTTTGTTTAATGTTGACCGACATGTAGGAATGGTGAGTTGGTATTTACTTATTATTTAGCATGTGGCTAAGTGCCAGCACCTAATTGATCTTGGCTCATATTAAAAAACTGGTCAGAGTGATTAGGAACTTTATTAGAGACTACTTCCGTACTAATGCCAAGAAAACAACATAGATATGTCCATGTAAGCACAAAAATATCAAGCTTGATTCATGAGAGACTTAACTCAAGTTTTAATAGAAATAATCCTATAATTAAACTGTGTCTTGGATAAACAACATGTAACTTTCAACTTGTAACCAGGAAGCAGTTGGGACTTCATCTTGTAGAGGCAGAAGTTCTGGTTTATCCAGTTCTCAAAACGTGCCTGGCAATCACATTCCTGATATAAAGGATACTGTCAGAATGAGGTGTAGAGATTGGCATGTTGAGTTTCAAATTCCTGTCTGCTTAGGTTGTGAAATGTGCTTCTATATTTCAGGCAGTGGCAGGACTCCTCGCTGATGCCCGATCTTTGGCTGACATAGCAAGAGAAGAAGCTTCTAACTTTAGATCCAACTACGGTTATAATATTCCATTAAAAGTAGGTTATGGTTTTATTAGAACTACTTTTTATCACAGCTAAGACACACCTAAACCATATTAAATTGTTGAACTTATTTTAGAAACTTTTTGTTTCCCATACTTTATTATGATTTATCGAATCAGGATAGCATCTGACTATAGTAACTCTAATCTACAGCTAGATTGATAATCCATAGCTTGAAGTTACCTTGTTTTGAAATTAATTACAGCTAATTAAATTATAGTTTGTTATTCTAGATAGCATAAAAAGTTGAACAAGGGAAAATAAAACATTCTGAACCTACCCATCTACATGACACAGAGAGGGTAGGGCTGAGTGGGTGACCTTGGGACTCATCATTTTTCTTTCTGAAATATAGCTTGAATTTACTTCAGTTTATTTTAAATGGAAATACTACTTTCGATGCTCTAAAATTATTTTCCTTTCTCCCTATAGCATCTTGCAGATAGAGTGGCTATGTATGTACATGCCTATACTCTATATAGTGCTGTAAGACCTTTTGGCTGCAGGTATCAGTTTTTCTTATATTCGGTATACCATGGTATTGAAATTCTGTAGATCTTATACTTGATTATTACAGACTTGAGATAATTTTCAAAGCTGGGAACACACTGCAAATAACATTGTTTTGGTTTGTTTTTGCACTGCTGGCAATTGCTTGGATTAGGTTCTGCAGTTTTCTTGGCGAGTTTTTTTTTTTTTTTTTAGAAAAGGTTTGCCATTACCTCCTTCCTAGGACTGAGAGATAGTGACTGATCCAAAGTCATCCAACTGGCTTTGTGGCTAAACTGAGTCTACAACTCAGTTTCCTGATTTCTACCTTGATGCCTTGAATCTATAGGCTCACCATATATTTTCTAAATAACTATAGCAGTAACAAATATAATTATAGATTCTTGGGCAATCAGATTAAGTAGAAAGAAAAGCTACACACCATCCAAAATAGCAACGGGGACACAGGGCAATAAACTGATACCTTTTAGTGAATTTATTAGTACATATTTATATTAGTAAATAGTACATTCCCAGTTCACCCAGATAGATTTTTATTGAGAGAAATTATGGATTCCTATTTCAGTGATTTTTTTCTGTCTGCAAAAAGATACTCAAAATGGTAATTGTTAAAAAAATATCAAACCTTCAGGAATGTTTTACTAAGTACTCAGTGATAAGGTTTACACATATTTTGTGACACAAAATTTGCTCAAATAAGGTTTATTCAATAAACCACAATTTACTTGATTTGCAAATTCTAGATAATAGCAATAATATATTTCACACGCGAACCTTGTTGAGGAAGTGCAGAATCATTTCCAAATGCTCTGTTCTGTCTAGATAATTATGGTTTGCCTTTTCCAGGGATGTTTCTTGGTTCTCAACATCATCATTTTAGCCATTGTCTATCCTTCAGGATGAAGGCCTCTTTCAGGTGCTTTCAACCAATATGTTCTCAACATACTCCTTATTTATTGACAGAACTTACATGTCTGCCTATTTCATACAACTATCACAGGTGGCTCACAACAATCAATTAAAAACAGATAGATACAACACTACCTTTCTCCCTAGCCAAGATGTTAATTAGTTCATATTCATGTTCTGTTAAAAAAAGGGCATATTAAAAACAGGAAAACCTAGGAATGAATGTAGATTATTGTTTTAAGAAGTAATGTACCAAATTATACATATGGTCCTTGTATTATCCCTCCACTATCCAGTTCAGTAGCATGACTAAATTATCTTTTTAATTTGGAAGGATAATATAAGTGATTGGTTTATTGTTATGAATATCTTACTCTTAGATACAGTCTTAGGAAACTACAACTTTTATTCTATGCCAAGAGATACTGTTCTGCTTCATCCCAGGCTATAGTTTATACTAGTGAAACAACTATGAATGATGCAGACTTTGCTTTTCTATAATTTATTGAAGATTGTGCTACACTTCTCCCTAATAGTTTCTAATAAGAAATCTTGATTTTCCAGCTTCATGTTAGGTTCCTATGATGATGATGAGGGTGCTCAGCTTTACATGATAGACCCATCAGGCGTTTCATATGTAAGTATTTTGAACTACGTCTGTTTAAATGAAAACCAAGAATATCCATGAGCTTAGGGAAGATAGAAGTAATTAGAACATAGCAGAAAAGCGTATTAATGGAGGTGAGTGTGAATCAGAGGTGGGTTGCTCTTGGTTCAGCCCGGATTGGGCGAACCGATAGTAGCTGTGGCGAGAGGCTCCGCCCACCCACCCAGACGGTTCTGCGCAGAAGCGTTGCCCATGCATGCGAGGGCCCCCAAACTGGGAGTAAAAAAATTGGCAACCCACCATTGGTGTGAATATCTAAATCTATTTAACAGTAAACAAAATTTTGAGAAGTATGTAATAACTGTAAGATATCTTAAAATCATAAGCTGGTAATTGAAATGCTGATAGCTTTTATTCCAACTGTGTTCATGGTAAAATTAAGGTTTGCTTACATAGGCGCTCTACTCTACAGCAGAAGTGCAAAGTTATCTATCCAGATGAAGATTAAAACCCATTGGCCAGTAGTAACCTTAATTCTGAATATAAAATACATTGATTAATCCACAAGTCCTACTTACTGCTTTTACTTTATAATAAACTGGCAGAAATGATATTTGTTTTTTGCTCAGTGTGTTAGACGTTAATTTACAACTGGGAAAGGCAGCAAAAAAATCTGCTGATTCAATTCTCCCTCCATCTCTTGCCTCAAATGTTTGTGTTCAATAGTGGTGATGCTACTACTGTTGCATCACTATCATCCTCTGAATTGTTATACTGTTAAAGCAGCTTCTAAATAAAGATCAACAAACTGATAGATGTTTATTAGATGACATCAATTTGGAGATGGTATAAAACATGGTCTGTTTTGAGAAATCTGATAATTATATATGTGTGCGTTTATGAAATATATAATTGTGTCCACCATTTTTAAACAATGATCTGTAAATGTGTTTTGTTTCAGTGATTGCTGTATTTTTCAGTGTATAAGACGCACTTTCCCCCTCAAAAAATGTGGGTGGAAATGTCTCTGTGTCTTATATCAGGAATGTTGCAGAAGCCTCGCCCACCCTTCTGTCACCACCCTTCGGCCTTTGCCTCCCAGCAATTTGCCTCTGTGCAGCAAACTGATCAGCTTCAGCACAGCCTGATTTAGCAAGAACAGCTGATTGGTGGCAGAGGTGGTATTCAGCCAGTTCTGACAGGTTCTGGAGAACTGGTGGCGGAAATTTTGAGAGTGGGAAGGGAATGGGGATTTTGCAGTATCCTTCCCCTGCCACACCCACAAAGCCACGCCTACAGAACCGGTAGTAAAATTTTTTGAATCCCACCACTGATTGGTGGTTGGATCTGCCTCCTAGAATACCATCTATCAGCTGTTCCAGGCTGTAGGGGTCACCACTGCCCATTGCCGCTGCCGTCTATCACCATCTCTGCGCAAACCATTTTTGGCCTCCACAAGCTCCATATTTGGCCCATTCCAGGTGGCGGGGATCACCGCCGCCTAGCCCTGCTGCCCGGAAGAGCTGATAGCTCGTATTTCAGGAGGCAGATCTAACCGCCAATAAGCAGCTCGTGCTAAATCAGGCTGTGGTGAGTTAACCAGGCTGTTTGCTGCAAGGAAGCAAATTGCTGGGAAGCAGAGACAAAAAAAAATTCTTGTTTTCCTCCCCAAAATCTAGCTGCGCCTTATAGTCCAGAGTGTCTTATAACCCAAGAAATACAGTATTTTTCTTGAATGTCATCCTTTTTTTGCTTTTTGCAGGGTTACTGGGGATGTGCCATTGGTAAAGCAAGACAGGCTGCAAAGACAGAGATTGAAAAACTTCAGGTAAGACTATATTGTGGCATATTACATACTAAAAGCAGTTCTTGTTCTTCTGTACAAATGTGATACTAACTGGAAATCTATATGGAAGTGCTTCTGGTTTTCCAGAGTTCTTCAGTCCTTTTGACAAGGTAAAAGCAATTAAATCATTGACTTGCAATGACATAGCTACTCTATCTGTACTAACTAGACTTCATCTAAGTATTGCTATCCTTGTAATATGTATATATAAATCATTGAATGAATCTACCTTTGCATCCTTTGTTTTATTTCAATCTTACGGGAGAAAAATCTCACTAAAAAGTTGTCCTTAATCATTGCACAATTAAACTAAACAAGTAAATATAAAGGTGTGCAATGGGATCATGCCACTTCCCATTTAATACACATGAAACAGAAAACTGATGGCAGAAAAGACCTAGTGGTCCATCAAGTCTGCTCTTTAAAGTTTTGGTTTTTTTATTATTTTTCGTTTTTTATCCCAAACATGTCTAAATTCAGTTACAGATGATTAAGCTACTACCTCCAATGGAACTTGGTGTCAAGCTTCTACTTTCTGTGAAATAATACTTTCTAACATTATTTCTCTCCTGTTGGTTAGAGGTTATGCCGAGGTGTGTTTTGGGCTTAAAGCAGCAATTGGGAATATTGGGATTATTGTTGCTAAACAGTGTGGTCATACGTATGACTGTATCACTTAACAATGGCAATCCTGGTCCTATTTGCAGTTATAACCCAAGGATTACCTGTAATAGGCTAGATGAGCTATATCCTCCCGATATTTGCTTCCAGATCTTTTTCTGGAGCTTCCCAGTTTGGTTCTCCAATCCCATCCAGACATGGTAGAATTATATTTTACATGTGTATGTATCAAAACTTACATTTTTAAAATATGTCCTATCTCAGGAAGTTGATACTTCCCCAGAAATGGTTGAACAATAATAAATAAATAAATCACAGCTTTAGTAACACATCATTTATTTGATTCTATTTTAATGGAATTAGTACAAGATGGAATATAACCTTCATGAGCACTATTTAATAGAATAGAATAGAATTCTTTATTGGCCAAGTGTGATTTGACATACAAGGATTAGACATACAAGGAATTTGTCTCCAGCACATAAACTCTCAAGTGTACATTGAAAAAAATACATTCATCAAGAATCATAAAGTACAACACTTAGTGATAGTCATAGGTTATTAATAAGCAATCAAATCATACTAGGAAAAAAATAAAACAATATAAAACATAAAGATACAAATAACATGGTTATAGTCATAAGTGGGAGGAGCTAGGTAATAGGAAAGATGAGAATAATAATAATAATAGCCTTAGTAAATTATTTGACAATGTTGTGGGGATTAGTTTAGCAGAGTGATGGTATTTGGGGAAAAACTGTCCTTGTGTCTAGTTCTTCTCATATGTAGTACCCTATATAGCTGTGATGGCGAACCTATAGCACGTGTGCCACAGATGGCAGACAGAGCCATTTGTCGGGGCACACGAGGCATTGCCCTGTCAGTTGGCCAGCATGCATGCATGCGTTGGCCAGCTAACTTCAGCCTTCTTTTGAGGCTGTTTTTCGCCCTCTGGAGGCTGAAGCCTCCGGAGTGCAAAAAACTGGCTCTACGTGCAAACCAGAAGTTCGAGAACATACTTCCGGTTTGTCCATAGGTCTGGTTTTTTGCCCTCTGGAGCCTTTAGGGAAGGCCCCTAAAGACTGAAAAACGGACCTACAGACAAACCAGAAGTCACAATACCCGAACTTCCGGGTTCTCCGTAGATCTGTTTTGAGCCTTCAGGAAACTTCTCTGAAGGCTCTGTAATGAAAAAACCAGCCCTACGAGCAAAGAGGAAGTGACTTTCGGTTTGTCCATAGGTCAGTTTTTCACCCTCTGGAGCCTTCAGGGAAGCTCCAGGGGAGGGGGCTGTTTTCACCCTCCCCAGGCTCCTAGAAAGCCTTTGGAGCTTGGGGAGGGCGAAGAAACCGTGCCAAAAGTAGGGTTGTGTTTGCTGGTTGCACATGCATGCGCAGGGGAGGACATCACATCGCATGGTTGTGGCACACCCATTCATGACAGCCCGGCACTCCCCCGTTTTTGACACGGGAGCCAAAAAAGGTTTGCCATCACTGCTATATAGCTTGGTTTTGAGGGTAGAAGTTGAAACAATGTAATTCTTATACTAAAAAGCTATGCCTTAATTATATACATATATACTCACACACGTATGCATATATTTTGAGGCTCTTTATAATTGATGGTCTTGAAATCCACTGTTTTTCAGTAGTGCTTAACAATTAGTAAAATGCTAATAATACATCCACAGATGAAAGAAATGACATGCCGTGATGCTGTTAAAGAAGTTGCAAAAATGTAAGTTTTTTTTTTAAGTGACTCTTCCATGCCAGTTTTTAGGCTTAAAAATAATTACAAGTAGCCTTTGACTTATGTAATGGAGTCTGACCTCATGGCTGTAAATCATGATGTTTGTTAAAAGAGTCAATCGTGTGAGACTTGATTTTACAACTTTTTTGAGGCAGTTAAGTGAATGCCATTGACATTAAGCAAACCAATGATGCACTAAGGGTGTGCTTTTTCTGAAAAGTAAATGCTAGGTTTTGGCAGAACTGTCGTAAAATGCAATTACATTACCATAGGACACTGCAAATGTCTGTAAATGTGGCCTGCAGTCAAGCAACCAAAGTTTAGTCATATGACTGTGAGGGTGGGAAGACTTTCACAACTTGGAATCCAGTCATAACTAGCCCCCAATAGGTCCATCGTACTTTTGAACAGTTGTAATTACCTGTACTTTTATCTTGATCTGATTCCCAAAGGAAGTGCTTGCATGAGAATATTTTGTTTTTCTGACAATGTGGCAGGAGATCCTACTATTTAAATAAATTAGACACACTGTTTAAATGATATCAGATGCTCTTAGACATCAAATTGGAATGGGCCAAAATATCCATCTCCACAGCTTTTTATTCTTGGTTTATATGAAAAAAATATGGATTTTTACACTATTTAAAATCAGAGAATACGCTGCATATAAATATGGGTAAAACATTTTAATACATATTCTACTTGAAGTAACAATTAAATTCTCATTTTCCCCCCTTCTAGAATCTACATAGTCCACGATGAAGTAAAAGATAAAGCCTTTGAACTTGAACTAAGTTGGGTTGGAGAAAGTAATTATCACATTTTTTTAAAAAATATTTTCTTAAATAATGGGAAGTAAAGTCTTGCTCTAAACTTAGATATTTAATATTAAACTTTATGATGATCATTGTTTAACACAATGTTTAAAGAAAATAGTGCTGAATTGAATTTTATTCTCCAATTATAAACTATGTTCTTTTTAAATTCACAGTAACAAAAGGAAAACATGAAATTGTGCCCAAAGATGTTAAAGAAGAAGCAGAGAAATATGCTAAGGTAACTTTGGAGCAAATGAAAATGGTTCTTAAATTCATACAATTCCAGATATTTTCCCATGATTGTCAAGATATTTTCAAATAGTTCAGGAATCAAAATTAATTATGCAGTTAATGAGGAAAAGATTTAAATAAATACTGGTCAGATCCCAAGACTCAGTAATTTATAGCAATCGTAAAACAGAATCTCCACCTTAAATAAATATTAAGTAACACCAGAATAGAATGTGCCTATGTTCAAACAATGTCAATCTAGCAACTTTATGAAACACAATAAAGATAATGTTAGGGATATTTCCTGGAAAAGATATACCCTAAAATTAGTCCTATTACTGGGAAGATATTTTTATTAAATCTTATTTCAATCTTATTATTTCTGATGTAGACAATGTATAAAAACACCAGAAAAAATATAAAGTGAAAGGCTGCTCTTGAATTTGTATCTAGTTTAATCCAATAAATCCACATCAAATAAGTAATTTGCATTTTACTATCTGAAAATCTGAATGCTGATTTTTATGTTGCTTATTAGTTTTTTTAAAAAATAAGGTAAATAATTAAGCTCTGATTTTATTTTCTTAACAGGAATCTTTGAAAGAAGAGGATGAATCAGATGATGAAAACATGTAACATTTTTACTTGAATTCATTTTGTAATCTGTATTACAGGCCTGCTTATATATTTGCCATTATGTATGTGCTAGACAATATTTTAATGATCAATTTGCACTAAACCATTTTCCAATTACTGTTTAGAGTTCTTTTTGAGTGACTGGTCCATGAATTCATTAAAGGAAAAGTAGAAGAGATGAGATATGATAGATTTGAATAGTCCTTTACAGACAAGTTTTTATTCCTACACATATGTTTTAAAGCATTACAAATTGTGTTTACATGATAGCAAATTTAACCCAGTGAATACAACATATTTGACATTTGATTAGAATCCATGGAAACATGCAGCTTGATATGCATTTAATTTGCTTACAGATTGTACTTGCATAACATTCTAGGCAGTGGTTTTGGCAAGTGTTAAATACAGTTGGCAAAATTGGAAGCAACAGGAGATGAAAAGTTACATCTTAACACACACACCCGCCCAACTTACTTAACCCATCATTGTCTGGGAAAGCTCTCCAACTTTCTGGAGGAGAACCTGTCCTTTCAATCCTCAATGCTGATACATGGGAAGTAGCGTTTCAATTCACATATAATGTATTCAGGTATGCCCTGACTGCTTTTCCTGTTGTGATGAATAATACAGTCAGAAGTATTAGACAGTATATCTGTGTGATGCTTTAAAAAAATTCTGAGGTACTTATACTAATTACTAAATGAATATGACTAATGAAATATTTTTCCAAAGCATTATACTTTTATAGTATTTAAATGAGAATGTAAAGGAAATGTGTTAAATATATAAACTTTGCCTTTTTAAAAGTTTGTCAGTTTGTAGCTACAGAGTAGAAATAGCTTCCCCAGTAGAACCATGCTTTCAGAAGGCATGCTTTCAATTATCACTTTTTAGTTGACATCTATTCTGGCATATTAGAATATGACAAGATGGGAAAACAGTATTTACAAATTTAGATAATGGATATTATTTTCTTTCATTAAATTTTCAGTTAAAACACTGAGAAAAAGTTCAGAAGAAAAAAAATTAAGTGTTTTATTCAGTACAGTACTTTTCCAGTAAACTTGTGTAGGACATACAAACTTTTACATTCTCTTTTTAAAAGTTTCTATGACTTTTCTAACGGATTTTAGTTGTATTATATATTTGCTGGCTGTTCATGTACTGTGATGTATATGGCAGCTTTTGCCAATACATTAATAATATCGGCCAATAAATAATTTAAATCCTTGTTAAATAATTTAAATAAATAATTTAAATCCCTTTAGTGAACCCATATATATTACTGTCCTCTCTACTTGCTATGAATACTGGTCCAAATTACCTGGTTTTGTATAGAAATTATGTTTTAACTGCCAACATCATACTTGACTAGTGAGGACTAGGTAGTAACCCGCATGCCCAACGGCGCACAAATCATATATCTATAAACCAAAATAGCAATAATACATTCTGAATTAGTGCGCTTGAGATTGTGATTTTATTTCAAAATGACCGGCTTAGTTCACTAGCTGTTTTGCACCTGTCTTTCCCAGTACTCTTCAAATTTGGATACTGTCCCCTATGTAAACAAATTACTAGTCTACATAGACAAATTACCTATCTAGAATCTCTAACCTGTGCTCTCCAAGCAGAAATTAGGTGCCCAATTCGGCCATTCCACACTATGGAGATGCCACGCTATCAGCCCTCTACCCCAAAGATCCTGCAGGAGAAGAGCAGTCTGGACAACCGTGGGATCTGGCAGGCTGAGAGCTGTGGACCATAAACACAAAGCTTTTGCTGTGACCCAGCATAACAGATGTAGCGCCCTTGCTGACCTTAATGGGGACACTAACCCCAACATGGGTTTGTCAAAAACAGATCATGCCAGACTAATCTTATTGCATTCTTTGACAAAGTGACAAAATTAGTGGAACAGAGGAATGCCATCGATATGTAGTTTACTTGGACTTCAGTAAGGCATTTGATAAGGTGGACCATAACCTACTACTAGATAAAGTAGAAGAATGTGGGTTAGACAGCATCACCACCAGATGGATTCGTAATTTGCTGACCAACCGCACTCAACGTGTAGTCCTCAATGGAACTGCATCTACATGGAGGGAAGTATGCAGTGGAGTACCTCAAGGCTCTGTTTTAGGCCCAGTACTCTTCAACATCTTCATCAATGATTTGGATGAGGGAATAAATGGGGAACTCATCAAATTTGCAGATGACACCAAGCTGGCAGGAATAGCCAACACTCCAGAAGATAGGCTTAAGATACAGAAGGATCTTGACAAACTTGAACATTGGGCACTATTTAATAAAATGAAATTCAATGGTGAAAAGAGTAAGGTTCTACATTTAGGCAAGAAAAACGAAATGCACAGGTACAGTATAGGTGGTACCTTGTTCAATAGTAGTAACTGTGAGAGGGATCTTGGAGTCCTAGTGGACAACCATTTAAATATGAGCCAGCAGTGTGCAGCAGCTGCCAAAAAAGCCAACACAGTTCTAGGCTACATAAATAGAGGGATAAAATCAAGATCACGTGAAGTGTTAATACCACTTTATAATGCCTTGGTAAGGCCACACTTGGAATACTGCATTCAGTTCTGGTCGCCACGATGTAAAAAAGATGTGGAGACTCTAGAAAGAGTGCAGAGAAGAGCAACAAAGATGATTAGGGGACTGGAGGCTAAAACATGAGGAACGGTTGCAGGAACTGGGTATGTCTAGTTTAATGGAAAGAAGGACTAGGGGAGACATGATAGCAGTGTTCCAATATCTCAGGGGTTGCCACAAAGAAGAGGGAGTTAAACTATTCTCCAAGGCACCTGAGTGTAGAACAAGAACCAATGGGTGGAAACTAATCAAGGAGAGAAGCAACTTAGAACTGAGGAGAAATTTCCTGACAGAACAATTAATCAATGGAACAGCTTGCCTCCAGAAGTTGTGAACACTGGAAGTCTTTAGGAAGATGTTGGATAGCCATTTGTCTGGAACGGTACAGGGTTTCCTGCCTAGGCAGGGGTTTGGACTAGAAGACCTCCAAAGTCCCTTCCAACTCTGCTATTGTATTGATGATTCAAAGCATGAGCTTGGGCAGTTAATTATTGTTTCAATAAATAATTATTTATTGAAATGGCACATATCCTACCTTAAAATAAAGTATGTATTTTGCACTTAATTTCTATGCAGCTTACACTGTCTCGTTTGCTATTGTTGGTTGTTACCCAGGGGTTAGAGTTGCCAAAAAACTCTCAACCCTTTTTGACAAAAACCTTTATAGTCTCCCAGTTCTCAGGCTGAGTAGCATCTCTATGTTGCCATATTATTAGTAGCTGTAAACTGCTATAATTGGATCTTATGGTTAGAATTAAGCAGACAAGAATAGCCAATAGCCAAAGACTTTAGGATAAGATAAACTTCCCTATGTAGAAAAAACACATTGTACCCTATGATGTTTTATTAGCTAGGTTCACAGATTATGTACACGCAGCTTTTATACTTACAAAAAAAAATAATTCCCCAAAGAATAAAAGTTGCACAAAAGCAATGGAAGGAACTCTTGGGAACAGAATTAGTTTACATACTTGTACAAGTAGCTTGAACCTGGCTTTGAAAAAACTACACAAATCATGTAAGCCAAAACAAAAATACAGCAGCATCTTGACAACAGTACCAATATTGCAATTTGTCATCTTTCTTATAATCCCACAGTAATAACCAATCAATATTCTTCTCTGCTTACGTTCATCAGTCTTGAAGGCTATATCCATATAAATTTACATAATTCTAGCAGTAATTTCTCATTTGTGATCTCATAAAATAGCTTAGAATTTAGAATTCCTATTGCTTCAAGCCTTGAAAGATAATGCCTTACTCTTCAGATTGAATCTGAATTATAGACGTGTTTCTATTTAAGGAAAGTGTAAGGCTACTTTATTTCAGTTTCTTATTACAAATATTACAAACTAACAATCAGAACTCAATGGTGAATGAGCAAGTTATACTCATGTAGTTTGAGAACAGTGTATCAATCAGGCAAATTCAAAGATTGGTCATCAGAAAGAAAAGAGTATATATGCTATTAAAAATGGCCATGAGATGCCATTAATGCATTATATAAAGACAACACAGGAAAAAAATGAAAGCCAAGAGCATGCATTGACTTCTCCTGGGTGGTTCTATTGGTTTTGAGATCATGAATTCTTGTAAAACAGTTTGACTTACTAGAAATTTAGCAGGCAGCTTGTCTTTACTATTATCCAGACATACTGAAAGGACAATACTTAGGGTGATATGTAAACTATTACAGATCAAAGTGTTTGCTGTCCATAATCTGCCTAGCATGCTGATAGATGAGGAAACTTTGATTTGCTGAAGACAGGATAAGTAGATGAAATGCATCAAACAATGCAGTTAAGTGTTTCATCACAAGTTACAATGACCATGGTTCCAAAAATATTTGGCATACTTAAAAGAGAAAGACATCCAACAAGACATCTCAGTCATAAAACAAGGCATTGTAATGTATCACGGGTGAAGTTTTCAGAGCAAATAGTTTAACAATACTTCAAAAGTATACTTAAGAATTTGTTTCTGAAATTGGATGCTAAGTATCAAAAGAGCTGTAAAATAATATTATGCCCTTTTTTTCCTCACTAAATCAGCATATTTATTTACAACACAATATTTTATATAAGGTAAATGATTGTAGGAAAATACTAAAATAGAACACTAACCCAGTACCTCCATTAACAGGACATCTCTGCCATCAAATCGGGTGGATAAATACTGTTATTTAATATGAATGTAAAGGAAAAATATCACAAATTTCAGGAATTCATAGTGAAATATCCCAGAATCAAATTATTGTTCTATCTAGGGATGAATAATTTTGTGGCTGTAGGCTTAAAACATTTGGGAAAGTGGCAGCACTGTACAGGGAAGAATGGTAATTGACTATCATGCAAGAATGATCGAGGTTTATAGTTGAATTTCTTGGGCAGGGCAAGTGTCTTTTTCCTTCTGGCTTGTCCCTCAACAATTCTTTACCACATTTTCAGCATTATGGTACTTTTGCTGATTCTTTGATACCTCCTATTGGGAACAGCCCACCAAGAAAGAATCTTCCTTGTGGTTCTGTCAACAATTAAAAGGTTAATATAACTCAGGGGTGTCAACTGGCATCCCTGACCTCCGGTCCTTCCGACGCGCCCTAAAAAGTTGGCTTTTCCAGCAAGCCGGCCTGGCCTGTTAATTTTATTTAATTTTTAAAATGTGAGTGTTATATAAATTGGGTTTGTTTTTTGGACTGTTTCTAATTTCCTTTTAACTTTTGTACTATGTGTTTTTTAATGCTGTACGCCGCCCTGAGTCCTTGGGAGAAGGGCGGCATATAAATCCAATAAATCCAATCCAATCCCATGGGCCAGATGTGTCACGTGCAGGCCATGCCCACTCCAGTTCTGCGAAGGGGAAAAACATTGCAAATATCATGTGATGGCAACATAACCCGTAATATAACTGATACATAGGATGTTGCTGTGCAATTGACCTATGGAAAGTAGTATGATTAGCAAGTTTAAGCAACAACAGCCACACAAATATTCTGGTTCCAGAGTTAAATTCTCTATCATGAGTTCTGCATTTTCTGTCCAGATTCTGTAGTTTCAATAGGTAGCTGCAATTTCCTGAGTCAGCAACAGACAAAGAGCAGCATCCGATGATCTATTGCACTCCACTATATACATTTTGGTCCGCAATTGCTCTACTATGGGGTTGCTGGGAGTAGATGGCCAGGATGTCTGTATTCTGTGTACTACCTCTCTAACCGGCATGGCTGTCTTACTTTGGAAAAGGCTTCCTCATCACTGATTTTCAATATTTTTAGATAATAGTCAGATGTGACTGCAATGAATGAATGAAGCAGAATTGCACCAACTTACAAATAATCCTCTTAACAAATCATTTTACAATCATTTCAAATTACCAGAATGGGGGCTTTATGGCTCTGCTTTACAACTGATAATGCACTTCTGTTGGGCCCTGTGCAGTCACATGACTGTCAGGCGGGTCAGTTTTATGACTTCTCACCACATTCCTCAGTCGTGTTCATAATTCATTATGGTTTTTTTGCCTGTTTCTAGTGGTTTTTTGAGTCCCCCCCCCAAAAAAGCTCATTGAAATGAATGGATGTCTTTAATGACCATGGTATTACTTCCTCCCGTAGGTGCCTCAATTTATCATTAACAATGACTAATTCTGGGCTCAATTAAGTCAAGTCAAGGACTACCTAGAATGCATCCGATGAATTAAGGTTCTATCGCTTAATTAAGGAATTAAGGTCCTATCACTAAAATTTAGATCAGGGGTCCCCAAACTTGCAACTGGTTGCCAAGCATAGCTGGCTGGAGAATTCTGGGAGTTGAAGCCCAGAAGTCTTAAAAGTTGCCTGGCTTAGATAAATGCATCAAATATTAGTTGCAACTGCTAACATTCCGGCCTTGCGCCAAAGCCTCCTCAACAGCTGTGAAAACAAACGCCACCACCCCTGCCTGAAAGCGATAGGAAACCCGAGAATAAACTCCCAGTCACAATGGACTTTCAGTGCCTCCCCCGTAGTGGACTCCACAGTTCCAAACTCGGACCACAGAGTCCGATGAACTGCACAGGGAAGAGACTCTTCTTCGCATCCGAAGGACCAAGCAGGATTCCAGGAAAGTCGACCTCCTCCCTTCCTTCCAAAGGAACTCGGGAGAACTTCCCCACTGAAGGGAGAAACACAAACTCCGCCCACCTTCCCAACGGCGCTTGCGCCAATCCGGACGTCATACTCCGCTTCCACTTGGGTGCTCAGCCCCGCCCCCCACGTAATACTGTCCGTGGCCTACGAACCAGTTTCTCCGTAATGGTCGTCACAATCTTCGCCTCTTCCCTCGTTGCTGCCGTCGCGGAAGTCGGTTGTTTTCCACTTATAAAAGCGAAGTTTCACAGGGCCTCCCTTACCGAAGCTCACAGTGCCGACTCTCGAAGACGCTTCGTGGCCGCAGAGCTTAGAGGCAGCTTCCACGTAGCAGTCTTGCCTTCTTTTCCCGGCCCCCTCCCTTCCTTCCTCCCCCCCTCAGGTTTAAGACGTGACTGAGCGGCGCATAAAATGGCGCCGGCGAAGAGGACGGTAAAGTAAAAAAAGGGCCAAAAACGCATGCGCATCAGGAGTGCGGTTGCCTTCGTTCGTCACCGCTGTTCCCTAGTTTCCCCCCTCCCCTTTCCGTTTTCACGAAAAACCAACAAACCAATCAAGTTCCGTTCTTCCCCCTTCCCTTATTTTCATCGCAGCTTCCGGCCCCGCCGGGCTTCCACCAATCCAGGCGTCCGGGGCTTCCCATCCGGATGCTTAGGGGGGGAAAAACTCGCTTGTTTCCAATCAGAGGCAAGGGACCGATGGAAGCTTTGACTTCACTCCCTTTTAAAGTCCGGGCTTCCAACAAGGCCGGGCTTGCTCTACGATTTGAGCCAATAAGAAGTCACTTCCCCTTTTCGCTCTCTTTAAATAAATAAAAAAGCCTGCCCGTTCGCCCAATCGTAGTCTCAAAGAAGCTCTTCCGCAGTCCAATGAAAGGCGGGAGGCACGCGAAGCGCCCAATGAGGGAGGGGCAAGCCCCCCTCGAGCGTCAAGCGTGCGGAGGGGCGCGCGCGAGGGGAGGAGCCAATGAGAGGACCCGCAGCGCCCCTACTGCTCAACAGCTTGTTATTTGGGTGGTGAGAGAGCAGCGCTGGGCTGAAAAGAGTGACACTCGGTCCGTCAGTGAGTGGGAGCCGCCGAGCCCGGGCTGGCCGAGGGGGCGGAGAAGAAGAGAAGGCGGAGCAAGGTGGGACAGCCCCTATTGCTGCCGCTGCCGCTGCTGCTGTCGTCGTTGTCGCCCTCCTCCTCCTCCTCTTTGGCCGCTGCTGTCGCGGCTTGTTCCTGGTGGGGGTCGGACGGTGCCTTCGGCCGGGCTGCCCGCGCTCTACGCCGGGCGAGTGGACCTGCCGCCGTGGACTGCACTCGGCAGTGAGTTTGAGAGGGGCTTGCAAGCGGGTGCCGGGGGGGGGGGAAGGGGAGGGGACTGGGAGTGAAGCCCTGGAGTTGAGAGGGGGGCCGGGCCGAGAACTCAGTTCGGGGGCGGCCAAGGAGACAGACTCGGGGAAAAGGGAAGGGAAGGTCGGGATGCAATTCCCCTTGCTCGGCTTGGAAGGTTGGCTGAGGACGGTGGAAGGGGGGGGGGTCAACCGCAAGGGAGGGGGGGTGAAATGTGGGGGTGGGTGGGGAGGCGTGATGTATGTTTTTGCCCTTTTTGGGAATAAACTAGTCCGGTCTTTCTCTTTCCTCACTTAGAAGATGGAACGGGTGGGATGTTGCTTCTCTCGGCTGCCTCCTCCTCGGACCTCATACCCAGGCTGGCCTCGCTTGGTTGTGGGGGCTGCCTTTGGCTTTCTTCGCAGGTTTCCTTCCCCTCCACCTTCAGTCTGCCCTGTTAGCCTTCCTCTTCTGTGTCCGTTTTACTCCCCTACTTAGCCCTCCTTCCACTCCTTCCTCTTTCACTCGGGCCCTCTTCTCACCCCCACCATTTACAGTCAGAAAGTGGGACCGATGGCTTCCATGAGTTGTTTTTTTTGAGGGGGGGGGAGGCAGGAGAGGCCTCCAAGGCGAACTGAAGGAGTTGTTTCTTGGGAGCCTGTTGTACAGGATGCTGAGTTTTTGTGGTTCGAGGAAGAGACTGGGGGTTTGTGGGATGGAAGGGACATTTCCTTCTGTGGTGAGAACAGAATAAAGTAAAAACAAATGTACTGTAATGGAGGAAGAGATACACTTTTGGAAAATGGCACGTGAAATTTATGTTTTATAGGAAAGAGTCCACACCACTAGACAACACCATATGGGGAACTGGTGGGAAAGGCCTTGAATCATTTGAAGGAGGCTGTTGCTACTAGAAAGGAATGAGAGACTTTTTAAAGTGCTTAAATTATTATCACACATTGAGAGGAGGCAGCACTTTGAGAGAGTGCTGCAGTCTCGTGTAAATGTGATAACAACTCCCACTCCATATATACTTTTGACTAAATATGATTAGAAATAGTTTGAAAGTCTACCTGTATAGTAGACTGGCCTCTGACCTTAATCTTTATTTGCGTAGCTAATATCTTGGTTTCAGATTCAGACATGGACAATGACAGCTTCAATAGGTGTATTTTTTCATCTGTTACCTGAGAAATCTCTCCCGTATTATTTATATTTTGCATGTATATGGAGTTCCTTTATTTTTCTAACAGGTTGCAAAGAAAGAGGGAGCAACAGTTGATGACTGATACAAAGGAAGTGGAGATGAGCAAGAGGAAACTAAGGCTGAATGTAGTACCATCCATTCCTCTTCTAACAGAACTGAAAAAGACCTACGTAATTCTTTACAGCCCTTTTTTCTTATTTTTCAGATGCAAGCTATGCTGACATGAACATTCTAGACTTTTACAGATTGCTGTTTATAGCACCAAAAGTCAGTGTTTTTAATGACTGACCACAGTTTTCCTAGGTGATTCTCTTATTCAGAGGTCATTGATATTTCTTTAAAGTTGATGAAGCTGATAACAGTAATCTTTTCCCCTTTCCTTCCAGATTTTCTTCAACTGTGGTATACAAAACGCTTTGAGCTGGAATCCCTCAAATAACCTTCAAATATGAAGGTAAATCTCCATGTCTTTTTTGGGAGTGTGGGAAAGCTTTCCCTGTCTTACCCGTTCCTCTTTATTTGCTACTTGAAGATGTAATATTTTGCTTACTTTAAAACAAAAACACGAAAAGGATGTCATTGTATTCCATACACATCCTGAGTTCCTGTGGCAACACTGAGCTGTCAAATCTTGCAAAATGAGGTAGTAGACTCTTTCATATTGGGCATCAGAGTCTTTTCTCTGAAGTTTGTTCTCAGAAATTAGTAGTTAAGTTGTACCTGGGAAAATGGGTCCTAAAACCTGGAGGACAAAACCTTCATTCCCCTTGTAAGATAAAAAATAATTAAAGGAAATGTCCACACTTGATTAAAGCAATTAGAATTTAAGAATGCAGAAACATGTTGGACTTTGGTTCATTGCACTTGTTTTTCTGTATTTCTGCATTCATCTTTGAAGTGTACAAATTTTGCTCTATTTACATATTACACATTTAGTAATAAAAGCAGTAGCAGGGCTGAACTTTTTATCATTTATTAAGTTTGTGTAGCTGTCTATCTCACTGGGTATCTTACAATATTAAAATTGTGTTTGCATTGAATCAATACAAAAATAACCAAATAAACATCAACAAAAACTATTAAAAACAATGAAAACTTTTTTTTAAAAAAAGGAGTAGTCACCAAGAGAACACAGTTAATTTCACTAAGATTACAGTTAGTTTGCAGGCTCCACACCATATCTATGTGATCCACAGGCAAAATTACAAAGCCAGTTCTTTCCAGAACGCCAAACAATGTCAAAGCCAATCTGCTATAGATTATTTGCTTATAGAAGTAGAAAAATAATTTCTACAGTATGTTGAAAATATACTTTTCCTGTTGGGTTGGAGAGAGAAGTAAGACTCTGTTTATGCTCATAATTGACAAATTCTTTGTTGTTTTTTCTGTTGTTACTTGTCTATTTTGACTGATATGGGTGTGGAGTTGATATAATTCAACATATACAGTTGAAGAAGACAGGTGTATTGGTTTTCTTAAAGTGAAAATAGTATTCAGTGTTTAAGATTTCTGGCAGAACATTTGTTAGTGTGGTATAAAAGTTACTATTTATTTTTTAACAGTATGCCATTCATTCATTAGACATGTTTTAATGACTTCCATCCGGACTCTAGGATCAAGACTGTAGTTCGTGCAAATTTACATAGTCTTAAGAAGTGGGGCTTTCTTTTGTATTAGTTACTATACTAGCATCTTTAACATTGCTTTATTACAAATTATGACATAGGTAGTACCATGTGCTTTGTTTGGGAGACATAAACATAAAATATAGGCCTTTTGATGTGCTCTGTTAGTTATGATAAAACTGGAGTAACAGTCCTGAAATCTGAGAAGGATATCTAAACTCTTCTGTTAGTTCAGCTTTGTTTTTATTGATCTTTCTACTTTTTTTTCAGGCAGCAGATGAGCCTGCCTACCTAACAGTGGGAACTGATGTCAGTGCCAAATATCGGGGTGCATTCTGTGAGGCAAAAATTAAGACAGTGAAAAGACTAGTGAAAGTTAAGGTAAGAAGAAATGCTAACAAGAGTTTAAAGACCATTAAGGAACATTCTAATCTTCCTTGTGCAAATTCTGGCAATACATTTATCTAGATCTGTTTTGTCTAGTTTAACTGTCAATAGATTTGCATGGCACCCATGTTTTCACAGTATAATTTTCTCTGAGAAACTATTAACTGAACATACAAAGAATATGCCCTCCTGATAATTATTGACCTAATGAAGACCCTCCATGAGAGATACATGTTTACCAAGATACAGGATAGGTCATTACATTTCTGTTGCATGCATTGTCACTTCCGTCCAATACCCCAGTTGATAAGTTGCATGTACAAAATTTGAGTATTGACTTTCCCCCTAAAGCTTTTCCTGACTGAATTAGACTGAAGCTGACTATTGATATTTAATATTAATTTGTTTGTTACAAAGAATTAGAAAACTTTGTAAAACTGATGTAAGTTACCTCAAAGTTATAAATGTATTTCCCTATGTATTATACATTTACAAACATTGTGCGGATTCAAAATTCCTAGTTTGTTAATGTGTGTATAATTGATGTCATTTTACTCAAAATAAAGAATGAAAGGCCCAGTTGTTTTACTTGTTCAGTCATTTCATAGGAAAGAATATCTGAATTAATAGCCCACTTGTATTAAATATGAGGTTTTTAATGATGGTCTGCCAAAGTGTCACCTGATTTAGATTAATTTTAGATTAAAATTTTATGTTCATATTCCTTTAAGTCAGCCTTGTTGAATTCACTAACATTACTTTTGATAGAAGCTTATAGCTTGCTCTGTTAGTTTGGCAAACAATTTGTGGAATATAGCTGAACTTGACAAATTTTGGTTAAGAATGTAACGTGTTTTCTCACTTATTTGATAGGCATTCTGATAAGTGAAGTGTTTTTTCACTTATTTTATAGTTTCATAAACTATTAAATACAATCTACTCAAGCTCCAATGATACATTAAAGTTTATTTTGTACAAACGTTGACATACACTGTAAGATACTCTTATTTGTAAAGATATACTAAGTTGTACAATGGTAAAGCTGGAGAGAGTCTGTTTTTTTTCTTTTCGTCGTAAATTGCATTTCTTAAATAGACCTATGTGCTTGAAATCTCCTGTTGAAAAAGATGACATTATTTTCACTAACTTTAGCCTGCAGTGATGGTCATTGCCCCTTTCTTCTTTGGGAATGTCCTGTGACCAGTTTTAGACTGGGTTTCAGCAAGTTTAAATTATGCATATAATTTTTAAATATTGTACAAATATAATTATTTGAAATTTCTTTCAAAATATTTAGGTGATCTTAAAGCAAGATAATTCAACACAATTGGTGCAAGATGATCAGGTGAAAGGACCTTTGAGGGTATGTGTATAACATCTTTCTTCACTTTTACTGATAAGATTTTAAAAATTATATAGGGTGACTGAAAAAAAATGATGTAGTTACTGATTTGGTGTTGGCTCCAAGAAACATGCATGTGTTTTTCATTCAGATGTTGTAAAAGAGAATATCACTAACTATTTTAGTAACAGGAAAGAAATTACCAATAGAAATTACCAATATTAAAAATATTAGAATTTATTTAGCTGCACATATTCATGTAAAAATTTCATTCAGGAGACAATTAATTTCTAAATTCAATAATATAGCTTCAGTTTTGATAGTATATTTATACTTCACAGCTGTATTGAAATCAAAAGTTTTAAATTCAGCTAACATTCTTTGGACTGAGGATTTGAGGTGTTATTTTTTAATGCTGTTGCTGTCTACTGATCTAATTTTACTGCTGGGAGTCAATTTGAAAGTGCTATGAGAAAATCAGCTAATATATGGAATTAACTTACTGGACTGATTCAAGTGGTAGACGCAAGATCAATTAATACTGCCATTACTAAAGCTTTCAGGTCATTTGCATTTCCAGCAATGAAACCAGTGTTATTAACATAGCACAGGTTATTTATATTTCTTTCTCCAAGTTTTCAAATTATGTCCATTTTTTAAAAATCTAGCTTCCTTTGATATATTTTCAGTATATTTGTTGAATAAATAAGGGGAAAGCATGCAGCTTTGTTTCACTTCTTTGCTAATCTGGATCCTGTCTGTTTTTGCCATGTTCTGTTTGGCTGTGCTTCCTGTCCTGTATATAGTTTTCACATGAAGAAAATACAGTGTTCTAGAATTCCCACTTTGCTAGTGAAATACTTTACTGATGTAAAAAAAAATCTGCAATAGTACATTAAATATAAACATCATCATTTTAGGCTGGTGCAGTTGTTGAAACGAAGATGCCCGATGGAACCTTTCAAGAAGCTATCATCAGTAAATTGACAGATGCCAGCTGGTATACCGTGGGTAAGTATTATTTTTTATTACTAAAGACTAATTTTCTTGCACCAAGATATATTTGAATTCCTTTCCATACTGCACATCTTATTTTCTCATGAGCAATTGTCTAACCAACTAGATGGCTCTGCCCCAGGCGCCTGATGGAGCTTGGGACTTTTCCTGAATCCCTTGCTCACAGTTTGACCGAAGCCCTAGTGGAAGCCTGGGATAGGGTGGCCACTGGGGCCTTGGATCTCGTTGTGCCTTTGCGGCTTCTGACCCGGTGTTGATCCTGGGTAGCTCCCTGGTTTACGAAACGCCGGAAAAGACACCTAGAAAGTGGTTGGAGGGCCAGCCGGTCCGAATTCATATTAAATCCTACTTAGTGGCGATAAAAGCAGCAAAAGGGCAGCATTTTTCCGCTCTTGTCGCATCCGCAGATAACTGCCCAGCCGCCCTGTTTAGGGTGACCCACTCCTTACTTAATCAAAGAACTGGGAAAGACCCCTTGCAGAGTAGGGGTGAAGAATTTGTTCAGTTATCTGCAGAATAAAATCGCTCAGATCCGGACAGGCTTGGACTCTGACTGGGTAGATTCAGGCGAGTCGACGGGGATGAATCTTATGGAGACTATCTGGGATGAGTTTGACCCTTTGACCCCCAAGGGCATGGACAGGATTATGGGGAGACTCAGTGCTGCCACTTGTGTGCTGGACCCGTGTCCCTCTTGGTTAGTTTCGGCTTTCTGGGAGGTGACACGAGGCTGGCTCCAGGCGATTACCAACACTTCATTGAGAGAGGGGTTCTTTCCCACCGCCTTGAAGGAGGCGGTGGTGAGGCCCCTCCTTAAGAAGCCTTCCCTGGACCCAGCTTCAATAGCCAACTATCGTCCGGTCTCCAACCTTCGCTTTGTAGCGAAGGTTGTCGAGAGTGGTAGCACGTCAGCTTTCCCACTACCTGGATGAAGCTGCCTATCTGGATCTGTTTCAGTCGGGTTTCAGGGCTGGGTACAGCACGGAGACGGTATTGGCCATGTTGGTTGATGATCTCTGGCGGCCCGGGACGGGCTGCTCCTCTTTCCTGGTCCTATTAGACCTCTCGGCGGCTTTCGATACTATCGACCATGGTATCCTACTGTGACGACTTGGAGGGTTGGGAGTGGGGGGCACCGTTTTACGGTGGTTCTCCTCCTACCTGTCAGATCGGTCACAGTTCGTGTTGACTGGAGGACAGGGATCGACCCCTAGGCGCGTCACTTGTGGGGTGCCCCAGGGGCCGGTTCTTTCATTCCTCCTGTTCAACATATATATGAAGCCGCTGGGCGAGATCATCCATGGTTTTGGGGTACGGTATCATCAATATGCTGATGATAGCCAACTTTTCATCTCTACCCCAAACCACTCAAATGATGCCCTCAATGTGATGTCCCGATGCCTGGAGGCTGTGCGGATCTGGATGGGGAGGAACAGGCTCAAGCTCAATCCCTGCAAGACTGAGTGGCTGTGGTTTCCGTCATCCCGATTTGTGCATCTTGTTCCATCTTTGATGATAGGGGGAGAAATTTTAGACCATCAGAGAGGGCCCGCAATCCTGGAGTCCTCCTGGATACGCGGCTTAGTTTAGAAGAACACCTGACGGCCGTGACCAGGGGGGCCTTTTACCAGGTTCGCCTGGTATGTCAGTTGCGCCCCTTCCTGGATCGGGATGCTCTGTGCACAGTCACTCATGCCCTCGTCCTTTCTCGCCTGGACTACTGCAACGCTCTCTACATGGGGCTGCCCTTTAAGAGCACCTGGAGGCTTCAGCTGGTCCAGAATGCGGCCGCGCGGGTTAGTATGGGGATACCTAGGTGCTCCCATGTTACACCCCTTTTAGGTAGCCTGCACTGGTTGCCGGTTATTTTCCAGGTGCGATTCAAGGTACTAATTATGACCTTTAAAGCGCTCCATGGCTTAGGCCCAGGGTACTGGCGAGACCACCTACTGCCACCAGTAGCCTCCCACCGTCCAGTGCGATCCCACAGAGTTGGCCTCATCAGGGTGCCGTCGGCCAGACAGTGTCGGCTAGCGACCCCCAGGAGGAGAGCCTTCTCTGTGGGAGCGCCTTCCCTCTGGAATGAGCTGCCCCCGGAGCTTCGCATAATTCCTGACCTCAAATTCCTGACCCCCTAAAAAGTTGGCTTTTCCAGCAAGCCGGACTGGCCTGAACAGAATAAAATAAATGATTAATTTAATTGTTAATTTTAATCTAATTTTTAAATTTTTATTGTTAATATTAATTGGGTTTGTTTTTGGATACATTATTTAATTTCCTTTTTAACTTTTGTAATATGTGTTTTTTTTAATGTACTGAGTTCTTCGTGAGAAGGCGGCATATAAATCCAATAAACAAACAACAAACAAACAAACTTTTTATGTTTACTCAGAGACATTCTCTGTGAAATGAAAATCGTCAAGTATGGTGCAGTAGTATATTTGAGAAAGACGATTTGGGGTTTGTTTAAAACATTTAATTTCAGGAGAATAGTGGTGCTATCTAAAAAGCTTGTCTGCGGAAGGAAGCATGAAGTGCTCCAAAATCTCCTGGTAGATGGCTGCGTTGACCCTGGTCTTAATGAAGCACAGTGGTCCAAAGTCCTCTTTTCTGATGAGAGCAACTTTTGCCAAAAGCACCAAAAACTGGTTCAATGACCATGGGATTACTGTGCTTGATTGGTCTCTCCATTCTTCCTCCATACTCTGGGTCCTTGGTTTCCAAATGAGATGCAAAAGTTGCTCTCATCAGAAAAGAGGACTTTGGACCACTGTGCTTCATTAAGACCAGGATCAACACAGCCGTCTACCAGGAGATTTTGGAGCACTTCATGCTTCCTTCCACAGACGAGCTTTATGGGGATGCTGACTTCATTTTCTAGCTGCCCACACTGCCAACAGCACCAAAACCTGGTTTAATGACTGTGGGGTTACTGTGCTTGATTGGCCAGCAAACTCGCCTGACCTGAACCCCATAGAGAATCTATGGGGCATTGCCAAGAGAAAGATGAGAGACATGAGACCGAACAATGCAGAAGAGCTGAAGGCCGCTATTAAAGCATCCTGGTCTTCCATAACACTTCAGCAGTGCCACAGGCTGATAGCTTCCATGCCACGCTGCATTGAGGCGGTAATTGCTGCAAAAGGGGCCCAAACCAAGTACTGAGTACATATGTATGCTTATACTTTTCAGAGGTCCGATATTGTTCTATGTACAATCCTTGTTTTATTGATTGCATGTAATATTCTAATTTTCTGAGATGGTGGATTTGGGGTTTTCATGAGCTGTACCCCATAATCATCACAATTATGACAAATCACGGCTTGAACTATCTTGCTTTGCATGTAATGAGTCTTATCTCATATATTAGTTTCACCTTTTAAGTTGCATTACTGAAATAAATGAACTTTTGCACAATATTCTAATTTTTTGAGTTTCACCTGTATTTACATGGGATAATTTCTTGATGTTTTTAATAATATAAGGAATAGAGCAATCACTAAGTCACAAACATCATGCACATTTTCTTTGGAGAAAATTCACAATCCAATCTTTTTATTAATAGTTCTATCTTAGGCATGCTTCCAAGATGTTTTTGTTATCTCACTGAAAAAAAAGTATTCTGAATTTAATATATATGCACTCTTTACAAAAATAGGAATAAGATTGTTAAAATTATCTGAGATTATTAATGTATCTTCAGTGATTCGAGCAGGAACTTCCCATTTTAACAGCACAGTACTTTGACCAGGGGAGTGGAGATTGATTTGCTTTCAAGTGGATTTTCCCTCCCTAGATAGTATAATCAATAGACAGAGATAGTTGGCATTTTAGTAGGAAACCCTGTGTTAAATGGAGCAGTGATATGGCTGATTGTTAGATAGCTTTAATTGTATGGGACCCTTGCTGACTGTAGACCATTTTATAGGCAAATAGTATGACAAACTTTTTAAGAGTTTTTGATTAGCTTTCAAGTTAAATGCTGCTTTTGTTCTAAACCCATGTAACTATGTCAGCAACTTGTAAAACAGTTTTCCTGTTCTATGAACACTTTATCTGTAATTTTCATCTTTCACTTCGTTTTCTACATACTTAGTAAACTTTGCATTTTAACTGATATTGATTCCTGGAAAAATACAACAAACATTCTAAAACTGTTCAATGCAAATGTCATGGATGGCACTATGGAGATACTCAAATTTAGCCTTTTTGATTGTATAAGTAAAAATTAAATTTGGCTTTCAGATGAAAACTTGAATTTGTAAAAATTGTTGTACGGTAGCACTGAGGCCCCCGCTTGATTCTGGTTTGTCATATTTGTAATGATATTTGCCCCTTACATCCCTGTAGCTAAATGCTATGTATCTTTTTTGCTCAAGGGAGCGGTAATTAAAGTCGCTCACAACCAATTGGTAGAATTTTGCTACTAAGCCAATGAGCCCAGGGGGTGGGAGACAAGCAAGGGATGTGTTGTAATTTCTTGATTAAATCAAGCAACATACTGAAGGCCAGCAATAAACCAGTGGGCAGTATGTCATGCCAAAAGCTATGCCTCTTCGCCCCTTTCTGCTAATTTTTACATGCTTCTTTTTTCGTTTCTCCTTTTATTATTACTGTATTTATGATCCTCTTTTTCTTCACTTGCACCATTTCTTTTTTTTTCTAGTCTATTCTCATTTTTCTTTCACTTTGCTGTAAAACTTCTCATAGCAGATATTGTTACAGGGATTTAAGAGACTAATTAAAAAAGATGTATAATCCTATTTAGAGATAAGCCCCTCTGAGCTCTATAGAATTTACTCTATGGATTATGTACATGGGGTTTGTATTTTAAGGCAAGGAGAATAGATTATATGGAGATAGCAATTTGGTCTGTGAATATAGGTGAATAAAAATGATGTGGATCAGAACGTTCATGTTCATTATTGGATGCAGCTTACATTTGGATTTCACAACATTACCCCACAACAAACCTCCAGATTTGAAATTTGTCTTCCAATAATGACATGGTTTTCTTGGGCTACATAATTCTACATGTTTAGCATATACAGTATGTATAGTGCTTATTATTATTTTAGCATATATGGAATTGCAACTCTGAAAAGACGATAGAATTGACAAAAGCATGAACTTGTATTACCAGACAGAATAACTTTCTGTCCGTGTGATATTTTACAACCTGATTGCAATACTGTAATTGTAATCAGAATACAGCCTTAATTGCATTGGTAGGAAATGGGGTTTTTTTGCAACAGAAACATGGATTCAGAGAGGTTGGTATCTTACCTCACAGTATTAGGCTATCTCTGGTAGATGGCGTCTTGGTTTAGGAGATTGAGTAGATCATTAAGTTCAGTGTCCAATCTAAGGTTGCAACCTATTATACTTCACAGCATTTCTTCAAAGGTGAAATAAACTTGAGATCTGCCTGGAGCTTTCTGTAGGGACATGACTGGAGGCTTTAATAATGAGAGATGGGCAAGTATTGAATAGAGAGGTTCTTCATCTCCCTTTAGGCACAAAGAACTTTTCTTCCTATCAGTAAAGCAGCCACATATTTTACAAGCTAGCATAGTTACTTCAGAACCTATTACAGTGGTACCTCGGTACTCATCGTTAATTGGTTCCAGGAGGTGCAGTGAATACCAAAAATGATGAGTACCAGACAATTTTTTCCCATCAGGAATAATGTAGTGCGTCACAAGGCAATTGACATTGACACGTTCTAGCTGTGTGTGAAGTATCAAATAAATGAGTACTGGGACAAAATTTTCACACCAAAATGCACTGAGTACCAAATCTGATGAGTTGTAAAGCAGTTAAGTACCAAGGTACACTGTATTGCCAAAAGTATTCGCTCACAACTGCTTCTGATTATGTGGATGGGTGAGCGAATATTTTTGGCAAAATAGTGTATCATTGTAATGCTGACTCCTAGTGTGTGTGCATGCGCAGTTACTTGTATTGTTGACAATCCCAGGAGTACTAGTGTCTGTACATATGAACATTTATAGTTGGGAGCAGCTTTTGAAATAGCCAGGTGAGCCTTGCAAACAATTTAATAACTATTTAAAAGTAGGTGCATTTTGCTCATGCATATTATGAAGTATCTTTTTAAATGTTTTGCATGACTCAATTAATAAAAATTTAATACCTGGAAAGAAAAGGATCAGTTGTTTCTAGTTCTTCTCTATCTTTCATTTTTCAGTGCTTCACACTTTACTTTTACTTTGAATACTTGTTTAGCGGTATTTACTTACTTAGTTACTTACTGACTAGGCTGCCCAGCTCAAACTATGACTCTGGGCAGCATACAGTAAATTCAGACAATTTGAGCTACTGTGTGTCTTGATAAATTTGTGCAGTAATTGTGAAACATCAACCACATTATTAAACATACATATTTTAATTTAAATATATTTATTGCTAAGAAACTACAAATGTTTGTATGAGCACTTGTAAGATAACAAAACAGGAGTACACTGGTCACATAGTTCTGGTTTCTGGTATCCTTGTTTTCATAGTTTCTTGATCGTATGTTCTTGAAAAAGGATGACTTTAATTAAGGAGATTTAAAACAGGAAGGAATATTTAACTGAAAGAACAAGTAGAATTCGATGTATTTTAGAAAACATTTGTTTCCTCTTTTCCCAGTGTGCTCATGCCTGCTTATTGGAAGGTGTTATTATATAACTCTGATGGATTTATGGCCAACGGCTTATACTAGAAGGTGGCAATAAAAGGAAGGCTCTATGGAACTAATCATAAATATATTAATCCTCTTTCAGATTTTTGAGTTCCAGTATATCTTTGACACTGAATATTAGCAATGCTTCCTGTGGGTCATATGTATGTTACAGGAGGGTTTGTGGGAAAAGAAATCCTTAAAGCTTGGTATTTGTGCCATTTATTTCATAAAGTCATCTAATTTATGATACGCCTGTATGAAAGAATAATTGTCCTTGCTCGTTCCCAAAAGTTCAGACAACTCATTTAGAGAGGAGATAGAAGAACATTTCCCCTGTTTATGAATGGCTAAGGTAAAGTTGGGAGTCAAATACCATAGACATTTTTAATATAAAAAACCTGAACTAAACAGTTTATGTTAAGAAAGTATTAAGTGCTATTTAACTGGAGTTGGTTAGTTGAGGAATGGGCCAAAGCTCTTGCACAGTAATAGGAGAGATTGATCATGAGCTACAGGATGTTTGATTTCAACTATTGCATGTAAAAGTGATGCAGCCATTTATTAAATTTAAAAGAATAATTACTTTTTCGCACTGGAGTTTATATGTTGGATGTCTATGTTTGTGAAACAAATTAAAGCTCTGGATTTATTTATGTATTCTTTTTGAACAACTAATAACATTCGGTGGCAAAGGCATGCAAAAATTAAAAAGGGAAATGAGCGAAAGTTCTTTACTGTATATAGCAGAAAGATATAGTTTGAATTCTGTTCCCTTTCCCATTAAGCAAGGGAGATTAGGATTGTATCATTTATATTCCACTTTTTTTAAAAAAATCTTGCATACAAAAGAGCAAAATGCAGCAGCACTGTTCATCAGTATGAGAAGAAAATATAGAAAATGCTCATCACTGCATGTATGCAAGGTCACATATTTATCTTGTTAGTTTTACTATTATCTGCCTCAACCGAGTGTCCTGTGTTTTAAGAATACTGTGAAACATCTGATTTAGGAAGGCTGCTCTTTGTTAGTCAAACTTTCACAAAGGGTATATAAACGTATTACAGAATATGATCAGGATTAGAATAATGGCTCTTGAAATCCAGATGTCTTCAATTTTGATTCCATAATTCCAAGCCAATGTGGAAATAAAAGTCCACACATGCCTGATGCATTACTTAGTTATTCGCTCTCTCTCCCTCCATCTCTCTTTGTGTAGCGCTTCTGTATTGTACTACTAGTTGGCTGAGCAAAATTTTAATAGGGATGTATGTTACCCATATTTGACTGTTCATGGTCACAAACAGCAAGCCAAGGCACAGTTCAACATCATAAAAATGGTGTAATCTGTGGAAAATGAATAGTTTCCCCAAATATTGCAGTCTTAATAAAACACTGTGTCCTGAGTAGGAGAGATAAAGTTGTGAAAGAGCAGGATACACAGGCAATATCTTTCTTTTAAAGAGATAGATTATGACTGAGGGTGCTTTTGCTTACAAAAGTCTTACATCTTACACACTTTGATGGTAGGTGTTCTAATTCTTCCATGTATATTGAAAGAACGCTTGAAACAAGGAGTCTTGTTTACTAGAATAATTTATACTTTCTGTTTAGTTTTATTTAGAAAACACTTTACTATTTAATTAATAATAGTTCTGGCTTTGTTTAGTTTTTGATGACGGTGATGAGAGGACATTGAGACGGACCTCGCTGTGTTTGAAGGGGGAGAGGCACTTTGCTGAAAGTGAGGTAAGATTTTACAGTTGTTGTTGTTTTAAATGCTATTTCACTTTTTATTGGAAAATCAGCAAAATTGCCTTTTCTAATTTCCTTCCCCAGACACTTGACCAACTGCCACTAACAAATCCAGAGCACTTTGGAACACCTGTAATTGGAAAGAAATCTAACAGAGGAAGAAGGTCATCTCTTCCTGTGTGAGTAACTTTTACGATGCCTTATTTTTGTAATTGCTTTCCTTATCTGGGATGAGATAAAGTAATTGTGCGTGTCTTACAATTTGGGGGATTGAACTTTATGTTTTTTCACAGTCTACTGGTCTATTTTTTTATTATATTTGTCAAGTAAAGAAGGTGGGTCAAGTTGGTGCAAATAATAAAGCTGCTTGTTTAAAACGTGCCTAATGATTATAGAACTAGTTGATAATACTTTGGACTCAGAGGAGGAAGTTGCAGCTCTAGGCCAGTTGTTTACAATCTGTAGAACAGCTGCTGAGGTGGTAAAGAAAAAGGGAGCTCAATACTTTTGGACAAGTATAGAGGCAGAAGCATGCAGAACCCATGTGCTAAGCAACAGGAGATGCCTTCCCGGATTTCTTACAAATTTAGATACTTATGCTAGGGTAACTTAGAAATGCATTTATAGTCCCTTGTTCTGCAAAACACTTAAAATGTGATGGAGGACAAAAGCGATCAGAGGGCAGGATTTCCTATAAATATTGCTATTCAGTGTCTGGTAATACAGGAATTATGCAAAAAGTGTTGTATTTATATAGCGTGCATTATATATGCGATTGTGATTTTAGCTTTCCTTAGGCCAGGTCTGTTTATTATTTCTTTATGGCTGTTCTAATTTGTATATTCCATTGTTTTAAAGAGGAGATAAACAATGAACAATTTGGGTAGGTAGACATATTCCTGAATGTAACAATAGGGCACCCTTTAAATACTCCGAATCAGTATTTCTCCACCTAAGCAACTTTGAGATGTGTGAACTTCAACTCTGAGAATTCCCTGGCAAGCATTCTAGCTGGAGAATTCTGGGAGTTGAAATCTGCTCTACATTAAAATCTCATACCTCAACATATGGGTAAAAGCACATAAATCCAGTGATTCTCATTTCTCATCTCAGTGTTTCCTTTCATAAACATTTGTAAATGATCTCTAAGGTGCTTTTTCAAAAGGCAACTGGACTTTCTTGGTTTTTTTCCTTGCCTGTTGAAATACCACCTTTGGGATAATCATGACCTGGATGATGGAGAATGTCCAGAGGCATTTGTAAATTAGCATCACAATGTCTACTAATGCTACTTTTAAACATTCTAGTATTTGCTGATTTGTTTCCCACAAATTTCCAAGAACCTCTGTCATATTGAACTCAATATCCAATAGCTACGATGAAGTTACTCTCCTTTCGAGTATTACTTTCACATTCTGACAGTGTAAATCTTTACTTGCCTAATTCTTTTAGCAATGAAGATGAAAAAGAGGAAGAAACTAGTGAAGAGGAAGAGGAAGATAAGAGACGGCTTAATGATGAATTGCTTGGTAAAATTGTCAGTGTGCTATTCAGTACTGAAAAGGGAGAATGGTATCCAGCTTTGGTAAGTAAATTTAAAAGTCTTAAGAATGACATAAAAATGATATTTCCCCCCAAATTCACGATATTTGCATCTTGGGAGCACAATGCTTGACTTTTATGTTTGTACTTTTCTTTATGGCAAAAAAGCTGTTGGCCATTATTTAGAATTTATGTAATTTATAGAGTAGCTTTATAGTAATAATAATATATTTTCATGTCAGCTGCCTCAGAGTATATCAAATTTTTTGACTCCTCCTAGTTCTCATTTGAACATACTCACTGGACCACCACTCTTCCGCCTTCTAATCTACCTCACAGGGTTATTGTAGCTAAAATCCAAGGATGGAATTCTGTGATTCTCTTTTGAGCTACTGCATAGAAAAACAGGAGAGAAATACAGAATATTTACAGAATAACAAAAAATGGTAGTATTCTACAGAAATAAATTCTGTACTTCTGATTTATATGCTATCCATTCTCTTTATATGGTTCAGTAAAACATCAGTATTAAAATAGGAGTCACATATGAGATGGGCAGCCATATAAATCAGGGTGAAATCCAGCAAGTTCTGGAGAACCGGTAGCGGAAATTTTGAGTAGTTCGGAGAACTGGCAAATGCCACCTCAGACTGGCCCCAGAGTGGGGTGGGAATGGGGATTTTGCAGTATCCTTCCCCTGTCAGGTCCACCAAGCCACACCCACAGAACCGGTAGTAAAAACATTTGAATTTCACCACTGATAGAAATCCAATAAATGAGTGAGTAAGTGAATGTGTGACAAATATAAAACACCAAATAACGTTGCAACAATAGGCCTAAATAAATATGTAAGTATACCAGGAAGTGGTGTTTCAGCTCTATGGCAATTTTATTTATTCAAATTTGTTATAGCTCCCCAACTCTAGTGGACTCTGGGTAGTGTACAAAACCAAAAAAATCCATAAAAACAAATAAAATATAGAAGCACACATGCACACCCAGACTAAAACTGTGTTAAAAACAATGCAATAAAATGAAGTAGCCCTCTCCCAAATACACATTGAAGAAAGGGCTCAGCTGCCACAGCAGGTAAATCTGTACAAAGCATTCCTGGTCACAACTGCCACAATTAAAGCAATAGCTACAAGTGCAGAAGGGCCCTCGGGTTGTTCACCAATCACAATTGGGGAAGTGCAGCTCCATTAAAAACCAAGATTGGTAGCATCTCCAACCCCATGGGCCCAAACAGCCACCGTCACTCAGTTTTGTTAAGATTGTGCCCAAGTTTGTTTCACCTCATCCAGATCCAAACAGCCTCCAGACACTGGATCGATATATCAATAGCTTCTGCAGACCAGGGTTGAGATGCAAAGCTAGTTTTTTTCAGCATATTGATAATACTGAACTGGTAACTGGCCTCTCCCAGTGGCTCACGTAGATCAGTGTTTCTCAACCTTGGCAACTTTAAAATGTATGACACTCAACTCAGAGTTTCTCAGCCAAGTGTTGAAGCCCACACATCTTAAAGTTGCCAAGGCTGAGAAGTACTTATTAGAGGCGTCTAGTGTACAATCACAATTGAGAATGACCTTGAGAGATAAGAAATCTTTCCTATGGTGGGGCCCCCAGTGGCTTAATGTTCAGAGTAAGAAACAAGAACGAATCCACTGCAATTTCATGAGCTGTTAAAAGCAGTGGTTTTATTTTTACTTTGCATGGTGTAGCGAAATGCAGCATAAAATTCACAGAGTGACTTATTCTAAGAACACACAGTATGAATCAGGAAGAAAATTATGAATAAAATTAAATTGTGTGTTAGCAGTTTACTGAAGTGACTAAACCTGTGGCCGGATATCTAGATCATTTAGCCATCGGAAAGCAGTGCCCTCTAGATGATGTATTTCATGCAGCGATCTAGGGAATCTTCTGAGGGGACATTCCGTTGCAATAGGATGTAAAGTTTGTCAGATGTCCTATAGTCCTAGTTAAAGACTATCAACCAGCCTCCATTTGTATTTCCAGTATTGGCACCTGCTACGGATCAGGTTGAGCGCTGTCCAGATTTTCCTTGGGAGATCAATGCCGAAGGTTGTATTGTACTGGATCAGACACTAAATTAAACAGATCTAAGTTAGAAGTTGCCCACTCCTAAAGCAATGTAGCCTAGCCTCCTCATGGTGCACCCTGGGCAATGTGACTCTGTCATGGCTAAATAGTCTATAGTACATTCGGCCTGGTGGACCTCCCTAGGATCTCCCAGCAGGAAGCAGCAATATGAATACCAAAAAATGGTGAGATTTGTATGTTCAGGCTTGCAAGATTCTGTTCATGAAGCTTTACAATAAAGTAAAATTAGCCCATTTAGTTGTATTTCCTATCTGGTTTACCTCAACATAAGAGGCTCTGAATGGGATCTGTTCCCCCGCCCCCTTCCCCCATGAGCAGCAACTAGAACCAACCACTGAGGAAGGGTATGAAACAATGAAGCACAATGCTACTCCGAAGCCCCTGCAGCTAGTCCCAGAAGGATAGTGGTTAATAGTGTCAAAAGCTGTTGAGAGATCAAGGAGAACTAGAATGGATGTCCCACCCTGTTTCAAACGTAATGAACAAGCACAACCAGTGCTTTCTGCATATCATACCCTGGTTTGAAATCACACTGAAATGGGTCCAACAATGACCTCTTGAGGAAGGGACATACTATTGGTGGGACCACCATTCCTTCTCAAATAGGCTAAAATCACCTTGTGAAATCAACCGGTGGTCACCTCTCAGGCTGCTTTAATATTATAGGAGGAGCAAGGATATAACAAAGAAGGGGCTAAGTTAACAGACAGAGGACTTGTCCACTTCTTTGGGTGCAACTCAAAGAATAAGATTCAGTCCAGATAACAGCACAAAACTCTGCCTGAGCAACTTGACTAGCAACTTTGACTTGCTTAGTCAGGGTTAATCAATCCTAATGATTTTGTCTGCTCTGCCAGATTAATTGATTATTCCTTACCTAGGTCCTGCAAATGATTTTGTGATCCATCTATCACCAATAGATTGACTAACAGCAGCTACTATAAGGGTAGAGAAATAGTGATGTTTTGCAGACCTTATATCTGTAACGTAGTTTTTTTTACTTGTATTCAGTTGGATTCACACTCTGTCTTTCTCAAGAAACACTCCAGTTTTTGTTTCTGGTATTTCACCTACTGGAGCTCTTCAGAAAAACAGGGAACATTCCAGGATTGGTTTACAGAGAGAGTTTGTATAGGAACAATATGGCCCAATCACATGCCTATTATAGGCTATAGCCAAGGCCTCAGCTGAACTGCCTGACAGGTGTTCAAGAAAATCCCAAGCTCCCTCTGTAAGCCAACAGGGTTCATCATGTGTCTAAGGAGGGTCAACCTAACTTGCCCTTTCTCCCTCCGGAGGTAGGTAGGACCCAGAATGTTAGAGGGCAACCAAAGAGAGTTATGTTCATGGCAATGAACTAATGATAATGTCCTCCAACGCAAGATTACAGTGCAACTGCCCTGGGACATTTCCACGCCCCTTGTAATTCTGAACCAAGGGGGAAAATACAATTGCTTCTGTTGGTAACCTAAGAGCATGAATGGGTTATATGGGAGTAAACTGTCTTGTAAATAGCTTGACCTTACACCAGGTAACGCATTACATAATATTATGAGCTTCTCAGATTGGAGTCAGAGAATAGTCAGCCTCTATTGAAGCTGTTGAAGATGTGGAATAACGTGGAAGCTGCAAGTATAGCAGGCTGAATATAGAACACTGGACACTGGCAGATCCTTTTAAAAATCAGTCTGTTCCAATGATTTTGCAAACAAGGTCCATGTTACTGTTTCTATTATGATAACTTACCAAGAAAAAATAAATGGATAATTGGTTGGGTAGAGGTTTTAAAAAGACACTTAAAAGCCAAGCAGATGAGAGATTTAATATTTATTTTTTATTTCTTTTATTTGCTAAATTTATTTGCTGCTTTCTTCCACAAGCAAATCCAAGAACCTTATTTTGCTTTGTGAGGGGGCACACATCAAATGCAATCAAAGCAATGGAATAGGTAGATAATTATTGCTTAAAAGGATGAATCCAAGTGGTATTGTCCTAAAAAAATTATACAATCTTCCCACAATAAAACTCAAATGATAATAAAACTTCACTGAAGGCTGGATAAAACTCCAATAGGTGTTTCCACCTATACAATAAGGAAGGAAATCCATAGCTGCTTCTCCTTTGCAAATGCCATGGCAAACTCAGTTTCTATATTAAATGTGATGGTCTAAATGACTCATTTTAATGCCCACTTTTGCCTAATACTATATACTTATTTACTATTTCTGTCTTAATCAAATGAGAAATTTCTTCAAGATTAAATATTTGAAACGTGTTAATGGCAAAAATAAGCCTGAGAACTATTTCAGTTTAAATGTATTATTGTTAAAATATTACATGATTAAGTCTTACCTGCATACTTATAAACTTATTTTGTGTGTTATCTTCAATTAGCCCAAAATGGTGCATCATATCACACAATTTTCAAATCAAGATACCTCAAATATTTGCTAATTTAAACAATGAATACAAAATCCAGGACCCATTACAGTACTTTTGTGTAATTACAATGTCAAGGATCTTCACACCAGCTGTGTTCATAAAGTTGTGGCTTCTGCAGCATTGCCACAAACATGTGATCATGTTTTCCAATATTCTCTGCCAGCTTTCTATAAGCAGTCAGTGGGGAAGCTGGTAGGAGGTCAGAAGTTGCTCCTATTCCCACTGTGGTTTTTGTTATTGTTTTGCCTGCCCATGGTCATTCTGTTATTCTGATTAATCAGGAAATACACTATATTGCCAAAAGTATTCACTCACTGATCCACATAATCAGAAGCAGTTGTGAGCGAATACTTTTGGCAATATAGTGTATGTGTGAAAGAATAACCCAACTAATCATGGATTGTCTAGTATTTTCTAAAGCTACTGTAAATGAAGCTCATCTGTTTGGTAGCAACTTTATATAGAAAGGTTGTTGTTTTTTGCTAGCGCTACATATGGATTTGCATCACATCCTCAGTCTTATCTGTTACTTCTAATGTTATTCTGCCTTCTCCACATTTTTTCATCAAGGGCCATTTTTTAAATCAGTGAATTACCTGGCATATAAACCATATCTTTCAGAGAAAGCAGTAAAATTTATTATTGACAGTAAGTCTAATAGTGTGACTAGAATTGGATGCTAACTGACTCCCCAACTTCCACATCTTTAAATACAAGAGAGTGACACTAGATCAGATTTCATTTCGCTGTTAAATTCATAGGGCAATTACTGTGTGTATGTGGCAGTAAAGAGTTTTATTTGAGTGTAAATAGTATGATATACATGTTGGCCTAAATTTAATATTAACTATTATAATTTATTGGATGATCTCTAAAGAGAGGAGAAAAAACTATCTCCCTTCATGGTGATTACTTAAGATTATATTTTTTTTCTAGATAATTAAATGTTGCACCTGGGAGATGCCATAACATAGTTGGAACCTTATTTATATAAGCTGGTTTTTTAAACTAATGGAAGATGGAAAACACTGCTCAATCTAATGTTTTTTACTTGAAACTCCAGGTCTTATCCCCCAGCTGCAGCGATGATATTTTAGTGAAAAAGGACCAGTGTTTAGTTCGTTCTTTTGCAGATTCCAAATTGTGAGTAAATTTTAGACAACATTCCTATATATAGTGGTGAAAATTTATGTGTGTGTATGTGTGTATTATTTATATGTGTGCGTGCGCGCGCATGCACGCATACATATGTGTATATGTATATATATGCACATACACTATATTGGCAAAAGTATTCGCTCACCTGCCTTTACTCGCATATGAACCTACTGTAAGTGACATCCCATTCCTAATCCATAGGGTTCAATATGACGTCGGTCCACCCTTTGCAGCTATAACAGCTTCAACTCTTCTGGGAAGGCTGTCCACAAGGTTCAGGAGTGTGATTATGGGAATTTTTGACCATTCTTCCAGGAGCGCATTTGTGAGGTCATACACTGATGTTGGACGAGTTTACGTGGCTTACCACTTCGTGGCTGAGTTGCTGTCGTTCCCAAACACTTCCACATTCTTATAATACAGCTGACAGTTGACTCTGGAATATTTAGAGCGACCCATTCTTTCACAAATGTTTGTAAAAACAGTCTGCATGCCTAGGTACTTGATTTTATACACCTGTGGCCATGGAAGTGATTGGAACACCTGATTCTGATTATTTGGATGAGTGAGCGAATACTTTTGCCAATATAGTGTATGTATATATTGATAGATTATATATTATAAATAATATCTATTATAAATATATATTTAGTTTTAACTTAGAAGCAGAAACCAGGAAGAAGCAACTAAAAGTATTTAATAGGGAACTATTTATTTATTTTACTTCATTTGAGATGATCCTGCGGCAAGTACAACTATTTTGGAAGTCTTAGTTATTGGTGACAATTAACAATTACATGCTATGTATAAAATTACAAAGCATGATTCAGAAGAAGGGCCACTGCAATAATTACTTTTTCTTTTCCATTCCACTGGTGCACCTTATCATGCAGTCCAATTGACATTTAAATCAAAATATAGCTCTAGATAAACCTTGATGGAACCTACATTTTTGGCAATTTGGAAGTATAGCATATGCTTCAGATTAATCTAGCAGACATACCAGACATATACAATAGATAGCCATACATTTGAAGATATCTTGTTACAGGCAATACTTTCACATGATAGTCTCTTTGTAAACCTTGCAGTGTTTTACCACTTTTACAATCAGCATATGCAGCAACTATTTTGTCAAGTGAGTTTTTATAGAATTGGAGTTCAAACTTTTGCATATTAGCTTAATCAAAACCACTAGTACATCTGTGGTAAAATCAGAATTTGAATCCAGATCCATGTTTTATTGTCTATTCTTTTAGGGCCTGACATAATGTTGTTTTAGCAAGAAATGCAAGCCAAAGTCGTAAAATTTAAAGATATTTATTTTAAAATATTTGTATGACTGTCCATCTTTAAACAACTCTGTGCTCACAGCAATAAAAACGTATAAAAACTAAAGAAAAAAATGTTGCCTTAATCAGGGGGTTCCAACAACTTTCTGTAGACTCCACCACTCTATCTCTGTGCTTGGGTAATGAGCCCGATTTTAGTGGCCTTCCAGAAGACCAAGAGGATGGGGGCTTTCTGGATTGTCCCTATAAAGTAGGGACAATCATGGAAAAGCAAATCTTTAGTTATGTATTAATTAGTTTGTATTACAATTCAATCACATTCTAGGCAGCTTACAAGGTATGGTTAACAGCATCAGATAAATAATGGCTAAACATGAACAAACAAGATCAGGAGAGCACATGGTGCCCATGAAACAGGAAAATAGGTTCAAACACCATTGCAAAAAATGTCCCTTGGGTGCCATGTAATGTGAATGTGGCCACCTCTACACTCATTCATCATCAGCCTTAATGATTAATACATTTCATTAATGTATTTGTTTTTAAACATTTTTCTATGTTGCTGCAGTGGAAATCTCAACTTCTGCAGAAAGGGTACAAGTTTTATACATGGTTAAAAAAAAGTAAGCTCTAAAAAGCTTACTTTTAAAAATGTAAAAGTAAAAATGACCCCCAAAAAAAGATAAATGAGAGTAGAGATGGACACATTCACATCAGGGGAAATTGCTCTGGAACAGTTCATTCTTCAAGAATTTCTGAAAGCAAAGCGCAAGCAGCTTGATCTTCATGGGGAGGCTGTTCCACATCATCAGTGCTGCTAGTAGTGTCCTGAGCCTCCCCAGTTCCTTTCTTGTCAAGGTAATCAGTTGGGCCAATAATTGATGGGAGCAGATATTTAATTAAAATATTTTGATAGATGCCAAACTTAATATTTCAAAAGATTTAAGTGTTTAATATTAGAATTGAAAACATAATCTTTCTAAATGTTAAACATTAAAATAACATTTCCCCATAGAGCAGATAATTTTTTATCATTGACCATACAAGTAACAGCATAAAACTTAATGTAAACGTAATGTAAATAATTAATTTTATTGCAGTTATTCAGTAGCAAGAAAGGACATTGAAGAATTAGGTTTTACAAACTCAGAGCTGCCTTCCAATAAAGGTAAATGTTAACATTTGTTAATTAGATTATTAAGTTAATTGATTGTGCTGTATGTATATAATTGCCATACGATGTTCTTAACATGAAAGAAAGGTGCAATTGAAAGTAATGCCTAATGGTTATTGATGGCTCTGTTTGTCCTCTATTCAATTCTGATTCCAAGAAGCAAATCATTGAAGTACAGAATTCTGAAATATAGTTACATATGTTACACTTACAGTATCATAGCAAAATGTTAGGTCATTTTGCTGACATATGTATTTTACACAAAAATATGTAATCATTATTTCAGAGGTGTTTTATAAAGAAAGCTTACTTGACAAGCTGTAGCAGCTTTGTTTTGCCACAGGAATTGAATATTGCCACATTAGAACATTATATGTTCAGAGAGGCAAAAGTTATGATGGACTAATAGCTTTGATAGTCCAACATCCAGACATCTTGCAAAGTCAATGAATGATAAATTTCACGGGCCCTGCCATAAATACATCAGTAACAAATGAACACATTTTGGGGTATTTTAATGTAATTAATTTTCTCCAATATTAAACATCTGGAACATAACATTAACGATAAGCTTGAGAAATGGATCAGATTAATCATACAGTTAAAATCTTACATGCTTAAATCTGACATCTAGAAGTAAATAAAATTCAGCACTGAATTTTATTTACAATCTGAAATCAAAATGGCTAGCAAAGAAGCAGAGTTAGTAGTGATTTGCAATGATTATATAATTTATTCCGAATACCTTGATGGGTAATTTTCCTCCCAAGGGGTACAAGAGGCAAGCTCATTCTTCCATTGGAAAACTATTCCTTCTAATTGGAAGATGGACATGCGTGAAATCTTGGAATCCTCCAGTAGTGATGAAGAAGATGGAGGAGAGGCAGGAAGTAATGATGAAGAAGAACAAAAAGGAGAACAAAAAGAGGAAGAAGTAGTGGTAAGTATATTAGATTTTTCGTCAATATATCTTAATCAAATATACAGCCACTGTTATTTGTCTCTCATATAATATTGTTCCTCAAATAATTACTTCAAAAACCACAGCCTTTGCTTTCTTCAACCTGGCATTATCCAGATTCTCTGGAAATCCCATATGCCTCAAAACACTAGAAGTTTTAATCAGATACATCTGGAGGATATGAAGTTGAGGGAAGCTGAGCACCTGTTTTCAAACAGCAAGGTTTATGTGTTCAGTTATGTTTGCCATCAATGATGAAAACTGAATTAGCAAAAAAGCAAAAATTGTTGGAAAACTTCCTGATTTGTCTTATTTAACTTTTTCTGCAAGTGGGAGCAGCTTACAGTCACTAGAAATTTAAATTATCATAGAAAGCATAATGTAAACATTTGAGCCTGGACTCCTAATTTGGATTCTTCTATAAGGAGTAATTTTGGAAGCTTGCTTGTTACCATTAATCCACAATTGCCATGAATTCTTTCCTACATCTATAACTAACTAGTGAATGATAGAAATAGGAAAATTCTTCTATCACTGCTCAATTTGAGGAGCTTGACGCCTTCTGAAGAAAGTCAATTTTTTGTAGAGTAACAGTGAAAGACATAAGAACAGAGCTATTTTAGTAAACTCTCCAAAGAAGAAATTCTGTGTTTCCAGTACTAACCAAAAATCATCATTATGCACATCAAATGAGGTTAGTAAAAGGAATAATAAACAAGAAACATTCAACCTAGGATCTTAAATACTTTTCTGAAAACTACAGAAGATACCAGGGCTATGCAATGCTTCGTATTTGATTCTAAAAAAGGTGCTTCAGATTTCATGGGGACACAAATATATCTGCATTTTGTTTTCTAATTGGGGGGAGGGGTAAGAATATATTGTTATGTAGCTCAGGTAGCTATGGAGTCTTGGGTGCTCTCTGAACTTGGTTATTTGCTTACAGATGTTTCATTATCCAACTAAGTAACACCATCAGTGCTATTAATTAATCAATGCGCTGATGAACAAGTTGGGTATTGAAACATTTGCAAGCATACAACCAAGCTCAGAGAACATCAAGGACTCCACAGTCCAAATACTGGAACCAAACAAATCAACCAACAAAGCTCATTTAACTTCCAGGCCCCAAACTCTGGAAAAATAGCCAGAGGTTTAATGAAAGCCAACAGGATAAGAGATATTTGGATTCCCAGGGAGTTGCTGGGCAAATACTGCATTAGAGAAAGCATGACTGCTACATAGGTTGCACAAGATGAAACAGCTGAATACATGGGACCTAGAGTATGCGTAGCCTCCTGGTTCTTGTGGCATGTCTATCAAATAATTTGGCCCTGGGCCTTGTAATATAAGCAAGATTGTCCTGGCTTTTGCAGTATTGTAAAGATGTAGCATTTTAAAATCATTTTTAAAAATCTGAAGTAGCTTTAAATACTTGAAAGATATGCAAGGCTCATATTGTACATCATAAAATTGCTGACTGTGATACAACTTAAACATGGTATTTTAAAATTGTGTATCCAGAGTGAAAATATGAACTAAAATGAACCTTACAATAATTAAATCTGAACTTTATTGGGGGGCCTTTTGAGAGACAGCAAGGCAGGGTGTTCAATATCCTTTTCTTAATTTCATTAATTTTACACCAAGAATAAAGTATTTTTCTCTATAATGCACTTCTTTTATCTGAGTATGTTCTGTTCTGTATTTATTAATTTTTATATTTTGAGTATGTAATCTGTCAGCTTTACAGAAGGCACTAGAGGCAAAACAATGAGATTTTTCTTAATACATTTTCTCAGTGTCAAGAATTGAACTTCGTAACATGTATATTCTCCTAGATCTTTTTTTCATTTTTCATTTATGATTCTGGCTTTGTATATTGAAATAATCTTCCTTGGATTTTTCCAGTTTTTTAATTAAAGAAAAATGTATCATAATTTTTATACATAATATCTTGGTGAAGAAGTATGATTCTTTTGATTTTGTCTAGACTTTTAACCTGTTTAATGTTTTCATAGCTGGACTCTTTTCATTATACAGTAGAATGAAAAGCAATTTTACGAAATATACATTATTTTTTCTCTCCTATTTTGAGGAACCCTGTCTTGGGTACTCACCAGGGGTGGGTTCCTGTACCGATTGATACTGGTTTGCTGTACGCACACTTTGCTCGCATGCGCACCACGCGTTGCTTGTACCTGTGCAGTTGACTGTAAATTGTTCTGCGTATGCACAGAAACATGCCAGCAATGGCAGAAGAGACCAGGGAACTGGTTCGGGGGCGTGGCCAGCCTGGGTTGCTGCCGGTTCTGCGACCCAGGCCAAATCACCACTACTGGTTTGGCTGAACTGGGCGCAACCCACCTCTTATACTGACTGATCTTGCCAGGATTTGAATGCCTAGTAGGCTTAGGTCTGGTTAAAATAATACTTAGTATTAGTATTATAGTATTATAATTTTATCTCATTCTTTTTAAAAACATCCCAGAAAGTGTCAGCTCCTCAGTACTGCTTCAGTTCTAGGAAAACTGCATGAGCAAATTAATGAATTTAGAAGCTGTAGGACCTGATTTTAGAGAAGAGGAAAGTTTACTTTTTTAAAGGTCAAAAGACAGAGGCCTCTGAAGGAAATTTATTTATTATAATAAATGAAGAACCTAAAGTATGAAGACTGTAATAAGTGATATAGTGTAAACATGACTGTAATATCATTTGTGCCAAAATGTCACATTGTCATATCTTCTACAACGAGCTGGAAATATTGAAATGAATATATGGTAACCTGACTACTTTTTTTGGACACTTGGCCACTGATTAGGAAAATGATGGGGTTTTTTTGTGTTGTAACCCAGAGTGTTGTCTGAGTGTTGAAATTGGTTACCACAAAGGATCAAGGCATATTCTTCCTTGCCTGCCTTCTTAGAAATGCAGAACTACTTACTGTAGGAAGAAACTAAGAAGTCCTGTTTGATCAACAACACCATTACAAATTTTGTATATTGTACTGTACAGTTTACATTATCTGGAAAACCACATTATTATTTAAGAAATTGTTGTATTTGGCAGGCCAGAATTTGCTCAAATATATTTTGATTGAGAGAGCAAATAAGAATTACTGGTTCAGATGACAACCAGTTAAATATACCTTGGATGTGTATATCTGTAGTTTATTAGCCATGTTTGCTAACTTACTAGCTGTGGGATGGATCAATAGTCTGCTAAATTGCAATTCTAAACTACATAAATGCTTACATGTTATGATCTGAATATGTTTACTGTGTTAATATTCTCTGCGTTAGGTATGCAAGTTTTTTAGAAAAAAATAGCATCAATTACTTCCTAAAGTTAATACGTGTGCTACACAAATAAGATAAATAGTACATTTTTTTCATAAAAACCCTCACCCCTGCATTGATCATTCTAATTCAAAACTCACTTGGCTATAATTCATGTGAGAGTTTATGTCTTATCCGCAGCACCTTCATATGGAAGATGAGATCATATTACTTGCTTTCATATTAATATTTAGTGTTCAGAAAACAGATTTTACTTTCTATAACCATGACTACAGAATGAATTTCTGATTTAAAAAGGAGAACTACTTTGATGCTTTCTTACATCTTGTGAATCCTGAGTTTAAAGTGGGAGATCTGATCACTTCTGGTTAAACTTAATCTCCTTCCATTTCTGGCAAAGTGATAGGGCTTGCGAAAAGCTGTTAAATCCCAATTTAAAAGTGACTTTCTATTCCTCTGATTCGTGGTAGTCAGAAAAGCCTTATTATTTCTATGTTTTGTTTCTAGTGTGTCACTCCCCCAGCAGGTGAACATTGTTGTATTCCCTTTCCTTCTTTACACCATATAGCTTACCTATTCTTGTGTAGTTATGTTTGGGGACTGGAACTTCTAGGGTGAGGGTGAAGAATTATGTAAATAGCTGTTGCAACCCATCCTGAGGGTATTTGGAAAATCTGCTCTCTACATCCTTCTTCAGTTTTGTAATGCATATAGGGAAGCTGTATATGCCCTTTATTGTTCAGTACGTCTAAGTGAAGGAATTGTGAGTGGATAATTAGAGCAGTGGTTCTCAACCACAGTAAGTTTTGAGATCTTTGGACTTCAACTCCCAGAATTCCCTAGGCAGCATGCTGCCTGGGCATTTCTAGAAATTGAAGTCCACATATTTTAAACTTCATGTGGTTGAGAAAAGCCAAAGCTGTTTCTTCAGAAACTAATGATAAAATATTATACTCCCCCTCTCTATCTATATTACAAAGCAATGATTTTTGTTCACTTTGTTTACCAAAGTTTTGCAGTTTACATACTTTTAGATTGATTTTAAACACTAGCCAAGATTGGAAGAGGAAAAACAAGGCCAGGGTGACAAAAAAATCAGGAACTTTCTGAGTTTGTGCATCTAAAACCTAAAGGTTACGTCTATTGAAAACAGAAAAGGAGAAGAAACTTGGATCAGTTAAAGTACAATCTTGTTTCCCTTTTACTTCCCCCTGGAAGTCTGTGGTCTTAATAAGGCTGAAAACAGAATGGCTGTTCATGGTTAGAGGCTGCCTACCGGGTTGCCATGGTAATGCACTGTTGGTTGCAAGTGAGCATGCTCAGAGAAGGGGAAGATTTAGCAGAGGCTTGGCAGACTGCCCGGGGAGGCTTACCAGATGCTTTGAAATGGGCTGTCTCTTTCTTTTCCTTTCATGTAATGTCTGATTTTTTTTTAACATGGAAGAGAATGTAAGCAATGCTGCATAACATTGGATTCAGTGCAGCAAAAGGAGGAACGCAAATATTTGCAAGTTAGGCTGAAGTGCATTGAGGCACCGTGAGCTGATTAGGTAGAAAAGCAAATGTAACCATTTTACATTTGAGAGAAAATGCAGCACCTGGGTAAGGACTATTTGTGGATTCAGGCTGTAACTTATTTAGTGTGCTTTGGATATGGGCCTTGAAGAAGGAGGGTTGGGTTTAGATTTTGTTAAGTTTCTGGTCTCCCCCCCCCCCCCGGCTTTTTCGTGATGCATGTATTTTCTTTCCTTTGCAAAACAACAATTGGAATCTCGTTATAGCTTTTAGTATGCCATAAAATAATGGCTTTTAACAAAATGGAGTCACTTTCCACGCAAACATGCTAATACTGAACAAAGTGTGGAGCTTGATCGTTTGTGGAATGTGGAATCTCACCCTTTCCCCTCCCCCTCCCTCATGTTGTTATACACAGTTAATAGGCCACATTTTGCTGGGTGTGAACTGTTGCAGACTGCACTGGCTTTTAGTGCTAGCATTTGTAAATATCCTGCTGTTTTAGGTAAGTGAATAGAAGTGTGTAAAAATCTAAATGTTGTTGCTTGAAGCTGTTATTTCGTTCTAAACAGCTTTAGCTTTTCAAACAAAAGAGAAGGGGAGGAGAGGAGCTTTGTTGGGAAAAAAATAAAAATGGCATTCCTGTGGATATTTTTCAGACTTAATTTGAAGTAAAATAAACTGGCAATTATTGGAAGGTAAAGTAAAAAAAAATAGATTACTAGAAAAAATTGCTGAGTCTATTGTTTCATGAAGCAGTGGAGATTATTTCTTCAAAAAAGATGAATATAGGTGTGGAAACAGTGGCACATTTCTATGCTGTCAGCAGAAAAATCAACATTGAATGCTTCAATTTAGAATTTAAATTTTTTAACACATTCACTGTTCTTGTCTTTCTCCATCTCCATTCTTTTATAGGTCTGAAGGGAATAGTCAAAATGGTTATTAGTTTTTTTAAGAAACAAAATGCAGTAATAGAGAAGCCACTAGATAGCTAGAGACCTTGTGACTTCTATAGTTAAAATTTTTAAAAATAATCTGTTTCACATTTAAAAGGGTATAGTTCTTAATTAAACTATTACATTATTTGAAGAAGCCCCTATACAAAAATTTTATCAGATATTTGCACGTTTGGACAATGCAGTCATGCCAGGAATAGTGAACCAATTCTTAGAAAAAAAGTATTTAGGTCCAATTTATTGCTTTACTCATTACAGTATGTTTATTTAAGACTCCAGTCTGTCCTCTTTAAATAATTAGAGGTTCTATAGCAGCAGCCTCCTTCCCATTACTTTTCAATGTACTCAACATGATTAGGAATTTGAACTCAGGACTTCCTTGTTGAAACATAAGCTACTTTCTATTGAATACTGTAATAATCTTTAAAATATATGTTTAATAGAGAGATTATGTAAAATAAATTTGAGGAAATGGACACTAAACTATCGACAAATATGCCTATATAGAATATTTATAACACGTCTAATAGCTGCATATCTCTTGTCTGATGTGATTTGCAAAAGCTATACATAACAAGGATCCCAAAGTTGTCCCTGTATTTTTAAACCAAATTTTCTGCAACTTCTGTGCATTAAGATACTTTAACTTAAACCAAACATTATCCATTATCATTATCCAAACAGTGTACAGTATGTGAATTTGGAAAAGCTTTAATGCATTGCTTTTTAGTCACAATTGAAAACATTCATCTTGAAATTTTATTAGTTTTGAAAGCTATTAGGAATCTCCTTTAACTAAAAACAACTCACATCTCTCTTCAAAGATTGAGTAGTTAGTTTCAGGTTTGAATAACTAGAAATAGTTTGAAATATAAAACAAGTTTGTCTCTAAGATATCATTAGGCACTTTTCTTTTTAAAACAGGTCTGTTGGACTTCATACTGAATCAGAATGTGTCTATGTTATTTAGTTTAAAATTTAAAATGCTTTTATTCTAAGAGTTAAAACACTTTTTGTGTAGAGCAATTTTTTTTTAATTTTTAACCCGTCAGATTACTGAGAGGTTCATTTCTCATTAGGTACAGTAGTTTATTAGGAATCTTATTCTGGGCAAGGATATTGTTAATTTCAATTTTTAATGGCTGACTTCCAACACCATAGTAGCATCATGAATTTAACGAAACACTTAGGTTAGTGTTTTAACATTGAAAATAATTCTATCAACAATTGGAACATAATATATTGTTCAGACTATTTCATCCAATTGATGTTAGGGGATTGTTACTAAAACTGTTTAGTTTTATTGCTACATAAGGTATGTTAACTAAGCACACAAAGCTAACTAAGAATTATTATGCTTTGCAGTTCCTTAAAACCTTGTACATATAAAAAAATCAGAGTGTTTCCATCTCCATTTGATTGAACCTATTTTCACTGCCCTGTGTGTTCTAGAATGTACATGTACTGCAGCCCAAAATTGCAATATCCATTTGACTCCTGTGTCCTTGCAGAAAGGTGGTTGCATGTGCATTGGATGAGATTTTTTTCTGCATTGAACATGTTCAAATCTGTCCAGCAATTCAGTAATATTTCATTAACAAATGTAATACTGCATTTTTCTTAACAGATAAAAGCTAAATTATAACTTTTTCAGAACATTGTAATATATAATTGCATATATAGCATAGTGACTTCTAAAATGAATATTATAGTATTACGAACATTTTTGCATAAAGCATACTTACCGATATTTAAATCTAGTTTATTATACATGTGTTATTTCGTACTTTAAACAAGATCGTGTATGGCATCTCTCACTTACAGTATCTTGTATCCTCTACTGATTAATAATATTCTGCAATGTTCCGGCTATTCTTACATTTTCTTTTTATAGGGAGGCAAAAATGTATTATTTTCCAGTCTTTTTCCTTTAGAATCTATCTGAATTTAAGTGCATATTAGCTGTAACCATATTCCATAACCTAAATAAAGGTTTCATTTAAAATAGTTACAAAGAAATGTAATTACTCAGTTGCTCAAATTCCTTCATAATATACAAAGGTTTGTATGCGTAAGAAGTTATTGTTTTATTTTGCATAAGGGACAAACAAAAATTAGACTACAGTTATTCTCTAATGATTTTTCCTTTGTTAATCCCACTGCCTTCTAATCTGGAATTTTAGAAAGAAACAATTCCTTCATTGATTTAAAACAGCACCTGAAGAGTGCTACTGTAGTTCAATACAGTTGGTTGTTAAATGGTATATAAACATAGATGTTTCAAAGAAGGAACTATACATTTACTTCATCTGTATTGTCTTGTCTGATTCTTTAAAAGTCTTAACCTACTACCATGCCAAGTTAATTGTAACAGTGATTACTTTATGAGGACATTGTTGAGGACATATGAGTGTCATCCTATTTGCAATCTAGTATCCCAGAAGCCTATTTGTTATATTTTGACATATTTTTGTACATTTAATATTTGATATAATAATCTATACTTCTCCACTGCTTTTGTATATATATATATATTTTGCAAACTTAAGTTTAAATTGCTCTTGTCTAGAGGTTTTCATGCAATACCATAGTTTAAATATTTTAGCTCTTTACTTATTTTCTTTTCTGACCAGAGCAATCAATTTTGTGTACAGTTATTTCCAAATAAATAGGTTTAAGGATAAAGTTGTTTTCTGCAAGATGCTTTTCTGGAAAAATACAGAGAATTGAAGCCCTAAACTCTTGAAGCTTCAAATCACATTTGTCTTGCCTGTCTTTGTTCAGTTTCCTCTTGAATGAAAAGAATCAAATTACCAATGGGCACACATTCAGAACTTCACATACACTGATTTTACTAAAAGCAACTGAAAGGAATTTAGTTCTCTGGTGTTGCTCATATAAGGTTACCCTAGTGATCCTTAAAATTTTGACAAATTTACATTAATCTCAAAGGTATAATTTTAACAAATAAAAATCAATATTGATTTGAGTTGCAGTAGACATTTTACGTAATATATCTGATAAAACTTAGTGGCATCATACGAATTTCCTAAACTTCATGCCTGCTTACTTTTTGCACCAGCCATCATGCACCAGCAGACATGAAGTTCAAGAAATTCATATGATGCCACTGAGGTTTATCGGATACATTGAACAAAATGTCTACTGCAACTCAAATCAACATTGATTTTCATAATATATTAACAGAAACATAGAAGCACAAATTAATCTTAGGACCATTTTTGTTTATATATAAATAATCACATTGTGTAGAATTTTAGGACAGGAACAATATAGGAGGGAAATACTACTTTTAAGATCAGTTTTGAGATTTCTGATAGGGCATTGCTCCCTAATCTGTGTTTGGAAATAATAAGTTTGCTATAAGAATACTGCACTTGATTCATAATGCAGGCAACACTGTTTTTTTTTTAGAAAAGCAGGAACATGGGGATACCTTGCAATAATTTCAAGCAGGAGCATCAACATCTTAACATTTTGCAGGATAATACAATTTTATCCATCTAATTAAAATGTTAATTGTATTTAATATTAAGTTCTATGGAGGCCATCTGTAGGGTTACATGTGCCACATGGCCTCAAGGCACTAAACTGCCAACCTCTGCAATGCATTGCTTCATGTGTAACATGTTCCTCAGAAGCTTTTAGTGTTGATGAAGTGATCTGCATTAAGGGAAGTATAGGAACCACTGAGCTAGGATTAGATAAGAAAATTACTTAAGTAGATGAACTCAGCTATCGTAATTATTCTAGAAGCGACTTTCAAAGAATTAAAGCAAGTTGCTGTGATAGCATATATGGTTGCTAGATAGCCAAATTTGAATGGGTTAAGTCACTGCTATCTCCCCCAATTAGAGTAAGGTCCCACTTATTCCCCATCCTGTTAGCTAACTACCCTGTTTCCCTGAAAATAACACCTCCCTGGATAATAAGCCTAATTGGGCTTTTGAACGCATGTGCTAAAATAAGCCCTCCCCGATAATATCGCAACACAGCAGCAGCCATGAGGTGACCACACTCGCCGCCTCCTGCACCTCAAAAATAATAAGACCTCCCCGAAAATAAGGTCAAGTGCTTATTTGGGGGGGGGGGCCTTCAAAAGAAAACAAGGCCCTGTCTTATTTTTGGGGAAACACGGTCGTCCACATACTATATGGTTGTACAGAGAGAGCAAAGATAAATTTTATACCTCATTGAAGAGCCATTTGAAAGAAGAGCTGATGAAAGTACAATAGGAGATTCAAAAATGCTTTTTGAAAATAATTGTAATAGAATTTTATGTTTATATGTTTATGTCCATATTTTGATGGAATTGGTTACTTCATAGCCAGTATACTTTGTAAAGTGGTAAATACAATCAAAAAATAGGACATTAAATAGGAAGAGGGAATTATTGGAATACTTAGAGAAAGGTGAATTAACACAGAAATGTAATGGATATATGCTTAGTAACTGTAGAATGCTGAATGTTAGTTTAACATCTAGTTTTAGTGGCTTCACGATAGTCCCTTTTTCAGGGCTATAGTCCAGTTTTAAATTTCTTCAAGCTAAGGATTGGTAGTTGGCTGGGATCATATTATATCATACCAATTTAACTGGGATTTTTATAAATAATTTGATCCTCCTTGTCAGTTTTACTTTTGTTTACAAATACAAAATTTGTTATTCAGATATGTATTACAACGTGTCTTTTTTATTTTTAAAAGCCTGAGGAAGAGCTTGATCCTGAAGAGAGGGACAATTTCCTCCAGCAGCTTTACAAGTTTATGGAAGACAGAGGTAGTATGCTTTAATTTGTTTATATATAGATTCCAGCCTGCTAACTCCTCTAGCAGTGGAGTTATAGCAGTTGGGTCCTAACCTTTATAATAGGCTTGGTTCAAGTTTATCAACAAAAGAAATTCCACCCCAAACTCTGTCCTCCCAAACTGAGATGTGGGTGTATTCATTTTTTTAGTTCTTAATTCCCAAAGTATTAATTGCATCTATTGGCATCTGAAAGGTTGCCTACTTGAGACAAATGGTTACATAAGTTGTTATAGATAACAAAATGTGGAGTAATTTCCTAGCACTATATGTTCTTGAGTGAGAAACGATCTTTAGGTAGGTTTTGCTATTCTGAACTTTTCAGTTGGCTTTTTCACTTATCAGTAAATATCAAAATGCTATATTTTCCATTGATAAGATTTTAAGTCTTGAAGTTCCAATAAGCATTATACGCCACCAAATTTCTAATAATATATATGGCGGTGGTTAATATAATGAAGAAATACTATTTATGTATTACTTTTAGATTGCGATTATTATTTCTCTGGAATGTGTGGGTCATTGAAGCTTTAGTCCTTTTATTGTATATTTTTAAAATATTATTTCACACACAAAAAAGAGCCTGGAGTACTTGACTTATGACCGCAGTTGGGGATAGAATTTCAGTCATTAAGCAAGTCATGTGATCAGACCCAATTTTATGACCATTTTTACCATGGTCAATACAATGCTGTTAAATAAATCTGGCTTCCCCAATTGACTTTACTTATTTGAAGCCAGCTGGGAAGTTAGCAAATTGCTATCATGTGATCATAAATTGTTGCAACTATCTTAAATGAAAATCAGTTGCCAATCACCCAAATTGTGATGATGTTGGCTGCTGGATTGGTGCAATGCTCATAACTTCAAAGATGGATCATAAGTCATACTTTGCAAAACCACTGTAACTTCAAAATGTTGTTAAACAATTGTAAGTCAAGGACTACCTATATTGGGGACGGCATCTATGTCTATGTTCACTTACATCCATGTTGGAATTTGTGGTATTTGTAATAATACCATTTAAGAAATATATTGCTATCTCTAAATATACATTTAAAAGGATATGTTTCATCAAAGCAATTTCTGTAGGCATCAGACAAGTTGAAATGCATTGTTGTATGTTCTAATGTAAAACATTTGCATCATAATATTCTCTCCTCATTTTTTCATTAATTAGGAACTTCTATCAATAAACCACCTGTTCTGGGCTATAAGGACCTTAATCTCTTCAAACTTTTCAGACTGGTATATCACCAGGGTGGGTGTGACAATGTAAGCATAACTTTTCTTAAATTTATCCTGAGTTCATGCTATTTGATTTCAAACTAGCAATATGCTAACATGCTTTATTTTCTCCCATTCTTTCTTCCAAGATTGATAGCGGAGCTGTATGGAAACAAATTTATATGGACCTTGGCATTCCTATTTTGAATTCAGCTGCTTCCTACAATGTGAAAACTGCGTATAGAAAGTAAGTGATCTCTTTTCTTTCTTAATTTGTATTTGGACATGAACTGGTTTTACAATTTATCAAGCTTTTATTTGAGCAACTCCTTGTCAAATGATCAAATTAGTCTGGATTCAAAGGAATGTAAGAAGCAGAGGGGACTGGGATAGGCACTAATGATGGCATCTCACTAACAATAACTCCTTTGTGCAGGAACATTTTATTATTTGTAATTTTTCTCTCCTTTTAGCCAAACCCATTTGTAGACTGTTTACTTTCTCTAAAGAAATTAAAGTTTCAGAAAAAAGCAAAACAGTAACCCAATCAACAAATAGAGTTAATAACAAGTGAAGTGCCTGCAAGTCTCACGTATCATACTAAAAATATTCTTTTAACTCAGAAATCAGAAAATAGATATAGTTAAATAAATAAATAAATGATAATAATGTATACAATGTGTAGTGTTATGATAAGTAATAATTGGATATGAACATTGAATGGTACCCATGAAAGGAAGATTAGAAATCCTTTTGGATTATATATAAAGATTAATAAAAAAGAACTAAGTTAGATACAGTTAAGTCTTGATATTAGGGGGAAAATGTTGTTATTATTATTATTATTATTATTATTATTATTATTATTATTATTATTATTATTATTATCATTTATTATTAGCGTTTATGATGCAGGATATAGTTAAATAAAGGAGGGATAATGATAATGTATATACAGGTATAGGTACAACATAAGGAAACTCAATGTAAATTGTAAACAGTGATTTGAAAAGGAGGATTAGAAAACTTTGTTATTAAATATTATGGATGTTTAGCTAGAATAGGATATAAGGATCCAGTGTTATTGGAGGATTTTAGAAATAGTAAATGAAATGCCAGTATGTGGTTATGTATTAAATCTTGGTATATTTTATGGTGAAGGACGTTTAAACAATTATAGTCAAATGAAAATGGAGGTATGATGATGGTAACGTATAAATATCTGAGTTAAAATACTTGAGTTAATATGAATTATGTTTGTTGACTGTGGAAGAGATGCACGAAAGCCTTTTTGTAACCAACTGATACACTTTCTACAGTATGTAAAGAAGGATGTGTTGTGTTTGTTTTGAAAATTAAAAATAAAAAAAAATGTTTAAAAAAATCAGAAAGGAGGAGATGGTAACTTGAGATGCTAGTGTTGACAGCCAACTTTTTAATCTGTTACTTTTGAAGGAGCCTGTGGGGATTTCAAAAAGGGTATAGCATCCCTGTGTGCTCTTTTAAGTTTGATGGGAATTATTTTTAAGGATATCTCATAATGAATATGTATTTAAAAACCTGCAGGTATCTTTATGGTTTTGAAGAATACTGCCGTTCTGCAAACATTCAGTTCCGAACCATCCACCACAATGAACCAAAAATAATTATAGTACAGAAAAAAGAAGAGCAAATGGAGGAAAAGGTAAAAGAAGAGCCTGAAATGTCTCCTGTAGAGGTTAAGAATGAGATGGAAGAAAACAACTGTAGCAGTGAAAGTGAAAAAGAAGAACTAGAGCAGAGGTCTCAACGGGTAAGCAACTGCACTGTAAAAAGAGTTGTTATAAAATAAGCAATGACTTTTGTAATTTAGTTGAGAACACACGTCCTTCCACCGGGTTCTTATTCTTCTCAAATACTGGCTGCATTGTCTGTGCATCAGTGGTGGGTTCCTACTGGTTTAGACCGGTTTGGCCGAACCGGTAGTGATTTGGTGGCCTGGGTCGCTGGAACCGGCAGCGACCCAGGCCCACCACGCCCCCAAACTGGTTCCCTGGGTGGCACTGACAGCACCGCCTTGTTTCCAGTTGTGCGCATGCGCAGAACAATTTTAATTGCACTGTGCATGCGTGCAAAGCGCGCACATGAGCAACCGGCAGTAGTGCCTGCCAGAACCCACCCCTGATGTACATGTAACACTGAACTTGTCCAACCTTTTCAAATGTAGTTTTATTTCCAGTATTTCCACTTGCCCTATAATAAATCCTCAGGATGGTCTGAACAAATTTGTCTACAAAAAGTTGCCTCTCCTAAAAACTGTGGGATTCAGTTAACAGCAAACTAGGATTGCTGTCACTAAGTGATGTGTTTGCTCTTTATAACCGTATCTCTTAGCGACAGAAATTCCAATTCCAGTTGCTGTCGTAAGTCAACAATTACCTGTACACGGGCCTTCCCCAGCTTGAGAAAAAGTATTACCCCCTTGTTTTCATGCTGAAGGAATATCCTTTCTAAGATGAAATATGTCGTCTAAGTTATTGCATTAACTTTATCAGGGTATTATGAAATGTAATGTATTCTTAATCTATAATTCCACTTCACAATTTGAGTTGCTACTGAATTTATAGAGAAAAGAATTTCATAGGGATTGGCATGAGCAAGTACATTTCATGTTACATCTGTATTTCCTGCTACTTCAATTAACATGACGCAGTTATTCCTATCACTGCTCTTCCAGCAGTTGTTCAAGTATCAAATTATAGAGCATTGAGAAAATGATAAATATTTGGTTCATTTTGAAAAAGGTTGACTTGCATACTAACTATAGCTTGGTTTGTGTATTGTAGTAAATCAAAGTTTAACAATGCTTTATTTTAAAAAAGTAACAATCAAAACATCCTAAGTCATAAATTAAGCATGTCACATTAGAGCTGTATGTGATTAGCCACTGTGTAATTTCTTGTGTTCTTTTCTTGTCTGCATTCTGCAGCAGTGGAATTTATATGTTACATTTCTAAAAGAAAAGCTAACTCTCTTCTGTTGAGAACTATTCTGTTTGTCCATTATTTCTTCAGTTAGCCATTAATTAAGAAAAAAACCACCGTTATGAAATTGTGCTTCCTGGAAAGCAACAATGCGCATCTTAAGCAGGATGATATTTCATTTCTTTCCTTCCATAGGGACGAAGAAGACATATCCGTGATACGTCTCTTGTTAAAAAAGAAGATGAAGATGATAAAATACAAGATAAGCTAAAAGACAGCAATAAGGAGAACAAAGACATAGAAGAGATTTCCAGTAATGCAGAGAAGATTGAAAATGATATGGCACTTGCCATCAGAAAGACTACACCAAAGCAAAAGGAAAAGAGAGCAAAACAGGAAGAGGAATCTGACAGGGAGTCAGATGAAGAGGAAGAGAGAAGGCAAGGAAATTTCTTCAGGCTTTTGTCTGGGTTGCTGAAAGTTGCATGGCAATGATAATAACTTGTGAAGAACGGGGTCATTATTTAATAGGCTCAATTTAACAGCAAGGATAGAGCTATATTGGAGTCAGCAGTCATTTTACCTAATCACCGCCAGGAGGTAGCAATGTGGGTTTCAAAAAAATACAAAAGTAATATTTTTTAAACCAGCCAAAATCAGTACGTTTTGCAAAACTTTAGCAAAGTCCCCAGGGCATCTCATGTTAAATCTGGTAAGCTGGTCTGGTTTTATAAGATTTTAGCCATTTTTATTGTCTGATAATAGCACATTAAGGAGATCTGTATTGTCAATTCCTGACTTAAATGAAGTGTTAATTTTCTTTTCAAAATTAATTCATAATTTTAGCCTTCATAATTACTGAGGTCAGTAGCAGAATCTATAGCTGGATTCTAATTACTACCCTGTTTTCCCGAAAATAAGACATCCCTGGATAATGAGCCCAATTGGGCTTTTGAGTGCATGCGCTAAGATAAGCCCTCCCTGAAAATATTGCAACATAGCAGCAGCCATGATGTGACCATGCTCGCTGCCTCATGCACCTCAAAAATAATGAGACCTCCCCAAAAATAAGGCCAAGTGCTTATTTCGGGGGGGGGGGGGAGAAAATAAGACCCTGTCTTATTTTCGGGGAAATATGGTATCATCAGTTAATGTTATGTCTTAAGCTTCCTGACACAGTGCTTGCATTCTCCTTACTTAGGTGTAACTACTTTAACCTAAAGAATTCTCAGGATTACATGCTGTCCTTTTACTCCTTCCCTTTTATAGTTCTTGCATTCCCTGCCCACCCCACTGTGGTTGCTGAAAATTCATCACAATTTTATATCATTCTAAAATTAAAAAATACATAAAAATACAAGGATAAACTCTTAATATGAATACAATTTTAATGTGTCCTCCCCCTTTACCAGAAGAAGGAGAGGGAATCCACATGTATAGCATGGCCCTTTCTACATTATGGATGTAGCCCTGCTTTTTTTAGAAAAAGAAACACATCCGTTTTCAATCATCAAAAATGGTTTGTTCCTTATCTTAATGTCTGATTAAAATTAATCCTGGATTAATAGTGATCCATAACAGTCAGTGTGTAAAACCTAAAACAAGTGGTTGTGCTTCCAAATCTTTATGACTGAAATGGAGACTGAAGAGGCTATGCTTGTTTTCATCATGCTAATTAATGCCTTTGCATTATGATAAAATTCCCACTGTCATGTCAAAAGACGGGTACAAAGCCCGGTGTTGGATTTTCTATGTTGTGTCAAAATGTCCTTATAACAAAACAAACCTGCTAGTTTTCATCTTTCTGTATTAGCAGGATCCTAAAATTTGGATTGCTTTTGAGCAAATAGTTGAATTTTATCCTTATATAAAAGGTTTGCAGAATGCAATTCTAGTGCACAGTTATAATTTCATATTGTATATTTAGGGGAAAACAGGGCTACATAAATGATACAGAGAGAGCTGAAACACATTACATACACCTTTTTTCATTTTTTTGGTGGGGGAGTACTTCTTTTACAACAGTAATATGGGAGTATTATCTTATTCTACAAAGGCAATTTGAGTAATTACTCCTTTTTCTCACACTAAAAATGATCATTTGATAACAGCTCTTAAAGGCTGGAACCCAAGTAAATGCATTCCAAAACCTGAGAAAGTTGCACTTCTCTTCTGTAAGATCTCTGTTTTATTACACATTACTAAAGTGGGGATGTTGAAAAATTACTTTTATAATTTCTAAGTCTGTGGCTGAAATAAGATGTGAATTGGGATCTTTATGGTTTATGCTTTTCATATTTTTATCACATTCTAGCTTTTTTTTTACTGTTGGATAATATGCATCCTTCTGCCTAATTTAAAAAAAAAAGTTTTGAAAGAAGAGAGTTCAGAATTATGGCAAGAGAGAACAATCCATTTGCTGTTAGTTCAGTGAAAAACATGATAGTTAAAGAACACTCCTGTGGGTTAGTATATGGTTTCAAGCAGATTATTCCTGAGAGAATGTAAACCTAACAACAGGTACCCTCCCCCATCCCCACTAGGTTATAGTCCTCCCTTAGGCATGAAAGCCAGCTGGGCAACTTTGGGCCAGTCACTCTTAGCCCAACACACCTTACAGGGCAGTTGTGTGGAAAATAGGATGCAGGAGTATTATGTATGTTTTCTAACTTGAGTTTTTTATATAAAGAAGAATTTACTACTACTTTGAACCCTGTGATGTAGCGTGTTATCACTCATCCTTTTAATAAAAACATGTATTTATTTAATAGTTACACACAATCATCCTGAAACCCACTCAGGGGAATGCAGACAAAATTGTGCATCTATTGTAATATAATATTAAAATATTAAGCTAATCCATCTTGACTTTTTTTTCAAAGCAGATAGCAATAGCACTTAGATTTCTATACTGCTTCACAATGCTTTACAGTCGTCTAAGCATTTACAGAGTCAGCATATTGCCCCCAACAATCTGGATTCTCATTTTACCAACCTCAGAAGGGTGGAAGGTTGAGTCAACCTTGAGCCATTTAAAATCAAACTCTTGGAATGAGCAGTGAGTTAGCCTGCAATACTGCATTTTAACCACTGCACCACCGTGGCTCTAATGGGGACCTCTCAAAACTCCCAAGAGCTGCTTTCACATATATTAATCTTTTTCGTTTAATTGTATTCATGCACCTGCTTAACATAAATCATAACAGCTAGGCAAGTTCATAACAAATGCAGCCTTTTGGCTTTGTAGGCTTTACAATCCATTTAAAGTTTTCAAAAGTCAAAATTAGAATAAAAACAAACAAACAAACAAAACCTGGTGACCGAAGTAGAGTTTTCAGTACTGCATTGATACCATGATGTGTTTAGCAACTGAAGTGCATTGATTAAAGTTTCTGGAATCTTTTTTTTAATTCAAAGAGAGAGGAAAATGCAGGCCTGAGAAACCAGATTCCTCAGGATCAGAGAGCAGAACAAAAATGCAATCTGTATACAGGGCATATATTTGGATTGAGCTGTCAGTAAGTTTATTAAATTTAATTTTAGTGTCACTAATTATGTATTGTGATAGATGATCCCGTAGCCATTTTACAATATAATCCATCTAGACCTTTACATATGCACAGATATATTCATACATAAATATTCGGTCCTATTCTGTGATACGTTCCTGGCTAAATAATATGCTTTTCATTAAAGTAGAAAAAAAAGTAAGTAATTGAAGTTAAACAAATTCATTCAGCACAATTATAGATGTTAATCACAGGGTTCAATGTCATCCCAACCTCTAAATTCTCTCTTTTTTAAATGTAATATTTCAGATATAATATTGTTTGAATGACTTGATATCTACTGAGCATTGTGATATCCTAATAGATTTTGCAGCTAGAAACCTCCATTGCAAAAGTAAATGAATTAAAATTTAGGAAAGGATTGTAAACAAAATATAGGTAGTTCTGACTTAAAACAAGAATTGGGACAGGAATTTCTGTTGCTAAGTGACACGGTAATCAAGTACGATATCACATCACTGCACCACTTACTGATGGCAGTTCCAGAACTTTTGGTTGCCATTGTTAAGAAAGCCCACTGCTGCCATGATTTTTATTTGCAACCTCCCACCAGCTTCCCTATTGACCTTGCTTGTTGGAAGCCGGCCGTGAAAGTTACAAGGGGCAAACACATGACCATGGGATGCTGCAAGCTAAACACCCAGTATGATCACGTGATTGCAGGGATGCAGTCAGTGGTGGGATTCAGCCAGTTCGCACCACTTTGGGAGAACCGGTTGTTAACTTTCTGAGCAGTTTGATGAACTAGTTGTTGGAAGAAATCATTAGGGCAGAGAACTGGTTGTTAAATTATTTGAATCCCACCACTGGATGCAGTACCTGTTGTGTGAGGAGCAACCATAAGTACCACTCGTTCAAGCACCATTGTACGTTTGAATGGTTGTTGAATGAGTGATGTAAGGAGGAATACCTATAGATGTACAGGCACCTATAGGTAATGAATCGATTAGGTCTAATATGCTTCTACACATCATTAATTGAAAAGCATTATGAACATTTGGAGTGGGTAGTTACTGAAATTGAAAAAAGCAAATGATTGAAAAATGTTAAGTGAATTTTAAGATAGCATATGTGGGAAATTAAATAAAAATACATCACTTTGTGTAAAACCTGCAAAACTTCAACAAAATAATTACAGTTCTTTAGGACATTGTGCTACAGAAAACAATGCAGTTTCTACATGAAATTATTTGTTGTATAAGGGATAGCTACTACACGTATTATTATGATTTTAGTTTTTAACTTTTTATTTCATAATCAATTTAGGAATTGGGAATATGAGGCATTGGGAAGGATGATGCACAAGTAAAAGAAGTATCGTAAGTGGTAAGGAACCACTTCAGAAAACTTCAGCGCAGTAACAAAAGTTAGTCATGCAAAGCTGATCATAGTTTTCCTTGCGACTGATCTTGGCGTTGCCTTTTGCTAATCCTTGACATGGGATTGATCAGATGTGTGTAGAAGATTCATTGCTTGGAAAGCACAGGATTTCCTTTCCGAGTCATTTTCCTTAAAGGAAACGATGGCAGCACTATAGGTGACTTGAAAAGAGTGGCATGAATGGGGAAAGTCACAGTTATCTACATTTGGCATCTTAATTAATTGATATCTTGTTGTCTATTCTGCAGCAGGGAAGAACTTGAAATTCGAGAATCGGAAGGGGAAGAATGTGAAGAAGATGCAGAACCTTGTCTTACAGGAACCAAAGTAAAAGTAAAATATGGCCGTGGTAAAACACAGAAAATCTATGAAGCCAGTATTAAAAGTACAGAAAACGATGATGGAGAGATTTTGTATTTGGTGCATTATTATGGCTGGAATGTTAGGTAAGGAGGAGAATGGTAACCTGAACTGAATATTGATTGCTACCCTGTAAAAGTTTAAGGTGGATTTTCAGGTCTATTTCAGATGCCTACAGTATTTCAGTCCTGCTCCCACCCCTTTTTTCTTGAATATCAATGTTCTTAAATATTGTCAGATACAAATATTGTCACATTGGCTCTGTTGAAAGATGGAACCTGAGTTACAGTGATATTTTTTTCTGTTAAAAAAATGTCATGGAGAATTGCTCTCCCCTCCGATTTACATATGTAGAGGTTGGCTCTAGATAAAAAAAAAATTGCGGCTGTACATATTCATGTTCAAAATCAATAATAATTTCATTGTAGATCATGGGCTGAATCTGTCCTGTCCTTGCTATCCCAACAATTTTTAATTAAAGACACAGGTAAAAAAAGGAGAAAGAATAAGAGTTGAAAATTGTATCAGATTATGTAGGAAAATTTAAAAGCTCTGCCAATAAATTATTTCTTTGCCAATTATATTTATCTATTGTGTTGGAGTAGGTTGTAGGGTTTATTTATTTGCCTGCTTGCTTATTATGCTAAATCTAAGCAGAATTTTTTAGTTGCTAGGATTTTACATTCATAATAATAATAATTTAAAGAGATGATTCTTAGAATTCTGCATGCTAATGTGTAATTTGAGATTGCAGGTTAAAAGTTATTTTTGTAATTACTTTTGCAAAAGATGTGAAATTTACCTCTGTGATATTGCTCTGAGGGAAATGGATGCAATATTCCTTTCCTTGTAGATACGATGAATGGGTAAAAGCGGATAGGATTATTTGGCCTGCAGAAAAAGGAGGACCAAAGAAGAAGCAAAAGAAAAAAGCAAAAGTAAGTCATGTTCATAAATTATTTTTCATATCTAAGTAAATTTATAAAAAATCTTTCCCTTCCCTTATTTACTATTTTCAATGTATTTGAAGTAAGAGAAAATTATCACCATTAAGACCAGGAAAATAGCCATTTAGACAAACCCAGGTTTTTCTGGAAATTTTTTTGAGTAATTAGAAGGGATGCTTCACTTTTTTCATGAAATAAAATATTGAGGTGCTTAGAATGATAAGATTAATGTCCGACACCTCTGATTTTCCAAAGAGTTAATCTGACATTTCAAAGCAGATCTAGGAAACTCCTATTCCACAAATGGAGATCTGTCACTTGACACTGGCTGTGTCCTTTGCTGAGCAGAAGCTCTACAGTGGATATTATCATGCATTCCTGTGATGGAAAAGTCTAAATTTCCTGTGACAATGAGATCTTTTATGTTTGCATTCAGAGTAAAGAAGACTCTGAAAAAGATGAAAAGAAAGAGAAAGAGGAGGAGAAACAAAAGGGAAAGCGTGGACGTCCTCCTTTGAAATCAACTCTTCTATCAAATCTCTCTTGTGGTCTGTCTAAAACTCCTAATAGTGACAGTAAATCAGGAGTGCGAAGTGCACGCAGCAGCCTGCTGGATTGTTCACCCCTGCTTAATGGGACAGAAGGTACTTCTGCTTACATGTCATGTGGCAATCAGTTTTTTGCTTAGTTGCTCAAGCTTACAACGAGGCACATTAAGGTAGAAACGGTTTTCTGATTTTAAAATCAACACATTCTTGTGTGTGAAAATATACAAATAATTGCAAAATTATTACATGTAGTGCTTTTGTTTTCTACCTCTGTATTATAGCCTCTTTATTTTTTTTTTAGGTATGCCTCGCAGGCAAATAAGACGTAGCTCAGGAATGTTGGATTCTGATAGAGGGTCAAATGGTGAGAATTTTTAAAAATAAACTCTAGGAAGAAATTTCACAAATTTGGGGAAAGAAAGTGCAAGTGCCAATCCTTAGATGAAGTGCAGATAGCACATGGTGCTATCTGCAATGAAGAAAGAATCGAGTGTATATTATTTGCCATTTACTGACATAATGAACACTTCCATTTACATGAAGGACTTTTATAAAACAATTGCACAACATTTTGGAGACTGAGAGTTTTGCTTGGCTTTAAAGTGATGTCTGGGTCTGGACAAAAATAACTTACATTTAAACGTAAATATACTTTTCAGCGAACATACACATACACACACACACACAATCCAAAGTTGATAAGTTTACTTTATGACATAACCCCAATTAATACCCTTTTCAATTATATTTTGTGATATTTTTTAGAAATTAAAGGGGGTATTTTTTGTCCACACCGCCTCATTAGAGGCCAAAGACCCACTGAAACAAAATGATTTTCAATGCTAATGAAAATATCAGAAGAGAAAGACTAAATGAGCCACTGGAAATAGCATGTTTCATAATACAAGGACTACCACAGAGAAATATTGAAATTCTATTCTTTTAATTTTATCTTACATTAGAAATTAAAAATTAGGTGGCAACTTTTGAAAGGATTTCACTAAAAGTTCTAGAATAGCCACATACAGCCCTTCAGTTTGTAAGGCCTGCCATGTAAGTTGAAGTCTTTTCTTTCTTTATTAAATATTAAGCTGGGACATGACTTAAAATATGAAAAAATGAAATTTTATTTCTCATATTTGATGTATTTTGCAATTACTAATTGGAATTACAAATTCCTAAATAAAATTCTGTGGCTGTGTTTGTAACTAAAGATTACTTAAATATTTTACATGTTTCTAGATAGTTCTCATTGGAGTACTAAAAGCAAAAATTGCTTTGAACATTATGTTTTTTCTATGTAGTATATATAAAAACAATATTTATGTAGATTTCAATCTGAATTTCTCCCTTTTTGTCTTTTAATGTTGTTTTTAATAGACTCCGTTTCATCAGATAGTGAAGCAGATGAAGCTTCTGAAAAGAACATTAATGAAGAATTTTCTCCAGCTAGTTTTGAAATGGAAAATGAAAAACGAACAGTTGACAAGCCTGTTGAAGAGATTGTAAAGATCTCACAAATGTTGAAAGAGAATGATCAGAATCAAGTTCATCCTTTAGAAAAATTGAAATTAGAAAGTGAAGAGAGTGAACAAGTGGTTCAGAATTGTGGAAATAAAAATGATCAAATAGAAGATGTGAAAAGAGAGGTGGAGAAATCACCTAAAGGAAAAGGCCGGAAGAACCGAACAAGAGAGTCTTCCCTAGAGAATTCAAAGAATGCATTACTAAATCAGGAAGAAACAACCAATGAACCTATTGCAGAATCTGAACGATTAAATCCTTCTTCCTTGGAAAATAAAGGTTTGAGCTCTACTTCTGAGAATGAAACGGATCTCTGGGCAAAAGATAAGAAGCTTATGAAAAGAAAAGTGATAGAACAGCCATCACCTGACAAAAGGGTACGACAAGAGGGTGAGTTGCCTGTGCCAAATATTGTGACTGAAGAAAAGGCAAATGAATGTTATGGGGCAGAAGAATGTAAGGATTTCAGTGGTGATGACTCTCTTCGAAATGAGAATGAAGAAATGCCATCATTAGTGGCAGAATCAGATCAACGGCTCCATGTTCGGGGAAGTGAACCTTTTGATTGTTCTTCAGAGGAAAACCATAGCACACTGTTGAAAGATGAAGATGACTCCATGCCTCAAATTGGTCCTGAAACTCTCCTTTGCCATGAAGTGGACTTGGATGATCTTGATGAAAAGGACAAGAACGGACCTGAAAGTTTGGTTGCAGAAAAACAAGATGGTAGTAACCTCACTTCAAATCCCCCTATGTTACCTTCTGTGATCCAGCCAAATTTCTCTGTTGCCTCACCTCTAACATTTAGTCAGGATGAATCACCAAGCATAAAAAGTGAAAGTGACATGACCATTGAAGTGGACAGTGTGGCTGAAGAGTCTCAAGAAGGCCTCTGCGAGAATGAATCTGCCAATGGGTTTGAAGCTTCCAGCAACTGTAGCATAGCTGGTCCAGAAATTGGAGAAAAGGGTAAGGACTACCTATTCTAAGTACAAAGTTTCTCTCTGGTGATTTAAATTCATTGAAAATGCATTTTACAATATACCAAAAGATCAGAAACCAGGTCTTCTGGCTAATTCCCCATTAACCTTTTAAAGACAAATGTAGGACTTCTCATATTTTAGTTCATTTTTATCCTGCCAAAGCGTGATACCGAACTGGGAGTGGATGGGTATAGAAGAATATTTTTCGTATTTTTTATCCTGTTCAATTTGGATTGCCTTCGATTATCTTTTCTGATATGTATTAATGTTGCATCCATTAAATAAATGGTTGAAACCTTTGAATTGAAACCTAATTAGGGTGTTTACTGCAGCGTTTTGATAAGTATATTCTCAGGTTTATTTTTTACTGGATGATAGCCAGTGGTTCCTTTTTAGAGGAGGATACAACTTGCATCTATTAGCAGGAAGTTGTGATTCTGTTCACTGTGAAAACAGTTAGCAGGTATAAGGAGGCTGTGAAAAAATGCTTTGGAAGTACAATATAAAAAAATAAAATCAAACTATAAAAGAAATCCCCACAATTTCATTAACCTTGTAAAGTAGTTCTACACCATAACTGCAGCAGCAATTATTGCAGGGGTGGTTTCAGGCACACCCACAACACCCAGGCAGCAGCATTTTGTCTTGGGGAGAAGTAAATATTTAGAAATTTAAGAAAAGACAACTTTCCCTTTTATTCTGTTTTTCTTGTGGTTTCTCATATAATTCATATTATTCTCTTGCTTTAAGAATGCATTAGGTGTACTTATAGGAATTGCCTCTACATATATTCTGTTGCACATTCCACACTCTTCTCTATGTCCTTCACAAGATGACTCTGTTGCCTTTCTTGACACTTTCCCTACCGTCCCTTTGGGGCAATGTTTTTATGTCTCTGAAGTTAGCCTTCCTTGTACAGTGAGTTTGGACTGCTACAGATTTTTTTCTTTTTGTTGTCATTATGATCTCTTGGGAATGGCAATTTTTCTGGTTCTTTTTATTTCTTATACAAGTAACTTAACATTTTAAACAATGAAACATGTTATATAGAATGGCAACTTTCATTTTACTTTCAGGACAAAAAAGGCCTGGGGATAACAGTGGTAGTTCACAGGCAAAGCGGCAAAAGAGAACCCCCAAACGAGCAAGTACGATAGTCAAAAGTGAGAAAAATGGGACAGGTATGTAGGTTTTTTTCCCCAGAAAGGATTTTGTACTTTTTGTTTTACGTACTTGTGTTATAGGTGTACAGAGCTGAATTTCCCTGAAAATGTTTAGACAAGTGCTCTCAAGAAGAAATTTTGTGGGTTTACAATTTATAGTATCTTCTTGCTAAGAATAATGGATAGAATTCTGAATCTGTGTCAGTTTGTAAAGTGCTAAAAATTTGTGATCATCATAATCATCACTGCTTGGGTCAATGTGAAAGGATGGGGGAGGGGTGGAATTACAAGCAGCAAAATGCCAGTCCTGGACACTCTGATCTGCATATACATTTAATAGGTTTCATTGACACTGGCTATCTTTTATTTTTCATCCATCTAGCAACCATTACCTGTCCCAAGCCCATTTCTTCATGTGATTTGATTCACCTCTTCCTGTTAAACTTTAACATTTTCTCCCATTCATATGGGGCTGTTACTGGTTAGGACAATCTTGTACAAGTGACCCTGGCATTCTATGACATCATTTCCAGACAGTCATGTTTGGTTTTTGCAAGCCCATGTTGGCCAGGAGTTCTTTATCTATCTAGGGAGCTCAAGGATACAAAAGACCCTGTTGAGAGTCGCCCCCCCCCCTTTCAATTCTTAGTCTCTGAATAATTGTGATCACAGTGGCTGCTTTACAACCACCATGTTTTCTTAATGGCCGAAAAGTTAGGTTGGTGACCAATCAACCTGTTTTATGAGCATCATGACTGTGATGGGCACGTTCCATGACTGCAGGATGAGGACTACCTGTAATATTTTTTGAAAGTATGTACAGTATGCGAGTCTGTGTTCTAGCATGTTAAGCTTAAACTGTCATGACTGTATGGCATCCTAGTTGGAGTTCTCTTCTTTTCAGAAATAGTTGTGGGACATTTCACATGGATGTGCCATTTAAATATAAGATGTTTATACTCTTCTAGTTAGATGAAACTAGTTCAGTTGAATTGTAGTACAGCAGGGGTGTCATACATGGCCCATGATAGATGCGTCAGGCTGGCCCTGTGCACCCTCGATTTAGCAAAGGGGGGGAGTCATGATACATAATGTGATGATGCAAGTTTGACACCCCTGTAGTGCAGGGAAAGGTAGACCTGGTGGCCTCTGGACGTAATGTTATTCAACTCACACTTATCATTGTATAGGCCTTATTGGCTTGGGCAGATAAAATTGAGAAACTTCTCTTAGTATCGCAAATAGTATTCCAGGCAATCTGAAAAATCTCCACATTGTGATTTAGGGAGTATGAAAAATTTAGTTGTTAGCTGCCATTTTATCCATATTCAATGTCAGGTTTTAAATACAATTGGAAATAATTCTATAATTCCCAATAGCTCTTGACTTTTTGTAAGCTTGCACAACCAGAACAAGTCTTAGAATTGAGAATTACAACCGAATCAGTTTTGAAGGAGAAATTAGGGAAGCTGATGGAGCCTTATCCCAAATGTTACTTATCTCAGTTCTGATTTTGTTTGAACTATTATTGTTTCATATGATGTGACGGTTTGCAATTAGAACAGCGAAAGTTAAGTTCAAATGAATTCCTAGTAACAAGCTGACCTTAGATATATCATTCTCAATCTAACATATTTCATAATATTATGGGGAGGATAAAAAGGAAGTGGTGAAAAGAAACAAAATATATGATCTTGAATCATTTTCTGGTTCTTTCCCCTCAGTATGCAATATTGCTTGAAACTGCTCTGTCTTGCAGACATGTTAGGATTACTGAGATTATATTATCGTTAAAATGTAGTGTTGTTATGTAAAATATATATAAACATCGGACACCACCTAGCATTAAATATATGCCCTACACTATAAATCTGTTTGTGTCTTGTTCTAGGGCAAAGCAGTGATAGTGAAGATCTCCCTGCCCTTGACAGCTCAAGTAAATGTACTCCTGTAAAGCATATTGGTGTAACGAAGCCACAGAAGCTCAATCGATCGCCTGCCAGAGTGGTATCTCCTAATATCAAAGATGGGGATAAGGAGAAGCAGAGAGAGAAGAACCATCATGTTTCCCCAAGAGTGTACAAATGGACTGTCCAGCTTAGTAAGTCCTGTGTATAAATAGACACATATGCACTGGGTTCTTTTTATTCTGTTTCTGTTCTAAATTAGTAGTTAGTAAAATGGCCCCTTCCTTGTGCTAAAGGGTGGAACATGAGCTTTAATCACTATAAGCAAAACACCAAACTTATTGTTTCTATTTGATTTTTTTAACTGGCTGAAATACTACAATGGTAGTATAGTTTTGGCAATGGCAGTTCCAGTACATCTGGTTGATTTTAATGAATCCTGTGCTGTTAAGCAAAATGTTACATAGTTACCGTTTGCTACCTCCTCCCAGCTTCCCCATGACTTCGTTTGTTGGAAGCCAGCAATAAAATTTGCAGTTATATGGCTGTAGGACACTGGGCCAATCAGAATTTTGAGGACTGGTTGTAGGTACCACTTGTTCACTGCCATCGTAAGCTCAAACAGTCGCTGAATGAATGGTTGCTTAGAAAGGACCACCTGTATATGTAACAGTCGCACTTCAGTGCAGTATTTTAGGCTTGTGCTAAAAATCTTTTTGCTGATATTTTATTGTATAAACAGATGAATTGGACAATATGAACAGCACAGAGAGAATCTCATTTCTACAAGAAAAACTACAGGAAATCAGGAAATATTACATGTCTTTGAAGTCAGAAGTAGCAACGATTGACAGGAGAAGAAAACGATTGAAAAAGAAGGACCGAGAAGGTAAGTTTTGCTATATTCATTTGAATGAGTGGTCTGGCCATAACTATTCCATACATCTTTTGCTCCTAGATATTGACTTTCATCTTTTCCATTATCATTCAAGAGGGGGGATTAAAATCCATAATTAAGAAAATTATGTTTCGCTATAATTCCAGGAAGAAAAGTATATATCATGAAAATGCAAAATAAATCTTGCAGTGTATCAAAACACAAAATACTTGAAATGCTGGTCCCTTGATATGTGGTTGATCTTATTTATTATTTAATCTTTACATTGAAATTGGCCTGCACATTGTTTAGAGTTTGTTATAATTGAAGTAGTATATAAGTTTAAATAATTAGCCTGTCCTGATGTGTGAACATTACCGAATTCTAAACCCCAATTCTGGGATGAATTACAGCTGGTTGTTTCCAGATTTTTTAAAGCTCCAACTTAAGCTAGTAGTTTTTTGGCATCTTTCAGACAATTTACTGACCTGGTAACTGATAACCTGCAACATGTTGGAAACTTGACACAAAACTTCCCAGTTTGGGTAGATGATTTGGGGTGGGAGTAACATTGCATTATAGTACCAAAGAAAATTGACAGCCATTAATATGGAAGCACATTTTTTTTTCTTATTTTACAGTGTCCCATACTGGAGCTTCCATGTCCTCTGGCTCTTCAGACACTGGAATGAGCCCATCCTCACCCTCCCCTCCACAGAGTGTGCTTGCTGTTGAATGCAGGTGATACTGGTCATTATCTCGGCTTCATGCAGCAAATTGCTGCCATGGACAGAAATCCGAAAATCTCACAGAAAGCACCCAGTTGGTTTGACATTGCCAAGTATATTGTGTATACTCTTCCACTGCTGGACTTGTCTGTCTCTACTCCTTTGTGCCCCTTCCTCTATTTTGTCCATATAGTTTTTTTTAAACAACACATTTTATCGTGGCGAATAATCTAATTGGCAACTAAAGATTTATGGGTGCACTTAAGACACCTCTGTCTTATGCTTTTTTTTTTTTACTTTGCTTTAAACAGAAAAAGGGCACTTAATCTGATTTGAAAACACAGGTATCCAATGAAGCATTGGGCATTGTAAAAAAACAGCTTTCTTTAAGTAAGAGTAAGTGCACCAAAAATGGCATCAAAATAAGTTAATCAAAAAATAATTACTGTTGCACTTTTTTCACCGAGCTATATCTTAATTCTGAGCAAGAGTCACACTTTTATTTTTATGTTTTGGAGATGCAGTTGCTTTGTACAGACCTGCCAAAGTAGGTACTCAGCATTGTGCCCAGTTTTAAATTGGACAAAATAAATTGTGAAAGGAAGCGTAGTTGACTGGAAACTACCGTCTTAATGAGTCTTCCACTTTTTATAGGATTTTTTGAGCACATGATTATGCAAATATTTTAATGTTTAATGTTTACAGTGGAATTGTGAATAGGTTTTCAGTGGACTATCTTATCCCTTGGCAAAAGTATTTTGTCTTTTTCTATGTAATTTCAGAGTTTTTATTTTGTTACAAAAGGCAAAAAATAAAATATATAACAATGAAGTTATTTAACAAAATTTCTAAAGCGGATTTTTTTGTGTAAAATAAGGTATCTTGTGACTTGTTAAATATATTTATTCAGACATTGGATGTTGTATTTTTATGTATTTTTTTAAAAAAGAATAAAATTGGGGAGAAAAAATCTAAGTTAGGCTCACTCATTCAATAAAAAATACTTCATTTAAAGAGTCCATATACACATGGCTTTATGTATCAGCCATACTCGTATATGGAGTCCTTTTGTCTGTTCAATTTTTCACAATGTACAACTATAATCCGGCACCCTTTCTTGAAAACTTTGGCAGCCCTCGTACTTCTGTTGCTTCTGAGGAACAAATTTCTTGGGTTGCCCTTACAATACTTTGTCACAATTTTTCATTTGTTGCGTTGCTGAAGTGAGTTATCTGCCAAAGTTGAGATGTAAAATGACTGTTTTAGCTGTGGATTGTTCCCACAGACTGAAAACAGTTTGTAAATAACTCCAGAAACCATGTATTTAAGACGGTTTGCATAGAATTGTAAATAGTGATTTTTAATCAATTTTTAAAATTCATCTTTGTACAATGAAAAGGGGAGTTCTGCCTTTTTCCTTGTTAATATGCTGTAGAGTTATAACAGATTCTCTAGATTGTCAGATTATTAAACATTCACAGTATCTGAAGGTCTCAAGTGGGAGACATGTAAAGGGGTCATTTATTTAAGGCTCAGTGTCACCTACAGTTCCATTTTACCAATTTGTCAACCTGTGATTCCAATTCCTTCCATTTTAACAGAGAACTAAAGAAAAAAGTACTCTTGTAAATGCACTTTTTCTGTCTTTTTCTTAAGCAGAGCTATTTCAATGTATGATACAAATTAAGCTCACTTGTGAGCATTAATAAAAGTTACATTTTTAAACTTAGGCCTTATTTTATTTTTTACAGTAATTGATTTTGTATATTTGCTGTCAAATCCAGTTGCTACAAGAAGTATAAAATCAATAGGTTTTGAGGACGAATTGCATGGTGCTAATAGTCTCACAGAGAATCATAAAAAGGATAATGCAGGTAGTCCTCGACTTATGACCATTCATTACACACTTCCAACCATCACATGGGTTAGGGTTACATGATCAATGTTAGGGTGTTTGGCAACTGGCATGTATTTACGATGGCTGCAGCATCTTGTGGCTCATGGGATTGCCATTTGTGACCTCCAAGAGGCTTCTGAGAAAGTCAGTGAGGGAAGCTGGATTTGTTTAAACAACCATATGATTTGCCTAACAACCACAGCAAAAAGAAAAGTGCTAAAATCAGGCACAACTCACTTAATTGCTTGGCTGGTCTCAATTCTAGTGGTAAATCAAGGACTACCTGTATTTGTAACACTTCTACCACCATTATTTATAATCAAGATGTCAGAGGCTATAATCAAGATGACAAGACTCAGAGCAAGTAGAAACAAATATAGAATTACAACTTCTATTCATTTACTCATTTTTGCTCACAACCACCCATTCATATCTAATTCAAAATCTAGTTAGCCAGGCTAGTTTCAGAAAAAATGAGGCACTTAACTCCATCATGCTACTGTGTGGTAGGTTTGAAGTACTACAGTTCCCACCCACTACTGACATGACAGTCCTAAGGTTAGCTTTTTTTCCAAGCCACTTGATAATTTTCTCACATGAATAACATAGCTTTTTCTAGTTCATTTATATTATAACAGTATGTTTGAAAACGATCTCTTGTTTTATCCCTTTAGATATCTCATTCTTTTCATTTGCTGCAAAATTGGAAAACTTCCAGGATAAATCCTGCTTTTTATGGCACACAGTATTCTGAATAGGTCACATGTTCTTTCATACATGCCCATTTATACTTCAAACAAGTAACATGGCACAAAATCTATTTTTTTAACATGTGCACCAAACAACTACAAATCAGTATACATTAATTATTGTATCAATGTGGTAACATCTTAGGATAGTTATTCTATCAAAATTATATATTGGAATGAGGAGGGAAATTTTCAGTTGTCAGGGCCTCCACTACAATATTTTTGAGAGTGCCAAGGGCTACAAAGTTGGTAGCACTTCATCATAATTGAGCAGGACTGGTGTTTGGGCTTTTCTGCAACATTGGTTTCCTTAATTTAAGAACTATGTAACACTTCGTATCTATTTCCTATTTCAATATGTAGCGATAACAGCTTTCAATTTGTAGTAATACTGTAATGGGTTAGGCGGCTTAAAAGGATATAGCTTGCCTTCCTTAAAACTGCAACTGCATTAATAGGCAAAACTGTCAGAATGTATTTAAAGGGCCTGTTATAATGAACAATTAAGAAATAGATTTTTTGAAATAAAGCCTAATAGAATAACTAAATTAGATCATTATTGTACCCACAACCGTGAGCAAATTTTTTAGAATTTTTAAGGTTCGGTCTTAAACAGAAGCCAATTTTGGAAGGTGAAAGAAAAAAATTGATCCTGATTTTGAAAACTGAACTGTTCTAAGGCAAAAGTGTAAAGCAAATAGTTTAATTAGTTACTATTTGAAATGGATAGTAAAACAAACAAAAAACATTCCTATGCTGTACATTCCTGTCTTCCATAGCATCTATTCTTCCAAGGTTAGCAGTCTGAGTTCCTTCAATTAAGCAAAGTCATCTATTGGGATTCCAGATATGTGCCTTTTCTGTAACATCCCCTGCCTTCTGGAATGAAGTTCCTTCTAAGATCCAGAGGGCACCTGTTTCTGCTGAGAAAACATTGAAGACCTGACTCCTTGTGTAGGCCTTGGACAATTACACCTGCACTGTTGCGCTTGTCATTTTTATATTGTAATTTCTTGTGAGCTGCCTAATATCAATGGGAATTGGGCAGTTGTATACAAGTTAAATAATAATATATTCAAACAGACAAGCACCTACCATAACATTCTGAAAAACTGTAGAAGATCCATCTCGGCAAAAAGGAATCCCACCAATTTACTGATGTATGAATGAATGAAACGACTGGCACACCAAACTTGGCAGTTGTTTTGTGAATGCATGTTTCCCCTGTGCAGCCTTTTTAGAGTGTGAATAAGCCCTTAAAGTTTTAAATACACAATAATCCCTAAAAGTTGTATTTACCTTCCTGTTAATAATTAAATTCAGACTTATTTCACATGATTTTAGTTTATCATTTTAAATTAAGACACATCAAGTATCTGTAATCTATCAACATCTACAATTATGAACTTGCATGCAAAAGTGATAAAAAATGACCTGTCTTGCAACAATGGATTGTTAGCAAGCATTGGCAGTTAACATTTGAATTAGTTTTTTTTTAAATGATGAGAATGTTTAAGAGAATGTTGAGCAAATCTGATTATAGTCTTTTAAAGTTTTGTTTATAAAATTTCAAGCTCTACTATATCACCATTTTTAAATTTGATATTATATTTTCCTAATTTTGTATATGTGAAGGAGCTTGTTTTTGTTGAATCAGCTATTACAATAAAATTTCACCAGCATGGTAAAAGAACAAGTATCTAGATTTACTTCAGTTAGGTAGCTCTTTCTTTCAAGGTTTTTGTAAAAGGAATTTTGTGTGGTAATAACTGAATTGCTCACATTCCTGATATATGAGACAACAAAGACTTTGGCTGTAAACACATAAATTGAGAATTTGTTAAGTAGGTACATAAAATCCATTTATATCAGAGTCCTGGTTTCAAGAAAGTAAAGTTATTCAATAAATTTCCTATTATTGCCACCCATTTTCTGCCAAAAGAGTGGCCTTCGTACCACTTCTGACCCTCAAACTTTAAATTAAGCGGGATGAAACATGTTTACAAACTCCATCCTGGGGGAAAAAACCAGTGAATGAGTACAGGAACAATTAAAAGTTGATTATTCCCTTAAGACTCTGATCAAGCCATAGAAATTCAATACTTTGTGCAGGGGATGTGAATGGCTGATAACTTTTTAAAAAATTGCCTAGGCTTGACAGAATTCAGGGAAGAAGGGAAAAGATGCCGAGAAAGGGAGACGGAAGCCACAAGAGTAGGTCCTAAAATGCCTTTGGACAAGCTAAGGATTGTTGCGAAAGAGAAATTGAGGGAGAAAACGGGTAGGGCCAACTGTTTGGCCACTAACCGAACATAAGCGTGTGTGAGTGAGAGAGAGAGAGAGATCCTGTTTATTGCTATATTCCTTCTAACCAAGCCCTGCAGCGATCACAGCCCTGTGGCTGCTTCGCGGAGGGACGGAAGGCCTGGCTAGGCAGTTTTGAAACGCCGCCGAAGTCTCCCTCCCACCCACCGTTCGGGTGGTCGGGAAAAGAGGAGGAGGAGGAGGCTGCCCCGCCATGGCATGCTGGTCGCGGAGCGCCCTGCTGTGGCTGCTGGCGAGCGCCTGTGGCCTGGCTTTGCTTGGCTATTGCGTCTACTTCGACCGAAAGCGGCGGAACGCCACAGACTTCAAACAGAGGCTGAGAGAAAGTAAGCCATGCGGGCGGGAGAGAGGCCGCCCCTGCGGTCTTTTCCCCGCCTTAGGAAGCAGGCGTGGCCGGGGATGCCCTTCCTGAGAGTGGCGGGGCGGGGAGAAAGACGGCCGGGTCTCACGAAAAGGGACCGGGGACCCCGCGTCCTTTTGCAGGCCCTTTTAAGTGGGAGAAACCAGCCCTGCCCTTCCTATCCGTCTGGCCGTAATTCCCCCAGCCCGCTGCGCGCCAGGGCCGATGATTTGGAGGGCGGTGCAGGCTGGGGACGGTGGAGGCAGTTTCACGCTTCTGGAAGGGAAGAGAGATATTTGGGGGTGGAAAGGGGGGAGCTGAATTGCGGTCGAGCCCCTCCAATGGATGAGGGGGGAAAAGGTGAAATTAGCGCTATAAACTCAACTCTCTTTGTCTATGGCAGTGTTTCTCAACCTTGGCAACTTGAAGATGTCAGGACTTCAACTCCCAGAATTCGCTGGCTGGGGAATTCTGGGAGTTGAAGTCCAGACATCTTCAAGTTGCCAAGGTTAAGAAACATTGGTCTATGGAGACTCTCAATCATCCAGGTAATGGTTGTCCCAAAGGTACTTTTTCAAGGGACAAGTGGACGTTCTTCTTTTTCCTTGAAGATGTTTCGCTTGTCATCCAAGAAGCTTCTTCAGTTCTGACGTTCTTCCTTTGTCTTTCCCATATGGCAGTGATCCATGGCAGCCCCCATCTCGGTTATATACTGTATAAAAATAGCAGACATATCGCTGGAAAACAAGGGTGTCTTCCTTCTGTTGAGACATAAAGCAATAATTGAGTCTTTGGCCCATTACTCACATAACCCATTATTATTGTCACACCCACAATAGCTGGTAGTGGTTTCTCAGGACAATTAGACCAATCTCCAGATGCTTAGGATAAACCCTCATACTCTTTTAGGTATAGATGTATGTGATTTATATGCTCCTTTCCTCTAGAAGCTCAAGGTGACCTATATAGCATTCACAGTTTTCTCCATTCTCCATTTCAACCGACTTTTCAGTGGCCAAAGAAAATCTGTTTGGTGATAGAAAGCGAATCTAATGGAATAGTATTACGATCAATGCTATTTCACTATTATAAATATGTCTGGCATTTTATCATATTCAATTTCATTTATGTTTCCTTATATTTATGTATAAAACATTTCAGTGGTTCATGAATGAGTATTGCAAATAAGGAAGACACCTCTTTCCACACCAGCCATGAACATCTCCCATTTCAATCCTATACGGGTTACATTGGAACAATAGAGTTTATTGTGACATTTATGTGAGTAGGATTAAGACTCAACAATTTATCTTTGAGAGATCCATCAGATTAGATGTAAATGGCTTCTCAAGCACCTTATAGTAGCACCTTTTTAAAAAAGTACTCTTGAAATCTCAAAAGAAAAATTGGGGAAGTAATTTATTAGAAAGGGATACCAGATGATAGTAATAATTATATTCCCATGACATTATACTTGAAAAGTAAATTATGATGCTTACAAATTACATTACATATTTTTGCCCATGAAGCATTTAAGTACTGATCAGTATTTTAGCAGTAAATCCTTTAAAACAGGGGTCCCCAAACCCTAGGAAATGGACTGGTACCGGTCCACAGTCTCTTAGTAACAGGGCCATGCAAGCGAGCAAAGCTCCCATCTGTGCATGCGCAGGATCCAGGTTGCATGTGAAACCACCCACCCCAGTGGTGGGTTCCAGATCCCGTTGCAACCAGCATGCGTCTTACCCTCCAGCGACGCCTCCACGAGGCTCCAGCTGCTTGCCGGAGCATTGCGCAGCTGCTGTACGTGCCGTGCATGTGCTGTGCATGTGCACAGAAGCGCCGAAGACTTTGGAAAACAGACGGGCGGGTGGGCCCTCCGGAGCACTGTACCGGAACGGTACCCGGTGCTCCAGGTAGGCACCAGTACTCCCGTACCGGGGCGTATTGTCTGAAACCCCCACTGACCCACTGGAAATATTGTTTTCTACAGAACCAGTTCCTGGTCCCCCAAAATTGGGGACTACTGCTTTAATACTGCTTTAAAGTATTTAACAAATTTATATGCTGCTCATCTTACAAGGTACAGGGTGACAGTGAACAGCTTACAACATAATAAAACATATGGAAATAAAAACAATTTTAAAATATAAAAACAGATTAGCATTACAGGGGATAAAAAAAAAACACCATGGGTTTCGAGTGGAGAAGAGTTGTGGCCTCTTTGCTTCTACAATAGCCCTTGGCCAGACAACATCTTTTCTACCAGGCCCCCCTGCCAACCTGCATAGCCAAGTTTTAAGGCATTTCCTGAAAGCCAGGAAAGAGGGGTCGGATCTCATCTCCTGTGGCAAGATATTCCAAAGGGTGGGGGCCATGACAAGGTGTTTCTCCTGGACCCCACCAGTCCGAATTCCTTGGCTAATGAGGTCTGCAGTAGGGCCTTTCCTTCAGCACAAGTTGGGCAGCCCATCTCATTGGGGCAAGATGGCTCCTAAAGTATCCTGGATCTATGCTATAAAGGGCTTGAATGACCAACACCTTGAATTGGGCCCGGAAACAAATCAGCAGCCAATGCAGCTCAAGTAACAGTGGTATTGCAGGGTCCTCCAAAACTTGATGCACTGCTGCATTTTGGACTAATTGTAGCTTCCAAGTATCCCATTGCATGTTGTGCACATTGCAATAATCCAAAAGAATACCAGTGTATGGGTACAGCTGGCTCACAACCTGAAGTTGTGCAAAGGCTTTCCTAGCCACAACTGTCACCTGTTCTTCGGGCAGGAGTTACGAGTCTAGGAGATCCCCCCAAGGAGATCTGTAGTGTCTCTGTCTGAGGTAGTGCCTCTCCATCTAGAACTAAAGATATCAGAACTCTGGATCCCGAGGCTCTGCATATCTACAGCCACTACATCTTACCAGAATTCAGTTGAAGCCTGTTGTTCCCCCACCTGGGCTTGGATGCAGGACCACAGGTTTCAAATAAATTCTGATAAGATGGAGTGGCTGTGGATATGCAGAGCTTAGGGGACCAGAGGTTTATCATTCTTAGTTCTGGGTAGGGTGGCACTACAAACAATAGCCACAACATCACTTAGATCACTAAGTATGGAGGTATAAAGCTGAATAGAATAAAATAGAGTAGAACCTCAGAGTTGGAAGGGACCTAAGAGGTCTTCTAGTCCAACCCCCTGCCTAGGCAGGAAACCCTACATCACTTTAGACAAATGGTTATCCAACATCTTTAAAACTTCCAGTGTTGAAGCATTCACAACTTCTGGAGGCAAGTTGTTCCACTGATTACGGTAATTGTTCTAACTGTCAGGAAATTTCTCCTCAGTTCTAAGTTGCTTCTCTCCTTGATTAGTTTCCACCCATTGTTTCTTGTTCTACTCTCAGGTGCTTTGGAGAATAGTTTGACTTCCTCTTCTTTGTAGCAACCCCTGAGATATTGGAACACTGCTATCATGTCTCCCCTAGTCCTTTTCATTAAACTAGACATACCCAGTTCCTGCAACCGTTCTTCATATGTTTTAGTCTCCAGTCCCCTAATCATCTTTGTTGCTCTTCTCTGTACTCTCTCCAGAGTCTCCATATCTTTTTTACATCCTGGCAACCAAAACTGGATGCAGTATTCCAAGTGTGGCCTTACCAAGGCATTATAAAGTTGTATTAACACTTCACGTGATCTTGATTCTATCCCTCTGTTTATACAGCCTAGAACTGTGTTGGCTTTTTTGGCAGCTGCTGCACACTGCTGGCTCATATTTAAATGGTTGTCCACTAGGACTCCCAAGATCCCTCTCACAGTTACTACTATTGAACAAGGTATCACATATACTGGTACCTGTGCATTTTGTTTTTCTTGCCTAATTCACCATTGAATTTCATTTTGTTAGATAGTGCCCAATGTTCAAGTCTGTCAAGATCAGAGGTGGGTTGCTCCCAGTTCGGCCCGGATCGGACGAATCTGTAGTAGTGGTAGTGGGAGGCTCCGCCCACCCACCTGAACACTTCTGCGCATGCACATGAGCGAACCAGTAGTAAAAAAAATGGAAACCCACCACTGGTCAAGATCCATCTGTATCTTAAGTCTTATCTTCTGGAGTGTTAGCTATTCCTGCCAGCTTGGAGTAACATTGGCATATTGATTATATTTCATCCCGCGGTGTTGGATAACCTCACCCAGCAGCTTCATGTTGTTAAACAGGTGCAGAGAGAGTACCGAACCCTGTGGTACGCTACAAAGGAGCAGCTGTGGGCTGGACTCTTGCTTCCTATCAACACCAATTGAAACCAGCTGTGGTAAAGGGAACCGAACCCACTGCAACACTGCACTGCCCAGCCCAAAGAGAAAAATTGGGAAATTCTCAATCAGACTTCCTTGCAATTTTAATAAGTCTAATTTCACACAAACTCCAGGGTCAATTTTTTTCTATCACACAAGCTTCCTACTTAGTTATTTCTTTGTTTACTTAGGAAATATATTTATCTAGAAGAAGAAGAAAAAATGAAAATCTAAATATTTAACATTTGTAGAATAGTAATAAGGCAAGAAATAAAGATTTAAATTTATTTAAATATTCTCATAGCTCTAAGCTATTAAAAGTAGTTACTAAATATTTCATATTACTCTTACAGAAAGAAGAAAAGAACAGAAAAAAGCAAAAGAATACGAAGCAGAGGTGAAAAATAATCTTTTGAAATCCTGCAGATTTCTTGGATAGCCTAGTCTTAAAATACAAAGACTATATATTTAAGCTCCACATGAATATTGTAATAGTAACCATAATTAAATGTCAGAACTCAACTCTTATTTCTATTCTAATTCAAAAAGGCAGCAATAAATTAAGAACCTTCTAAGTAGAGGTCAAGTGACAGCTGGAACAGAGCTGATTTTGATGCCTAAAAGTCCATTATTGAATTTGTGCAAAATTTTTACTTTTAACACTCTTTCCTGATTTTAAGGTAGTTGATGGGGAAAACTGGATTTAATGTAGTCATTTTTAAATTGGAGTAGTATTTTAAAAATGTGAGGCCAGAATTGTTAGCCATAAGCATTTTTAAATGTGTTTATTTCATAGAATTTTATTAGCAGTTTAAGAATATTAGCATAGCTTGGAGGTAATTTAAATATTGCCTACAGTATGTAAACATAGGCAAAACAAGCAATGATAAACATGATCCTAAGTTAGTTTATCAAAGATGGACAGTATAGCAATGAGATAGATAGACAGACAGATAAGACAGACAGATATTACATGCAATTAATGAATATTCATTAATTGTATGCAGCAACCTAGAACTAAATAGAAATGTCCTGGCAGAACAATTAATCAGTGGAGCAACTTGCCTCCAGAAGTTGTAAATGCTCCAACACTGGAAGTCTTTATGAAGAGATTGGACAACCATTTGTCTGAAATGATGTATATGGTTCCCTGCCTAAGTAGGAGGTTGGACTTGAAGACCTCTAAGGTCCCTTCCAACTCTACAATGTTATTCTATTGTAATATCAGGTTAGCTGTGATTTCCCCCTATTCAAAATTAATATCAGTTCTGCCTTAGTCTCTCAATCCAGACAGGAAAATTATCCAAGTGTTGAAGAATTACATCTCCCAATATCCTTCAGACCTGGTATGCTGATGAGGATGCAGTTCAGAAATTGCATCTGACCCTGAATTAGTAAATATAGTTACCTAGCTGGCAAGTAGCATTTTAGGAGTTGCCCTATCATGCCTACGTTAAAACAACTGCTTTAGTTTGCCAGTAGTTTTTGAACCCAATCATGTCTTCAGCTCAAATTACTTTCAGGAGGTATTTACTCATGCTCAAGTCACCTCATCCTGTTAGATCCTCAATGTAGGATCCTCCATCCTTTCTGCAGATCCTGCCAGAGATATCTTTATGATAAAATTCTTTTTCTATATTTCTATATCAGGTCCTATATTGTAGGGTAAATGTTGAGGCTTCCCCCCCTCAGTGTGGTTTAGAAGAGAACTTAGCATCTACTTGTACGGAGGCTTTTTAGAATTGTAACATTTTATAGTTTTTAGCATTCAACTTTAATGCTGGAATGGGTGGCACCGAAAGGTATAAATAAGAGAAACTGGGAAAGGATACTGTATGTATTCATCCCCATATCTATGATACAACCCAAATGTGTCCAGCAATGGAATTACATGAACATGTTTGACTGTATATAGATCTTCCACTTTTAAGTATTTATAGTTATGCTGTTAAATGTAAAAATACTAATACAGTAATTGAAACAATAATATAACAATAATAAAATGCCCTTTAAATGCCAGTACAGGTAGTCCATGACTTATGACCACATTTGAGCCCAAAATTTGTTATAAGAAAGAGAGTTGTTAAGTGAAATCTGCTCCGTTTTACATTATATTTTGCCTTAGTTAAGTGAACCACAGCAGTTGTTAAACTGCTAAGTTGTTTTTTAAGTAAATTTGGCTTCCCCATTGTCTTTGCTTGTCAGAAGGCTGCAAAGGATGATCACATGATGTCAGGACTCTGCAACTGTCATAAATACATGCTAGTTGCCAAGTAGCTGACTTTTAGCAACGTGACCATGAAGATGCTGCAGCAAACGGTCATAAGTCACTTTTTTCAGTGCCATTGTAACTACAGTCACTGAATGATTGTAGGTCAAGGACTAGCTGTAGTCATGAAACATTCATAGAACCTGATGCTTTTCTGAAACCAATAGGCATATTCATAAATTATAATTGTAAAGCCTTCACAAGATTTATTTCCACAAGTGGAAACAATTATAGATTTTACAAAACTGTCATTAACTCAGATTAATTGATTTCCATTTCTTTATTTAAAAAAAAAAACCAAAACCTTTAGTTACACAAGCTAAAAGAATCTGAGAAAATACAAGAGTTCTTTCTTCAGGAGATACAGCTAGGAGAACTTTGGTTGACAAAAGGTAAAGTTGAGAGAAATATGATAAATATTTAACTTTGAAAATAGTAAAAATACCCATTTTAATGAAGCATGGTTTGGGAACATGTAAGGAACTGAATCAAATGTTTCTGCTTCTGAAAATTAAAGTGATGAGTAAAGGTGATATTATTTCACTTGATGTTCCTCCACAATGCTGGATGGGAAAAACAAAAGGTGAAAGCTAGCTTAGGCATGGGATTCTGAGACCTTTTATTAAACTGTGTTTCCCACTGACACTCAGCATTGGCTATGCTTCCTGGTCCTGTTGAAAATACATCCAGCAACATCTGGACTCCATTTGATGTAGTGGTTAAGGGAATAGACTAGAAACTGGGAAACTGTAAGTGGTAGTCCTACTTCAGGCACAAAGGCAGCTGGATGACTTTGGGCCAGTCACTCTCTCAGCCCTAAGAAGCAGGCAGTGGCAGTCCACTTCCAAAAATGTTGTGAAGGAAATTAAGAGACCTAGTCCATGCATTTGCCAGGAATCTAGTGACTTAAAAACACAATAAATAAAATAATAAAAATTAGACAGCTTATCTCAGCTTTACTAACCACAGAATTGCCATATTACAACTGTCACTCTTTTGCTTTGAAAGTGGCTTGCATTAGCAGTTACAGCTCTGACTTCACTCATGGGACTAACATGATTCCAAATGATACTTCTGTTCATATAAATTTGAATGTATCTTATTGTACAGTAATTATAAACAGAAAATACTTGAGACATAAAAGACTTCACATCAGGACAATTGATGAATTACAGAATAATCTTGATTGTTTTATCTGGCATATTTTACAATCCAGTCCTATAATTATGGAAATAATTCACAAGGCAAAATGCCCTGGAATTTTTAAATATGGTAAAAAATGAAGGGATATAATTTTATGCCTCTTCTGCCTAGTTAAGTTTCACTGATGTTCTACAGTCTCATTTTTAAAAAATAAATCATATGGGTCAGGAATTTTATACACACACTAAAAAAAATCTATGACCGGTATGTCAGTGATTATTATTTTGGAAACTCATAGTAAGCTTATTGTTGTGGCCCAGCAGGATCCGGTTGAGCTGCTGATGGACTCGGATAGCGAGGAACCATATGAGTCTGCCCTGGACGATGTGGAGGACCCTGTGCAGGGTTCAGACTCAGAGCAGGGACCAGAGAGGCTGGTTGGCCACCAGGAGGCGCCTGAGGCATGGAGCAGTGGGGAGGATCAAAGGCAGTTTGTCTCTGATGCTAGATTGAGAAGAACTGAGAAACAAAGCAACAACTCCATAGGCAGACTCACAGATGATGATTAAGCAGAGGTGGTTGTGGATTGGCCCCTCCCAAGAGAGATTATAGGTGAGGCGTTGGGAGGGAACATTTGCAGGAAACAACCATTAGAATTAGTATTTAAGATGTATTCTAGCAGTGTCTGTTTGTTTGGACTATCTGCGTTGCTTCATTTGAATTATCTGGGTTGCTCTATTGAACGTGAGTTGTCTGGGCCCTCAGCTAAAGGATTTGTTATCTCAGTAATTAAACTGGCAAACAGCCAAGCCGGTGTTGGTTTATTCACAGGTGTGGAAAGGGTGGTCAGAACAGCTTATCATCTGAAATTTTTGTAGAGGGAATTTTATACACTTGCAGGGAGTTTTTCTTTTGGCTATTTACTTGTAAGGTAAAGGCTGTAGGCAGAGGGGATGTAATTGCTGGTCATTTTACTCACCTTTGCTTCACTTGCTGTATTAGTTAGTATTTATCACATTGCAGCATGATAGACAACAGAAGGTTAAATCAATGTTTGGGGTTAGATATAGAATGCAAATTGTAAGTGCATGTAATATAAATGATTGAACTGGTTTTAAGAATGATGGATTGAATTTTAGGAATATGAATTAATTACAGGAGAGCAGAAGAAGAGTGTTGAACACCTCATCAATGCCATTTCTGTGTGCGCACAGCCAAATCAGCTAATGCAAGTCTTGGAGCAAACTCTACCTCCGCAAGTATTTGAAATGCTTGTGCGCAGTATCCCACATACTATTCATGTAGGTAAATTTGAAACTTAAAACATTAATGAATGCAGTAGAATCATTTTCAAAACCTCTGCTGTTCAAAAGTAGAACAGCATTTTATATTCATGGCTCATAAAAGGCCCTAACATAACCTGCAAAATTTAGAATTCATTAATTCCAAAATCAAACACACAACTACCGGTAGCAGATAAGCTTTTCAAAAAAGAAAAAACTAGAAGGTATTTCTATGCAATAGTATAAAGTCTTGGGTTTTTTTCCTGGAAAAAGAACATTCTTCAGGCTTCCTATTTTTTGTAGAGTAGCAAGATTTCAATGCTGCTTCATTTTCTGGGCAAAAATATGAATTAAACTTTTCTAATGCTTTTAAAAAATAGCAATAAATTTAATTTCACTTAAATTAATACTCCCCTCTCAAAATCATCAGGCTCACACAACAAGCTAGGCTAAACAAAAATGTAAATGTGTATTTAGAGTGAAGACTGAGCTACTATTTTATGCTGTATGAACCAGTGCATCCCATTAAATGACAGATAAATTTATTTACTTAGGTATAGTATGTGAATGCAAGAATCACATTAACGTGGTGGTAATCATGCTATATAAACTAAACCATATTGTTTCCAATGATTTACCATTCAAGTTGCTAAGTTGGTCCATAACTGTTAATTTTTTTTATTCTGTCACGTACTGCCCACGCCCTGTTTAGTGAAGGGGGGGGGGGGAAAGTCCAATACATCACGTGATGCTGCTGTGATGACGTGAGTTTGACACCCCTGCCATCGAAATTAGTCTCTTTAAGTAAGTTAGAATGTTGTATTCAGAGGAAAAATAAGACCTGCAACTGTCCAGGGAAAGTAGGACGTAAAATTTGTTATCTAAGAATATAAATATCTTAGAATATAGTTTTTAGAAAATAAAAAAGTTTGATATCTAAGTGCATTATTACTCTATTTCTCCCCATTTACTAGCGATTTGAGCCAGCTGTGAGCCAGCAGAATGCTGGAGATGAGTGAGAATGCAGCGTTGCACAAGGCTTTTCTTAAGAGAGTACCTAATGATTGTTGATAATTCTAAAAAACTTCTCAAAAGCAACAGTAATTCTTATTTCTTTTACTTTGATTAAATAAAAAATAAAGCTTGTTTTAGACACTTTTACATATAATTTTGGACAACACATTTTTCTTTTAAAATGAATAATCACTGTATTAGAAACAATAAAAAATAAAATGTGTTTTCGTTCCTTATCTGTAACCGATTAACACGTAGAACCAACCCATCTTTCCAGAAAAGATGGAATCAACATTATTCCTGCATGACAATAAAAGACAATCTTGAAAAAAAACTCCATAAACTCCATGGCTGTTCAATCCCAACTGTAGACCAGATATTTCGAGACAAGTGAATCAGTCCCATTTTGAGCTGGTGGTAGTGTTGCTGGAATAGCACAAGACACCAGGCATCCTCACATGTAGTGTAGGCAATGCTGGTACTCCTTCATGTGGGACAATCTGCGGTTTTCTAGCGGGGCTGACTGAGAAGTCCTGCTTTGGCAGCCAATGCTTCATTCTGCTGAATATGATACTCCTGAAACCTCATAGATATCCTCTGGGTCATTTTTAAATACTTCTGTAAACAATGTTCTGAACAAGTTATCTGTGTAAGGAAAAAACAGGAGGAACCTACTTGTCATTCAGTTTTTTAAAATATGCAAAGTATTTTTAAATGTTCTTTTTTACACATATGTTTATGCACTACTTTTCTTAAACTCTCATCCCAGGGCGTCTGATGCTACATTTAAGTATCTATAGAAACTACATTAAAAACTTCATAAAACATTAGATATAAGCAGAGGCAGGTACCCATAACTTGCTCAACACTTCCTTTTGCTATAATGATAATTTAACACTGTCAGTATTTTCAAAACAAATTATGAAAATTGAGGCATTAGAATCTCTTAATTTTAAGACACTAAGATACTGGTGTCTAGTGCTGCTTTTCAATATACTTTTCCTTCATTTCTAGTGACAAATTATCGGATGTACCACTACGTATAAAGAATTTTGAACTTTTAGCTTTTATCTAACAATAGAAAATAATTGCATATATCATTTTTCTTTAAAATCTATTCCAATACCAAAATAAATGGGAGATTTGGTCACTGTGTCTATCTCTGTTACTACCAGATTGGATTATGATTTTTTTTTTTTTGCATTGAGGAAAAACAATTCCAGTACTTAAAAGTAAATGTTTTCTCGGATTCTAGGTAGACTGTCCGGCTCTTGTATATAATGACAGTTGCTAGCTTGTATGATTGTAACAAAAGAACCTGAAAATTCCTGGGGGAATAATCTATGTCACTGGTTATTAACAAGGAATTCAATTTATTTTAACAGAAGTAAAATGCAAATTAAAAAAATTGCACTATTATTACAAGATTTCTAGCTTTGCTGATCTCCCTTAGATAGAGCTCACTATGTAAAATACGCTTCTAGTAATTTGGAAAGAGAGGTGGGAGATACAAGAAAATACAGAGGACAAGAAAAAAGATCAATCTTGCAAAAAGAGCATTCTACTTGTACAGCAGATTTAATCTAATGACAACTCAATAGAATAACTATATTCATTGGCATACCACCTACCCTGTTTGACCCAACTTTTTAATTAATATCTAGAAGAGGCTGCTTAGACAAGCAAACTGTTCTTATTTACTCTTGCAACTTGTGAGAAGACAAACTTCCCATTCTATATTAGATAGAGGTAGTCCTCACTTAACAACCACAATTAGGATCAGAATCTCAAGCAAAGAACAAAGCTCTTGTTAAATGAGACATTCTGTGACTGCATTCCCAGCACTCTTGGTTGTGTTAATTAAGGGAAAGCCCGTTGGTCCAGTGAGTAAGGTACCAGGCTAGAAAGAAAGCAGGAGACTGTGAGTTCTAGTCCTGCTTTAGCCATGAAAGCCAGTTGGGTGATGTTGGGCCAGTCGCTTTCTCTCAGGCCCATTCACCTCACAGGGGTGTTGTTGATAATAGGAGGAGGAAGGTGTGTTAGATATGTCCATCACTTTGTTATTTGTAAAAATAGTAAAGGTGGGATTCAAATAAATATAAGTGCTTGCACAAGAAATCCCAGGCAAGGAGTGCATAGTGCCTTGGGGCGAGGAGAGACCCTGGGAGTCTCTACTCAGAAGCTGAAATTCTCCCTGCCAAAATCCAAGCAGAATTTCAGCCTGAGTGAGAGAGATACTTATGTACACCCTATACTGAGCCTCTCCCTGAGGCACTCTGTGCTCCTTTCCTGACTCTGCTTTCTCTCTGCTTAGGAGGTGAAAATCCTCCCTGCCAAAATCCAAGTACAGACACTAGTGAAAAGACACTAGTGTGCTACCTACATTGGGCCTCATCCTCTTGCCTGAGCTAATCCAAGTTCCTCATCTTATTGCCCTGCCTCTTCACTCTCTACTTGGATTTCGGATCCCTCTCATCTCTAGAAAGTGGTGTCTGGAAGAGCTACCTATTGAAGGATATCACCAAGGAAGAAAATTCCTTCTGTGGGAAACAGAAATGGAGTTTAAATCATCAGGATTTAAGTTCCATTTCTGCACCCTGCAAGAGGATGTCAGCTCTCTTCTATATGTGGAAGGGAACAGGAATGGAGCTCAGAGCCTGTGAAAATCACAGCAAGGGAGTTCAGCACCCCTTGGAAGGCAGTTCTTTCAGCCAGCTCCCAGAGGTAAGAGGGAGTCTTCTTGGCAGACAGCAGCAGCAGCTTGCAACATTCCCTACCAGATTCCACATTGACTTTCTGGGAAAGCCAGCAGAGAAATTGCAAATAGTGATCATGTGATTGTAGGACACTTGGAAATTAGTCATAAGAACAGGTTACCAAGCATCCAGACTACAATCTAGATCATGTTTTACGATAGCCAGAAGTACTTTAAACAGACCATAAAGCTCCCTGAAGTCATTATAACTTTAGTCATTAAATGAGTGGTCCTAAATCAAGGACTATGTGTAATTACTTCCCACATTTGTCTTTGTTTAGTGCCCAGTACCTGCTAGACTCCTAATATGTAATATTTCATGCTGATGCCTAAACTAAGCAATTCCAGGGCTGAAGGGGAAAGAGGTATTGATATAATTTACAATTTGTATGTCATAAGATATAAGACTTGCCCAATGAAAGTAAGCCCTTTGTGACTCAATATCATGGAATTTCTTCCCTGCTGCTTTGAGAGAAATCTCTGTAACACAATGGATTTTCATTAATAAACTATTACTATTAACTATAATTATCTAGCATATTCTGTGTATACCGTCTCTAATGTATGACCTGCAAATTTTAAATTGGTTGGCAAAACCATCATTTTCCAGGAATATCTTATCTTGCCTGAATCGCAAAATTGGAATTGAATTAGTAATTGGATTCTGGATTAGGATAAATACCAATTTGATCCAAGAAGGATCTTTTTACATCTAATTAAAATGTGATCATTGTTGATGTTTAAGCACTAATTCATTTATCATATTGCAACTTTCTAGCTGGCTTTAACTTCTTACCGGTTACAATCCAAAACAAACAAAATAAGTCACATACTTCTTCTGGCTTCACTTCTCGGCTAGTGAAATCTTTCACACAATCTAGGAAGCAGGTTTCTGTTAGTTTGTTGTATGTTCCAAGAAATTCTTTAAACTGTGAATAAATAAATAGATATTCAGACTTGGCTGTGCCCATTCTTCACAGGAAATAAATATAAAGGACAAATTGAGAACAAATAACATCCATAAAAGCAAGGGCACTTGGGTAATATCAAATATGTACTTGTTTTGAATGGACAAATGCATTTGATACAGATATTAACCTTAGCTTTTTTTCTAGGGAAGGCTATTCAAGTGTCAAATTATGTGGTAATACAAACATTCAAAAGCACTCAAACACATTCAAAAATGATAACTGTATTTACCTGCTTGATCTGATCTGATTCTGATATTTGTCCAGCCATATTTTAATTCTGAGGCAACTGCCACCTATGCAGAAAACAAGACATCTAAATCAATGTTTATTCCAAAACATTTTTCAATTCAATACTTTTACATCTTTACTGTTTTTAAGGAGGAAGAGAACGGAAAGAATACAAAGGCCCACTGGTCATTCTAATGCTGCTCAGTGAAACAGAATTCACAAAGAAAGATTTGGTGAATTCTTCAGTCTGTAATTTATACATCACTTTTTAACCAGCAGTATTTAATGTACACTTTCTTACAATAACAGAATCTATTTGGTGGAACCAATTATCCAGATATGTGATGGTCCTTTATCACTGGGTATGTTAGCCAGCCATTTCCAAGAGATATTTCAATGTGAATTTCTATGCATAAATGGGGTCTCCAGTATTTTAATCACACAAGATTCAAGTTATATAAACTGAAGTGACTTCATAATACATGACAAATGCTCTTGTGGATTTTGCCTTTGAAAGAAATTACACATTGCAATCTAGAATAACCCTTTAAATCTCTATTTCTGTTTATTTAATATATGTTTCCTGATAAGAACTTTTAAGCATTGAACCTGACATGGTTTTCTCTATTCTTCCAATAATACACATTATTTGTGTATTAGAACAATATATTCAGTCAATCCATATATTCTCAGAGTCATATAAGCTTTCGATCATTTCTTCCAGCTCTTGCAGAGGGCTGACATTAGGTGAGGATGGTAATGGCATTGAAATAGACTGTTTCAGTTGCTTTGAATCTCAGCAAATACTAAATCTTAATTGCCTTCAATAGAAGAGGTTATTAGGCATTCAGGATATCTTTCCTCTGGGAAACACTTCTGTCAATTTTCTGAGAGGCAACAGTTCCCTACATTAGTCTGAGAACAGCATGTACTTTACTACTATTGGATTGATATAATGGATGGCAGCTCTGAAGATAAGAGGGAAAAGCTAAGGAAACATTTCTTCTCCATACTTCATAAACATAATAGAACATAAATGTACAAGGCTATGCATATCGAATTAAGTGCACATTTTGTGTACAATTTTGTCATGTTTAAGCAACTGTAAAGGGGAATTAAATAAATCCAAGGAGAATAAGGCTGTGAAAATCACAACGTATAATTATATTCAACAACAGAGCCAGTGCATTCTCAAGGAATATGAAATTAGTATTACAACGGCCCTCAGCAATTGAATATTAAAAGTATAATTTAAATATAGCATTAAAAAAGCTGTTTTACAAAATCCTGTTGGATCCACCCAAATGTCTGTCAGTTCCAAAATTCTCTTTCTACAGGGGGCAGATAAATGCCTGGGGAAAGCCAAAGGTGATATTCTCTAATCACATTCCAGTCTCCTGGGTCGAGAGTTTTGAATGAGCCCTAGACCTCATTGGTGCCTAGGAAGCTTGACGGATTGTCAAGGTCATGATGAAAGCTTGTACATCTTTTCTTTCCTCAGAAGCGCTGCAGCGCCAGAGGATATTGAGAAACTCAGAAGCCCAAACTCAAATCTCCCATTTATCACTGCAGTCCAACGTCCAGAAATTGAAGCAAACGAAGCTTGTCCTCGTGATTTTGTTCATTCAAAAAAAAAAAAAAGCTTTACTATCCCACTGACTTTCTCCGGGGAGACAACTGCAATCTTTAACAGATGCAACCCTACCGAGTACATTACAAATTCTTACTTTTATTCTTCGTTTCCTTCCTTCCCTCCTCACTTTTGCTTACGACAAACACCAATTCCCCACAACACGAGTAGCTTTCCTTTCGTTCGCCTCCACTTACATACCTCGTGGCGGTGGACACGAATCAGCGACGGCGGAGCTGTCAGGCAGGTTTACCTACCGTAGCAACCACCAAATGTGCGCGACACTGTAAATTGTCCCCTTCCTCTCATCTAGGCGTGCCTATCGCTTACAAAGGCTGTTTTGCTCTCACTTTCACTTAGTAAAAGCGGCAAATCAGGAAGCGATATATAGAACGGAATAGTTCTATAAGTAGGGCATGTGAGCGGTGGAACCACTCGTGTAGAAAATTGTTTCTACCCGGAAAGTTACTATAACTGAACTGGGGAAGCGAGGGAATTAAAAAGGGGTACCGCGATTGGGAAGAGGAGAAGAAGGGCGGATTTTGAGAGGCATGCGCAGTGTCTTCGGCGCCTTAGATAGCGGAAGTTCCAGCTGCACATGCGCATTCTTTACTCCGGCACTTTCCTCCTCCCCCTTAAGAGGAAGAGGTTGGACTTCATTTGTCAGTTTGGAAGCGGCGGGAGCTGCGGCTGTTAAGTGGTTGTTGTGACTATGGCAACCAGCGTTTCTAATGGCTGATTGCCGGACCAGCATACAAAGACTGATAGACGGGAAGAAAAGTGTAGGGAAGTCGGGTCCCCAGTGGGGATGAAAGGTGAGGGGAGATTGAAAGCTATGGCGAGGTAAAGCTCGGAAGATCTTTTTCCCTCCTTCCCCCGTAGCTTATGGGTTAGTTATGGTTTCCCTATCTTCTGAACAAAAGCAAAACACACCGTCTTATATCCAGCTTTGTCTTAATCGTACGGCTTCATGTCATTTGGAGAACTGGAAGTAATGGTTCACGGTTTATTACGTTGTAATGGAACAGTCGGAAGACTGTAGATTCTCAGTCGTCCAGGTTATAGTTGTCCCAAAGGTGCTTTTTTCAGGAGACAACTAGACTTTCTTGTTTTTTTCTTTGAAGACATTTCGCTTCTAATCCAAGAAGCTTCTTCCGCTCTGGCAGGATAGTGGGGAATGGAAGACTTTATATTCCTTGCAGACAGCTGGTCATTTGCATCTTTTTAGGGAGAGCACTTGGAGGTTTATCTTTGTCCCCGGGGGTCACCTGAGCAGTGCTCCTGTAGTCTGCAATTTTTTTCCTCTGGAAATCCATTCCTATTCCCACACCATTCAAAGGGTGTTCATCCTAAAAGTCGGAAGATTGGGAAGATTTTTCTTTCTCAGCTTATTTGTACCAAAACTGGCCCGCAGCTGCTGGGTATAGAATTCAAAGAAAACCAGACAGTATTCATGGTTTAAAGTCCTCTGTAGCCATAATGTAATTTATGGAACTGTAGCTTGCAGCTACAGAAATTATTCTTTAGTAGCAGATATAAGTGTCTTAGCAAAGCTTGAGGTAAATGAATCAATGCTTTTCTCAGGAACAAGCATCTATGTATTTAACTCAAGCTTTGATATGACACATATCTGCTATAAAGAATAATTTAGATGGATGCTAGCTATTTTTATGGTGTTTTTGTTATAGATTGTTTCAGTATCTAGAATTCATAAATAGCATCTTTAGATAGCATCTTTAATGTTAAGGAAATGAACTGCTTTCTGCAGCTTATGAGTTTGTAAGGAATGTTGGTAGGGAATATGTAGGAAATGCTTGCATTTTGTAAATCTCTTTGGAAAAAATGAAGATATTTAGAAATAGAAACAGTTTTATTATTTCATCTGCGTATAAATATTGAAACCACGTTAACTTTATTTTTTATTTTAGGATGCAGGAATGTAGGGGAGAAGGGCTTATTAAAATTGGGTTTTCTTGGACTTCCGGCGGATGCCACCAGGGCAAAGGACGCTCCCTTTAGAGTGTCCGATCTACAGCTGATTGTTTCGCCGGGAATCGCGGACATCGGCGACTCCCAGGGGCGAAAATCCTCTGCTTCGGGCAGAGGCGGAGGAGAGCTTTTTCGGGCTGGGTTGAGCCCGTTTGGACCCTCCAGGAAGGAATTCCTGGAGGTAGAAGCGGTGCTCCCCAGGTAGCCCGAGAGGAAGCTCCAACAGCTGGATCCCCCTGCTTTGCAGGGCAAGCTCTGGAAGGCACGTCTCCGTTTACATTGTTGATTGGTGCTGAATTGTAACGGACAGACTGAGACTGAAGCGGTGGTTGCAAGTATTTTTGGGGTCTTTTTTTTTCTGCTTTCTCTTATTATTCTACAGCTTTATAACAAAGACTTTCACTTTGGGGAAAAAAAATGGAGAACTTTTTCCTTTTAAAATGGCTACTTTTCTTTCTCTGCTTGTTCTCCTTAATTGACTCTTACTGAAACCTTATACAACAGTGCCATCTGGTGGTTGGAATTGAAAAAGAGGGGGAAAAAAAAGAAAAGAGGATTTTCCTTTTGTTTTTTTTTTTTGTTTTTTGACTTGCTTGGCGCCTTGGCAAGTCATGGCTGCACAGAGAGGTACCAAGCCTAAGGGCACCTCCTCTCCTTTACAACAATCTCAGCTGTCCTTGTTGGCACAACTTCAATCTCAATCCCAAAATCCACCACCTGCAGTAATTACCAATAAAGAAATATTGGATACTTTGAACATTAAGTTTGGTAATATGGAGAAAAATATGTTGGATTTGAAACAACAAATGAGAAGCCAACAGGACCAAATGGATCAAATGAACCAAACTATGGAAGAGATGAGGGATCAGGCAGCTCGGGCTAATCAAGATATTAGAAATGATGTTGTTTCTGCCCTCTCTGGACTGGCTGTAAATTTGGAATTCCTGGATGATGCGGTTAAAGAGACTCAGAAGGATGTTGGAAAATTGGAATACCGGGCAGACAAGTTGGAAGAGAGGGCAGATAGAATTGAGCTTGAGCAGTTGCTATTCCAGTACAAGCAGTTAGAGGCTGTTTTGCGGGTAAGGGGTTTGCCAGAGGATAAAGACAGCGGGAAAGGAGAAGATTTGAGGGTGATTTGCGCGGAGGCTTTTGCCCCCCTTCTACAAGTGAATCTAAAAGAGATTCTCCAACAGATTGAGAAAGCCTACAGAGTTAACTCCTGGTATGCAAGACAGCGAAACTTGCCAAGAGATGTGGTGGTTCATCTGGAAAGGAGATACCTGCGTAACGAGATTGTACAGGCTGCATATCATCAGAGATGTATTGTGCGAGATCAGGAGGTGAAAGTTTTGAAAGAAATACCATTGAAAATGCTTAGGCTGCGCAAAGAGTTTAAATTTTTGACGGATGAGCTGAAGAAACGTAACCTGCAATTTAGATGGGAGTTGCCAATTGGCGTTACTTTGATTTACTCTGGGAAAAGATATCGATTGGATTCTACTCAGAAGGCCAGAGATTTTTATTCCAAGGTTCTGAATGCTGGCGAGCCAGGATTGGAATCAGAAAAGACCCAGCCTGTTCTGCAGGAGCCAATAGAGATAGCAGCCTCGGCACTTGCGTCAGTTGATAAACAGCTTGTGGAGAGACTGGAAGAAGCAGTAGGCTTGGGATTGGAATTTAAAGAACAGAGAATTACTAGAGCAACGGCAAAGAAAATGGAGAAGACTATACAGCAAACTTCGAGTATCTCTGTTGAGGTACCTACACAATCTGAAGCCGTGGGAGGAGCAAGGCCTAAGAGATTTCCTACTGATATGAGGGCTATGCTTCAGAAGCTTCAAACTAAGCTTGACGATGGTCAGGCTGCTGACCTGGAATGTTAATGGACTTAATTCCCCACAAAAAAGAAGAAAGGTTTTCTATTATTTGAAACAGCATAAAAATGATGTAATTTGCCTTCAGGAGACGCATATTAAGTCTAGTGATTAAAATTTTTTGGACAATCGGAAATTGGGACAATGCTTTGTAGCCTCAGCTCCTGAAAAAAAGAATGGTTTGGTGCTGTATGTTAATAAAAACTTGTCAGCTAATTTATTGGAAGCAGATTTGCAAGGGAGATATATTTTAGTGGAACTTATGGTATTGGATCAGAAAATATTACTTGTTGGGATTTATGCCCCTAATCAACAGCAGATGAAGTACTTTAAGGATTTGCAGAGGAGAATATCGGATTTGGACTACAAATCATTTGTCTTTATTTGCACTGTTGTTGAAACTAAATTAATATTGTATATGATTATAGCAGCTAGACTGCTGGTAGCACAATATTGGAAGAAAGCAGAATTATGCTCTATAGAAGAATGGATACTTAAGGTAGCAAATCTTGCCGAAATGGATAAAATTTCTGTATATCTAAAAGATCACTCTTACGATAAGTATATTATAGATTGGTATCCCTGGATTGATTTTGTAAAATTAAGGTACGGTTCAAAGGAAGTGTCTATGGGATTTGGTTGAGAAATGTTTCATAAATATGTAGTAATGGTTTTGGAAAGGAGGTTATGATGGTTTTTTTCCTTTTTTGTCTTTTTTGTATTATCTTGTTCTTATTCTGATATATGCATATTATTATTGGGATATTTGTTTTTCAGATTTGCTGGTAACTGTGCTTCTGTCTCTATCTGGGAAGTCAGGGGTTGGGTTAGGGAGGGTTAGGGTGGGGAAACGGGTGGGTGGGTGGGGGGAGGGGGAGGGGAGGGAGAAAATGTTTAAATTTTTTTTTTGTTTTGTGTAAAACTTTTCAATAAAAAAAAATTGGGTTTTCTTTGCAGGCAAAGAAGGCTGTAGGATGCTCTCCAGGGTGGCTCCAGATTTCCTTAATCAGAGTATATTTAAGCAGGACTGTTCTTGCACTCTGTAATAGTGGTACACTGCATATGTCTTTCTGTTACAGTACATGGCGGTGATTATCTTTTGATAGAGCAGCAGAGTTCATTTCAGTTGAACCTGTCCCACTTCTTCCTTTTTCCTCTCGTTATATTTAAAACACTGTGTCATCTACCGGTATTTAGTGTTATAATTGTTTAACAGAAACAAGGCCCAATGGATATGATGTGAGCTATTGAAGGAAGTGGAAAACACTACTAGTTCAGGCAAATATTTTTTGTCCAGCCTCAATGCCAGTAATTTTCTCATTTATTCCACCAGTGTTCGCATGAAAAATAAATCCCTTGGTGTTCGGGCAGCACCTGCTAGCAGCAAATCTGATGTTTCTGCTAGGAAAAAATTCACAATTTCAGTGAAGAAACTTCGAGAAGTGACTCCACTCAGTCGTCCAGAATGTTCAGCATCGGTTAATGATGAGGCAGCTTATATACCATCAGTACTGTTGGCAAACAAAACTGTACATCATAAATCAAGAACAGTATCTTCTGGATACACTGCAGCGGGTATATTTAACACTATTCTTTCTGAATAGTGTTTCTTTCTGAAACTTTCTGAAACTTAGTAGTCTGCATCTTATCTGTATGAAAACTTCATATATCAAATTATACTACAGATATCGGCAGCATTTTAACTGAGGTTATAACTAGTAGGAATTTAACACTTCAAGTAAAATCAAGCTTGCATGATAATATTTAATGACACATTAATGGAACGCCTACTTGTTCATTAGACTTATAAAACATTCACTCCAACATGTTGCATGAACGTTTTCTGTTAAATTGCTAGCATATGTGGAACATTCTGTAACTTGTGGTTGTATATTGGTATTGTCATCAATATATTAATAGTCTGTGTTGACAATATGCTCTGTATATCTAATTCCTTCCTTTTCCTTTGTTTAAGTGCTATTCTACAGTTATTTTGATTTGTTGTGAGCTTTTTGAATAACAGAAATAAAAGTTATGCTAGAATGATACTAGAAAATGTTCCATGCGTAAATTAATTCTCATACAGATAATGTACTAACCATACTCTTTGCTAGGTCTTGTGAGCAAGCACACTGGCACAGACCCAGGACAGTTAGCATTACCTGAAAAAGATGCACAGTCTTCATGCTTTTCCTCAGAGGTAGGCTTAGTAGTGTCCTGAACTTTTCATATATTCATTGATATTTTCCCTCTTGCCTCTCAGAAATCATAACATTTCCTGTATTAACTCAGGTGAGGCAATTTGCTTTCTCCATTTTCAACTGTCACGGAAAATCACTGGGCTTTATAGCTGTCTCCAACCTCCTTCATCAGTCTCAATTTACAATCATATTACCATAAGAAATGAATTGTTTATTTTTTGCTTTCCTTGTTCTCTTCCTCTTTTCCTTTTTTGCCTTTGAAGTTTAGATACATGCAATAAACTAAAGCATTTTTGCTATTTACTTGCATATATAAAATCTATAATTTGTTTCAGCTCTGGAGATAAGTTATAAGCCTTAATAGCATCACTCAGTTCACTAAACTTCTTTCTATGTATATGTCTAATGGATCCAAATCCCAAGAATTATTTATATTTCTGGTTGCATGTTCACTTGTGCTTTATTAAAGGAATGGCTCACCAATTTGGGATGTGTTTCATCAGTTTCACAATGTTATTCTGCAGCTGTTGTTCTCAATTTGAAATGGCATACAATAATCAAAGTAATTTATTTCTTTTTTAAGAAAGACTAGACATTTTTTTAATTGTACACTGCCCAGAATTGCTCTGTGAGTGAAATGGGCAATCTATAAATTTGATAAATAAATATATGATTAGCCAAAAATCTATTTTGCTTTGTTTCTTACACACAAACACACACACACATACCAAACATAAACACACATAACACTTTTTAAAGTGCCTGATTGTTTTCTGCTTTAGAAATACAAAAACGATCTCTTATATAGCTACTGTATATATATACTTTTTAAAGAAATTGACTTTGTAGTGATGTAATTCTGAAGCTTATTTTACATTTTGTTTTCCTTTTCTGAGATATATTCACATAAACCTGCAGTGCAGATTACTTCAGAATGGAAAGGAGATGCACTTAAGCAGAAAGGTAATATTTTGCCTGCAATTTCATGTTCCTGCATATATATACAACTTTAGACCCTGTTTTTTTTTTTTAAAGGAGATTTGTTTGCCTTATTTCTGGTAGAGAATTAAATTGAACCTAAATGAAAAAAGAGAGTAAATCTATTTTTTAAAGAATTAAACAACCTATTGAAATATTTGCTGATTGTGAAAAGAATCAATTTGACACAATACTGGAAAAAAGAAACTTTGCCAATGGCATAAGATTGAGGACCAGATTGGAAGAATATACAGCAGTGGTTATATATGTTTACGAACAGAAATGTAACCAAATTCATTTAGGAATAGCATCCTTACACAAAACATGCAGCAAGGCAAGCTAAGAAATTTATGACTTTTGAAGAGAAGAGACAAATATATTTAAAAAAAAACACCTGGGAAATGTTGTAAAATATAAATATAAAACTTTAAAATAAAGTATAAATAAGTAGTAATACTAAAAGAGGGAGGGTGCATTATCGAATGCTGCTATTTACAACATACAATATTTTATTCTGTATCTTGAATCTCTATTTTTAATATACAATAGTTATGCAATAACAAAATAATCAAACAAAACATTTTTTTGGCAATGCAATCTTGAAAGTAGGATGGACGTTATGCCTTAATACAAATCTCAGATTCAAATAATAGAATGTTTCCATATGAGATAGAGTTGCTGAAAGCTATGTATGATATACTGTGATTGAATTTCTCCTTGCCAGCAGTGAAGTAGCCTTTCCTTCTTTTCTTTTTGGTAAGAAAGGATATTTTAGCTCCTGATTAAAATAGTTCATTCTCTTTGCTCTACAGCATCAGACATCTTCATCTCCCAGTACGACACTGGACAGAAGGAAGCTATAAGAGCTGCATTCAAGCAGCGGTAAGGACAATTGCATGAAATGATGCGTTATCATTTTTGATCAATCAGATACATTGAAAATGAAGTTAGAGGGTAAAGGATGTCTTCAGATTTTTAATTTATTTATTTTTCACATTTCTTAATCAACCATCTCCCTCAGAAAGTGACTCTGCGCAGTGTACAATAAAATATCAGAATCTAAAAATAGTATATAAAAATTAAGTTAATTTTGATACTTTTTGAATTTGTACAAATGTTGAGCTATCTGGCAAATGTTTTTAGTCTTATTGAATGGTGATTATAAAGTGAGGAAGCTTGATACATATTATATCATTGAGCTTTGCATTCCAGTTAAAAGGATTAGCTAGTTCAGCGATGGCGAACCTTTTTTGGCTCGCGTGCCACAAGGGGGGGAGTGCAGGGGGGTCGTGTGCGGGCGTGCCGCACCCATAATGCAATGCACGACCCCCCAATGCGCATGCACGCACAACGTGCTCCCCCCCATTTTTACATGCTTTTTTCGCCCTCCCCAGGCTCCAGAGGCTTTATAGGAGCCTGGGGAGGGCGAAAAGAGCCTCCCCCGCCCCCCGGAGGCCCTCCGGAGGCTTCAGGGACTCCGGTTTGCTCGGAGGGTCGTTTTAAGCATTCCGAAGGCTTCAGGGAAGCCTCTGGACGGTCCCTGAAGCCTCCAGAGGGCCTCCGGGGGGGCGGGGGAGGCTCTTTTTGCCCTCCCCAGGCTCCTATGGAGCCTGGGGAGGGCAAAAAATTGTTTTTAAAAAGGGGAACTCAGCTGGCCAGCGCGCGCATACGCGCTGCCCAGCTGACAGGGCAGCGCCTTGCGTGCCTTGACAAATGGCTCCGTGTGCCATAGGTTCGCCATCACCAAGCTAGTTGGTGATAGGAAGGACTTCAGTATGCCTGAAATTTTAAGCAGAGGAAATGTGGGGGAGAACCCCAGACGGTCTACTTTTATTCTTGAAATTTGTTTCCTGAAAATATGTTTTAAAAAAGAAAAAAAAAGTCTCAAAAAACTACATATCCTTACATTTCCGTATTGTACATACAGAATCCAGAATGTTCCTGTTTTTAAAGAGGTGAAGGTAAACCTTCTAAATAACGTGTGTCCAGATAAGAACAGCTCCAAGTCAACGCAGAGTGAAATGGATTCAGCAACAACCATTGCAGCTGCAACGGCGGCAGCTATTGCTTCCACAGCCCCACTTTTGAAAGTGAGTGATACATTTCATCAGTCTGGAGTAAATAAACAAAACATAATAAGTGGGATGCATCAAGCAGATTCAGCATGTGCTTAAATGTGCATGCTGAGTTGTTGTGTTTTTCTTTTTCAAATTGTGTAATGAGTCTGTGGGAATATTAAGCACTTTGTTGCTATGTTCCAGGAAGAATCAGATGAGGAAGGTCTATAACGGGGAATGGTTTAATGTTTATGGATGTAAAGTCGCTTATCCAACTATCTACTTTGATCCTTTCAGACAGTAGTATACCCCTTAAAATCTTACTAATTCATAAGTAGCATTTTAAAGATTATAATCACAAGTTACTTTGTTATATTTTCTTTACTCCTGCTGAAAGATTTGTCATGCATTTGTTTCTTTGGTAGTCATTTAATAAATATATTTTATTATTTTTAATAAATATTATTTTTATACAACTACATTGTTTAAAAAACTAAAAGCCAGGTGGCTGATTCTTTACCCAGCCAGCCAATATCTATATCTATATCTATATCTATATCTATATCTATCTATATATATGTGTGTGTGTGTGTGTGTGTATCTATATATCTATATATCTATATATAGATATATCTATATATAGATATATCTATATATCTATATATCTATATATAGATATATAGATATATCTATATATCTATATATCTATATATAGATATATAGATATATAGATATATAGATATATAGATATATAGATATATAGATATATAGATATATAGATATATAGATATATAGATATATAGATATATAGATATATAGATATATAGATATATAGATATATAGATATATAGATGATATATAGATATATAGATATACACACCTTTTAATCGTTCTGTATCCTCCAAAGCTAAGAGATAATTAGTCTGATTTTAAGATGAAAAGGCCCATAAGCTCTGTGTTTCTTCACTCAGGTCCAGAGTGACCTGGAAGCAAAAGTGAATTCTGTTTCTGAAATGCTAACTAAGTTGCAAGAGACAGATAAACAGCTGCAGCGTGTGGCTGAACAGCAAGGCAGTCTGAAGGCTCAGCAGCTTGAGGGGTCTTCTAGCAATCAGATGGTTGGCAAACTTGAAAAACAGATGAATAGCTTCATGGAACAACGTATTCAACATCTGGAAAATTTGCAGCAACAACAAATGAATATCCAGGTAGAACAATAAAATATAGAACTCTGCTATTTTATTTTATAATTATTTTCTCTTTATCACTGGGAATAAATGTTGTCCAGAAGAATCATGGATGGGGAAATGGTTCATTGTGATTTATCATCCCTTCTTCATTGAAACCATATTGATACCTTTATATCCTATAACTATTAAAAAAAATAGGATTCTCATCTTAATCGTGAAATGTTACGTTTTTTGTGCAGGAAAGAGCAGTTCGTTTCCAAGTTCAAGGAAGAATTTGAATTAAGTAGCACATTTATATCATTTAACACCGTAGAATCACAGAAATGAAAATGCCATTTAGGCCTCAAATCCAATCCCTTGCCTAGTGCAGGAATCCAAATGAAGGCACCTTAAAGAGGCTGCAGTCTTGCCTCCGCTTGAACGCATGTAGAACTGGACACAGTGCTACAAGTAGGATCTGACCAAAGGGGAACAGAGTAGAATAATTATTTCCTGGTATTTGAAAATTATATTTCTGTTGATGCAACCTAAAATGGTATTTGCCTTCTTTACAACCACATCCCACTGCTGGCTTATGTGTTACTTGGTTAACAATCAACTGTGCCAAGAACTTTTTTTGCAGTTATTCCTATCAAGCCAGCATTGCCCCATCTTATACCTTTGCATTTCATTTCCTGAGTGAAGAATTTTAAATTCCATTCTGTTATTCACCCCATTTCTATCAAGTTCATTTTGAATGTTATTTGTGTCTTAGAGTACTAGCCCTCCTACCAAATTTTGTATGGCCTGCAGATTTGATAAGCATCATCCCATCTAAATCATTAGTGAAAATAATCAAGAGTAGAAGACACAGGAGCCTATTGATACCTTGTGATGAAAGGCAATCCCAGCAATCTGTTTGGATGCTGGCTTGGTAAAGGGGAAAAGCCAAAATCCCATTGAGACTTGTGACTGAAATTGGATGATGCAGACTGAAGCATGCGAGAAATGTTTATAAAAGCAGTGACTTCCGCAGTAGGCCTGAGATCCAGCATGTTAGTGTATATTTTCAAATATACAGCATATCTATGGTTTCTTCTTTCTGTACATTTAATCATATTTCCATATGAGGAATTATCAGCTAGCTTGTGCTGACCAGCCATTTCCTGTTTTAATTATCACTTTTTAAATAGATTATCAATATGTACTTGAGTATTTTCAAAAGCGTTGTCCCCTCATTTCCTTTTATCTGCAGCTAAACACCTATGCCTTTCAATTTGTGTTGAATTTATATTTACTGACAAAGGAATAAAGGCAAACACGGACACAGTATGCTGTCCCATATTTGGGTAGACCAGGTTGCCCTGATAAAAAAACACTTATGCTTTTCATTTGTTCATGAATTAATGATCTTTCAGTTGACACAGTTGTGTATTGTATAGGCATAGTTCATGGTCGTTAAAAATATCTAAAGCACCACAAAACATTTCAACAATGCATTTTTTTGTTTTGGGGGTGTTGTTTTCTATATTCTTGTGATCACCGCTGATCAACAACTAGGAAATATTGATTATTATTTCCAACTTTAAAGAAGGACTAAAATGAACATTGTTTTGTAAAGGCAATGATCACCCAATTCTTCTATGAAAAAAAAATGTAGGGTTAGAATAGAGAGCATTCAGCTTTGTACAGCCAATTTCTGTTTACTTATATACAACAACAAAAAGAGAAAAGGGTCCTTCCTTGCAGTTGGAGAGAGAATGTGTGGGAGGTAGGTAGGATTTTCTTTAGGGATGAAAACAAAGTTGGAGCGCTTGAGGTATTAGTGCAGGAGTGGTTCTGCTTTATGGTCCCTTCTATACCCTACACTGCTTTCCCGGAGGACTGCTTAATCATATGCTACCCAATAGTCCAGGCTCAGATGACATACCAGTTTGTCATCAATTAAGATAAGGCAGTCAAAATTGAGCCATTGTTACAGAAGTCTGTACTGGTTGTCTTTGCTTAGCAACCATAATTGGGACTGATGTTTCTCTTTTGAACCTTTAATTTCTTCTTCATAGTCTCAGTTAATTAGCTCTGCGCTGAATTCAGGTGGTTTCCAAACTGTTAAGGCAGCACCTTTCAAAGAATTATCAAAACATGCTGTGAAGGCAGGGAAGCTGCTTGGTAACCAAACTACGCCTCAGGAGGACTTATTTCTGCCTAGGGCAGCACAAGGTGAGATATATTTGATTTATTTATATTTAAATTTAATGTAAAGTTAGGACAAAGAACAAAGTTATATATATATATTTAAAAATTTACATAAACACAAGTAAGTTAGAATTGCTTGATAATACAAACAAAAGAAAGCCTAGCTCTTGTTTCAATAGTCCACTCACCACCTTTCAGTTTTGGAATAGCCAAAACACTATTAGTGGGCCATCTTTATTTTTGCATATGGTTCTTTTTTGACAGAGCAAGGGATTTACCTATTTGATAGTTCACTCATGGATACCAAACGTTATTTTTGGATCTGATTTTGAGATCTCCTGTATTGTCGTTATGTCTGGAAATAAGCCTCTACCAAGAGAGGAAACAGAGTTAAATATCTTTTTTTATATCTTTTTTTTAAAGAATTTTTTTTATTTTTTATTCTCTTACATACCATTTTAAGTAAACATTCACATAATTGTTATTCTTCTTTACATTTATCATTTTATATATTTATTATTTCATTTGATAGGTTATAATATACAGTTTGGGTTGCTTTGTTTACCATCCCTTCCTCCTGTTATAACACCACTTATTTTCCCTTTCTTTTCTCCCTCCCTCCCTTCTCTACTTTCTTCCTTCCTCCTCTCCTTTCCCTGCCTTCTTCCCTTACCTTTCTCCTTCTCTTCCTCTCCTCTCCATCCTCCTCTCCTTACCTCTTTCTTCTTTCCCCCATCTTCCTTTCATTCTCTCCTCCTCTCTCTATCTTTTCTATTATTGTAGGTGTCTCTTTCAGTTTTCAATTTATGTTTCCTTGGGATGGTATTTCCGCAAACCCAAATATAATTTAATATCATTTCTTATTCCCTTACCTTCACTAATCTATCCTAACTATATTCCCCCCCCTCTATGTCTCACTCTTAAATATATACTTATATATTTAATATTTTCTTTTCTGTTTTCCCCTTCTCCCCCCCCCCCTTCCACTTAACAGTGCATAGTCTGGGTTCTATATCTTCTCCCTACTTTCTTTTCTAGTTTCCTTTCAGAGTTAAATATCTGAATCAACTAATAATCAGCATGAATTCTACCTGTCATGCCTTAAACTTCCAAATTAAAATGAAATTGACAAAGGCTGGAAAACATGGAAAGATAGAAACTAGATAATCTCCCTTCTTCTCTTTTCTACTGATTACTGAAAGTTCCCAGATTTTGGAAACTTTGGATCACCTTGTTCAGGCTGAATGGTCCTTCGATCAGCATTGTGCTGTAAAGCTTTGCCCCTTTCTTATCTCCAGATTCCTAATTTCAAATCAAAACATGATTTCTCTTCCAAAAGATCTGACACGTGTTTTGATTAATTGAGAGAATTGTGACTAAAGTATAATTCTTACAGCTTGAAAATACGGTATTCTATTTTTGTTACTTATAATGTGTATATTCATATTCCTATAATCCAGTCTATTCACGGCAATTGGAAAAACAGGCTGTTCATATACAGAAATCCCCTTTGAAGACGCCGGCACCACGGAGATATGCTCCTATGCCTGTATCTAAAGATGCTCAAATTTCACAAAAAATGGCAAAGAAAGAGCTGTCTTTTGGAGAGAAAGAAAATGTGTCTTGTGGTACAACTCTAGGTAAGGAAAAGGAAGATTCAAAACCTGTTGAAATGTTTCCTTTTATTTGGTTAATTGCTCATTTAGTATGCTAATTATAGAAGAATAATATAACATTCTTTGGGTTTTTCTAGCCTTTGAGAGGAAAAACACTTTACACTTTCTAGGTTTGGGAAAAGTTTAAATGAAGCCTTTTTGCTATCTAAAGAAGCTAGCATTTTTATAAAGGACAGAATTGTGTACATGCCAAAAAGATATTGCTCCTCTACATACTTGACGTCCCAATCTCTTTATCTAGATCAGTGGTAGATAATCTTCTGAGCCGTATTTGCAAATTTGAGAGTAATTTTGTGCTCATTATCAAAAAAATGTCACGTAAGGAACTTTCCTATTTCTAAAACGATGAGGAAGTAGAGGGATTCGATGTCCATTTACATTATTCTGATACCGTCCCACTTAGTTGGACTCGTGGTGGATATTGCAATATAAATAAGAATTAAAAAAAGTAAGAATGCTAAATTAAATTAGCTGCTGACTCTGCAGGTCAGTTTTCTGCATTCTAATTGCCTGCTCAAATAAAACAACTTTCCCCTCCTTTTTCTATAACAAGTTTTACCTGGGCAGGTGGCACAGATACATTATTTTAAATGAAAATGATGTTAGAAGCTAGCAGCATATCAGCTTCTCAGTTTTAAAAATGATGACTGGGAATGTATCTTTACTGAATTTGTATCCAATCCAGAAAAAAGGCGTTGCCAAGATACTTACAATCTTTATAAGCTATTTCTGGCATATTTATCAGCATGCCAGTTCTCCCTCTGTTTATCTTTCATTGTTATCTTTCCCTTCTCTTTATGTCACATTTGCAGGGTCCCCTGGATATAAGCACTAGAGCTCACAAGTCCAGCAACCCTCTTTTTTCTTCTACAACACTTTTATTTAGCCAAAATTCCCTTTTCCAGTTCAGTCTATTTTCTTTGTATACCAAAATATTCAATTAACACTGCTATGTATTGCTTGTTTCATCTTCATTGCAGCTAGGATTTCTTCGAATGTTCCTTCTTTTTGTCAACCATTATTTATGTTTCTCAGAACACTCTGCTTTTACTTCTTACATAATCCTCAAATCTAGACACCCTCATATCCTATGTAAAGTTCTCAGATTATTCTTCTGTTTATTGTGTAAATACTGCACATCTCCTAATTGTATTCCTAACTGTTGCTTCCTTCTCTTTACTATTTCCATTCACTCCTCCTCCTTGTATTAAAAGAAATATAGTAGCGGACCTGCCACAATAGCTAGTTATGATGAAAACCCTATAATTACTAAAGTTACAACTTTTAGCTTGACCTTTTGAACAAGCATTTTCAGTTGTATCTTTCATCTTGAAATTACCTTAACTTTTAATATGTCAGTGTTAGGAACCTCTTAGGCGTGGTATTAAAACAGTGTTTCTAAGTGACAAGACTGTGCTATTGAAGCTCTTTTTACTAGGATTACTTACACAATGGGAACTACATAGAGATGTCTTTTCTGAGCTTTCTTCTTTGTAATTGTTTAGAAAATGAATAATGTGCACTCTGTTTAAATTCCATGAATTCAAATTAATTCATATCCAGTGCATTTTATGCTCTGTTCTATATTTATACATGGTGATTATTACATAAACTCTTAATTTGCAATTTGGCATGTAATATTTTTTCAAATTACTATGTATTGGCTGGAAGGTTTTTTTCAGCATCATATTAAATTACAGCATGCTTTTTTACAGAGGCAATACAGTGAAATATGATTATGTTGATTAAACTGCATGCCAAGATATCAATTCTAAAACTGAAAGCGCCTGTCAAGAGAAGATTCTAAAACAAGAAATGCTAATTCTCTCAGAAAATAATAAGTAGTCCTTGCTGAAAATGCATAATCTGTGTCATCCCCACCCCCTCAACCTCTGAATCTTATTTAAATACATTGCAATATATGGGTGCGTTTTTTCCCTCCACTAGGTGGAGGGAAACTTCTAGAGCAAATCCTGAAAGCACATGAAACTACATTAAATCCAAGCACATCCTCAGAAGTAACCAACCGGGCAGTGTCATGGCATTTAGGGAGTGAGCAGTAAGTATTTCTCTAGTTCAGTGTTCCTCAACCTCAGTAGCTTTAAGATGTGTGGACTTCAGGCCCCGGAATTCCCCAGGCAGCATTAAGGCTTAAGTTACTGAGGTGGAGAAATATATCTCTTCTTACTTCAAGTCATTAGCTTTTAAATGTGATTGAAAAATGTCTAATTGTGGGAAAACCCTTCAACATTAAACATAAATTGTATTTTACTTGATGGATCAGCAGTATTACGATGATTTAAGTGTTACGTTTACATATTAGGGAAAATTTCACAACTTTTTTAACTGGAGGAGAAATACATGTAGCTATTTGAGTTTATGTATACCAAACAAGGTAAACTTCTTATGCTGTCATCTGTATGGGATGGTATTATAGTATGTAGCCTCGTAACTTTTGAAAGAGCAAAATATCCGGAGGTTAGTTGGTTAAATGTGACTGATTTAGAAAATCTCAGAAGTTAAAATATTTGGAATCTCAGTAAGGATTAATGACAATTTGAAAAAAATATTTTTATCCAGCATACCTCAGACAGCATTCTCTGTATTTAAAAGCGCAAGTGAAGATCTTGATTCCATTGGGAAAACTGTGAAAAAAGCAGATGATGTGCTTCATGATCTTGGGCAATTAAAAAGAGAAATGCATGATATCCTGCAGGTAAAAATGCTTGTGTGTTGTGTATGTTTTGGAATAATTGACATGCACAGATATTGACATGCACAGATATTTATTGTGATTTAAAATACCGCTTCTTAAACATCTTTAACCTTCCTCGTAAGCACACACATTTACACACAAATGCTATTTCGTAAGAAATGGTTATAGTGAAGAAGCTTCAACAATTCTGATCTATATTTTTTTACAAAAAGAAAGAGAGCTTCAGCTTTTACAGATGTTGGTAAACTTCAGCTTTGGTAAGCTTTCTCCCTCATTAGCCATGCTGAAATTATTGGAGGTGTCCCAAATGTGCTTTTTCAAGAGACTTTCTTGTTTTCTTTGAAGACACATTTAGCTTCTCATCCAACATTTCGTTTCTCATTGCAACATGTACTTAGACATTACTAACTGGGTCACACATTGTAGTAACCACAATATAGTTTGGTTTTAACTTTCTGCATTGGATGTAGCCATCATGGATCCCCCCCCCCCTTTAATTTTGTCATTATTCAGCTTATATCCACTAAACAGTGGACTTAGGGCAGTGTATGCAATTAAAAGCAAAAAGAAAATCAAAAATGGAATATATTAATACATATTGAGCCAGAGGCAATTCAGGCAACCAGAAACAAAAATAGGCTCACAAAACCTCCTGAGCCAGGCTTGGTGAGAAAACCAGGTCCTTAGAGAGCCTGGGTCGGGGCCATCTAGATCTTGGAGGGAAAGCTAGTCCACAGGGCAGGCATAGCAACAGAGAAGAACTGTTTCCTGATTCCTCCCAGATAACCCTGTTGTGAGTGAATGGGCTGGAGTAAGCTAACCCTATCAGATCTTACTGGCCAGCTAGAGGTAATTAAAAGCAAGTGGTTCCACAAATAGGTAGGGCCTGTGCCATGAAGGGCTTCTTGGGTGAGATGGAGTATCTTAAATAGGACTCTAATGGCAACCAGTGCAGCTTGTGAAATAACAGTGCTATATGAGCATAGTGTGCTCATGATTGCGTTTTAGACTAGATGCAGCTTCTGAGTAGTTTAAAAACCTGTTTAGAAGTTGAGCATGTTTGTTAGACTTGGCATCCAAGAGAATAAAGGGCGGTTTATAAGTATCTTAAATAAACATATATAACCCCTCAGTGAAAGAATGTTACACAGTTTTCAGAGGATTATGCCTCGTATAAATAATTGTCCTCCATTGTGGTGCAGAACTGTAGTATATCTGTTTAGAGACCTTTCTATAATGCATTTTTTACACTTTACAGGATGCAAAGGAGTGGAAATCGGACATGAACAATTTTGTGAAGGTTCTGTTTCAGTTTATTTCTTATACCATATATTCAATGGGTCTTGATTTGAAGGAGCTCAGGCTGCCTCATTAAAATGCACTAAATGAGCAATACAGTAATTGCACCATAGTATTATCATGTGCTTGAATTTTTATTCCTGCAATTAAATTATTAGTCATGATGGCTGTATATTATTTCCTATATAAAAAGCATTAGATATGTCACTCAGTTTACTTCCTGTGAAAGTGCTATTGCGCTCAGGCTTGCTGATTGATTTTCCACTGGATTTGGTTATCTACTTTAGGAACATAATGATGAGCTAGATAGGCCTCTAATTTTATCTAGCAAGATTTTTGTGTTTTCATTTTTAAAAGATGTAAGAATATGAAACTGCTGAAATTCACTATATTGGTAGGTTATGTCGAAGTTTATAACTGGGACTGGATTTCAAATATTTCACTTGTATCTGCCAAGTATGAATTGCTTCTTAAATACATCAGAATTTTGCTCCTTTCAACCAGTGCAAGGCTGACAGGCCAGATACAGTAGCAAAGCAAATATCAACACATCAAACTATTGTTAGTCTAATATCCATCCTATGTAATTAAGACAATGTGTAGTTCTTCCGCTTCAAATTCACCCACATGCTACTTCTCTGTACCGTAAGAGAACTGATACTCTAGAAGGGTTTGCAACTGGTTTTCTTTTAGCATCTTCTTCTGTCGATAGCCTTCGTTCTTTTTTTCATTAAAATATCTGTTCAGAGGCATCAGTTACCTTTTCTCTTAAACTGCAGACAACAACCTCATACCCAAAAGAAGTTGAGCAAAGGAAGGACCACGTATCTTCTCATCAACCTGTCCCCTCATCAGAGGTCCTTCTCAAGATGCCACCACAAACTGAGGTATGACAGGGAGCAAACAGGTAATGGGCTCAATTACGGACCCTGGATGTGGATCCCTAAGGTTCATCTGATAGCCTCGCTGCTGTTTGGGGTGAGATGCAGGCATAAGTCCCTGACTTTCCTACATTTTTGAAGATGCTTTACCTTTAAGTTAGATGGTATTGATTCAGTAATTCTTTGCAAGCCCATGGAACTCAAACAAAATTTAATTTTAAGTAGAACCAGTGGTGGGTTTCAGGAGTATGCCCCGGTATGGGTATACTGGAGCCTGCCCAGAGCACTGGGTATTGTTCCGGTACAGTGCTCCAGAGGGCCCACCCACCTGCGTGAACTCCTTACCTGTCCTTTAAAGCCTTTGGCGCTTCTGCACATGGCGTGTACAGCGCCTGCGTGATGCTCCGCCGAGCAGCTGGAGCGTTGCGAAGGCTTGTGGAGATATCGCTGGCAGGTATGATGCACACACGCACTGTGCGCGTTTATGTAGAGGATGCCGGGCCCCGTTGCAACCGTACTGGTTGCAACGGGATCCGGAACCCACCACTGAGTAGAACATATAGTAATGGACTTCTGCTGTTTCTTATAGGTTAGCGTACTTCTGTTCAAATTCTTCAGGAATATTTATATATGTTTTTATATCCATAGAGAATTTGTCATGTAATAAAAATAGTGTTATTAATTTTATAACTGCTCTGTTCCTATTGGCAATCTCCTTGGGTGCATCTCTCAGTTTACTGTTGTGCTAGTATCAAAAGAAGCTCTTATTATGAATTCACTGATAGAAGAGGGATGCAGTATTATATGGCAATAGAGAGAGGGCCATCTTGCATATAGACCTCTGGCTAAGAGTGTCCTCTACTCACTGAGCAGGCTAGGATTAACCAGTAGTTTAGTTTTCAATACAAAAATATACTTCTCTATACAAGGCACTTAGCTTAGCCTTTTAAAAATGTTTAGATTTTTATTGCACTTTGCTGTTCCTACTGACTGTATTACACTTCAATATCAAGCAATATATTGCAAGTTGTAAACATTAAAATAAAGAATTAAAATAATATTTAGTTCTTTTCAAACTGCATATAAGAAGTATTATTTTATTGTAATAATAATAATAATAATAATTTCTTCTGCTTTTTTCATATTTGCCCCCAAAAGTAAATCCTTCTCTATAATTAAAAATTGAACTTCTTGCATAAAAAAGGGAAGTGAGTATTGTATAAGTACTCTGTGCTTGCAGATGTGCTTCTTTTCTTAGGTATGCTACAAAATCTGCCAATTCTTCGGAGCAGATTCTAAAAGCATAGAAGAAACTGTGACTGCAGCTGATTTACCATCTTAATTTGTAGGGAGTGTTTATAGATAAAATTCAAAATGCCTTGCATTGTGAGATTTTAGTGACATTTTAAAATTTATTTGGATTTCAGGAAAGAAATCTTCTTGAACTTCAGCAACTTTCCAAATCATCCATTGTTCAGTCAAACAAGGCATCCAAATCTATACTGAGAGATGCTGAAAAGATCCTAAGAACAGTGCGCAAGAATAAAAGGCTTCTTGAAGAAAACCTGGAAGCCATTATTCGTGCCAAGGATGCTGATGCTTTGCATGCCTTCATAGATGAGTTGACAGCAGATCGGTAGAGTTCTATATTTTGAGTTTGAATTTTCTTTGTTCTAGGAATATATTTTCTCCCTTCAGAATTACAATCATTTAAAATGGACTAATATGAATTTTGTTTCCATCCTTTGTAAGGGAGGTCGAGGATTGTGGACAAATATAAAATCACACACCACTTGTATAGTAAAATTAACCCCCCAAAATTCAAGTCATACCATAAATATGAATTAAAAGAGCTACTCAACCAACTCTTTATCTATGCCTAGGAAAATGTTTAAACATTTTGATCTAAAGGTGAAAAGTTTGCATCCCTGAATTTCTGAAGATAAGTTTGTCACATGAAACTTTTTATTTCGTGCATTTCCAATAATAGATCAGTGAGATTAAAAGTTCCTGAGATCCAAGAAGGCATGCTATTAATCCAAGATTGTTTTTAACTAAAAGGTTAAAATAAATGAAAGGGAGATAAGTGAGAAGCAGGCAATTGTTTTCTATGCCTTTATTTTGGATGGCCATGGAATTGCAGTAAATATGAGCATGATATGATGCTATCATACAAATAATAAGATGGGATCCTTGTATTGGGTGGTTGTACTTGCTTTATTTATCTCTGACAATTTGTAGGAAGTTTTAAGTTTGTTTATCAATGGATTTCAGACAAATTTCAGGAGCAGGATTTTATTGCTAGGGGTGGGTGGGTAGGAGAACTAAAAAAAAAGTTAAGGGCTTCATGAATACCACTCTGTTGTCCATCTGAATAGTTTAAGGTGTACATGCACACACACAAATTAGTGCTACTTCTAGCTATCTCTGTCTTTCTTTCAACTTCAGGAGCTTCAAACTCTTTATTAAAGCAAAGTTTTTTTTTACTTTTGATGATATTTCCTCTAATTTTCTACTGCTGTTCCTCTCTTTTAGAGATGTCCTAGAGGAAATAAGGATCAGGAAGACAGTAGATGAATGGATTAAGACAATCAGCATGGAAATTCAGGTGTGATAGCAGAATGGTTTGTAGCAAAATACAACTCTGCTAAATGATTTTCTAAATCTTTCCCAAAGGAAGGCATTTCACATCTCAATTTTCAATTTTTGCAAATGCTAACAGACATACAGTAGCTGTCTCTAGTTTTTGAATCAAGGCCCTATAACAGCAAAGTCCTAACCACTTGATAGTGCAAAATTTATTGTAGAAATGTCCATTATCGGTGAATATATGTCTCCTCCAAATGTAGCAAATTATACTAAAGATTGCCTAAGTTACAAACTGGACAAATAAGTTCTCCCTTACCCTTTGGATTGATTTGAATGCTTTAATATATAGTCAAAGGAAATACCTACTTTTGGATAAAAGCAAAGTTAGATTAACAATCTTGGGGTTTCACTAAGTCATTAGATAACTGTCCAGATTGTTATTTTTTTTTAAAAAAGTAGAACATTTTGCATAGAAAATTCTGCAGTAGCAGAATTTAGCAAAGTTGTAGAAGTGCTGCTTATTTGCATAGCCTTTATGACAATTTAGACTGCAGAAAATTGGTAGAATGATAGGACAGAAACCAGTAAAAGCAGTGTACTTTCTTTTTGAGTCTTCAGCATTTTTATAAAAAAATATGTACAAATTTATTTTACGTCATTGTTGATATTAGGCACACACCCTTAAATCTATATGATATTGCAACATAATACCAATTGCCTTCCTTCCTGTGGATACTGTCAGCACTACATTGAAAGCATTGCTCACACATTAAAACTCCATCAACCTTTGTGTTAATCTAAAAACTATCATTTTATTTCTACTTTTATGCTTTCTTTTTAGGATGAAATGGCAAGGAAGGACTACCTCAAGGCACAACAGGCCATCAAGACATCCAGCAGAGAAGCATATGCAAAATCTCATTATGGTCAAAGAATTCCCCCCAAAAGACTTTTGCCTACAGCAAAGCAGTCTCCAAAACTGCCAGAAAAAGTGAGAATGCTTTATATGGGAGCTATTGTGGGCTAAATCTAGTTCAGGCTGGAGTCAGCAGAGGCCATTTGATCAGGAACTTCATGAAGATGAGGAATTTGCCACTTGCACAGGCTGTCCTCAGGTTACAACAGCAATTGGGACTGGGATTGCTGTTCCTAAGCAATGTGGCTGTAAAGCATGATGTCAGGCAACTACATCACTTGCCAACAGCAATCCCACAATCTTGGTTGCCATCATAACTTAAGTGGAATGAGGTAGGAGTCTCAGGCAATGAGTTCAGTGGGGCTGCACAGCAGAGATGGTATTCAGCCAATTCTGACAGGTTTGAGCACTGATAGCGGAAATTTTGAGTAGATCGGAGAACCGGTTAATACTACCTCTGGTTGGCTCCGCCCCCATCTATTCACTGCCTTCCAGGTTCCAGCTGATCGGCTGGGTCTTCTTTTGTTGCCCAGCACAGAAGAATGGAGCTGGAAAGCAGATTAGTGGGGTGGGGTGGAAATGACGATTTTACAGTATCCTTTCCCTGCCACGCCCACCAAGCCACACGCACCACATCATGCCCACAGAACCAGTAGTAAAAAAATTTGAATACCACAACTGCTGCACAGGTGCTGTGGGGTGAGGGTGGGGCGCAGCTTTTAGGTGTTGGAGAATGAAGGTGGGCCGATGCGCTATAAGTGAGCAGAATGTGCTTGAGTGGGCACACGCAAGAGAACACAAGTTAGTTGGGATGACGCTAATTTCGAACTGTCACTGAGCAAGTTGTCATGTTGATGACAGTTTTTTTAATCTGCTAGACCTTTAGCAATAATTTTGTGGACTTTCAGTTGAAGTAGAGGATAAATGCCTTAGGTGCCAAGAAAGCCCAGCCTTGGTGCTTCCCTGACTTCGAACAGTCACTGTAAGTCAGTTTAGTGACTATTCAAAGTTACGGCGGCAATGAAAAAGTGACGTCGAACTGTTTTTCATCCATCCATATATATATATATCTGGAAACCAGCCCTAGTCAACAAACAAGCCCCACCCAGCCCCCAGGCCGTTACAACACAAAACAACAACGGACACACAGCCAGCACAAATCAGCACCAATCTACCAATAATGATACAACCACACAGCCAATCAATCCATTTACTGAAAAAAAGCCAGCATTCCACATCCCCCCCACCAAGATTTATAGAAAAATGGCAGCTCCGACCATGCTCTAAGCCAAAAACACCAGCCTGAAGATGGCGAGTGAGACCTCGCCGAAATGTTGCCAAGACAATCTCAATCTTACACCGGAAAAGACCCAAATACAACAAGACCAGCATAGCTACACCCATGAAAATCTACGAAAACACACACACCACACACACACACACACAAAAAATCATTGCAGATAGTCCTCGACTTACAACTTTTCATTTAGTGACTGTTCAAAGTTACAACGGCAATGAAAAAAGTGACTTATGACTGTTTTTTCATTCTTTTGACCGTTGTAGCATCCCCATGGTCACGTGATCAAAAGTCAGACGCTTGGCAACTGGCATGTACAGTATTTATGACTGTTGCAGTGTCCCGCCGCCATATGAAAAACAGCCATGTCACTTTTCTCAGTGCTGTTGTTAATTTTGAACGGTCACTAAATGAACTGTTGTAAGTCAAGGAATACTTGTAATAAATAAATAAATAAATGTGGCCTTCTATCTCCTAACTCTGGATTTAGGTGGCTAAATATAATGATTCTTATTTAACCATCTACTTATCTGAAGTCAAATTTCAGAATGATTTTTCTTTTTTAAGCAGAGTTCTCTGAAAACAAGGTTGGAAGCACAAAATGAAGAGTATCTTTCTCAGGTTTATGGCAGGCCAGTTTACCAAGGTCACAGAAGCACCCTGAAGAAATCTCCATATCTGCGCTTCAATTCTCCACCTCCCAAATCAAAACCCCCACGACCAAAAGTAATAGAAAGTGTTAAAGGTAGGTAGTGTTTTGTTTTCTTTTTCCCTGAAGAACATTACAAACAGCTTGCCTTTCTATTCTAGGATATATATTTATTCCACCTTGATCTTGTAAAAAATCTGTAGATTAATATAGCTATTTCTGATAAATAGCATATTCAGGACATTTATTTAATTATCTTTGCCACCGTGCACTAGAAATGACTAGTTTATACTACTACGTAAAAGTAAAAAATTGAGGTTTGATGCTATTATCTTATTCTACTGCAGCAAAGCGAGTCGGAAGTCAATGCCTTTTCTTTCTTTTTTCCCTTTTCCCTACATTTTTCCCTTCCCTTCTCCCTTCCTCATTTTCCTACTATTTTCTTTTGTATTTTTTGGATTTTACATTATAAACTAATAACAATAATAAATAATTAAATCTCTTGAGCCAGTCATTTTCTCTCCCAAAGAAGGGCAGTCATTGATTTCTGTAAAATGGAGGATTTCTTGCCAAAATAGGTCATAGGAGAGGGTTAATCCCTCTACCATTCTCCTTCCTGCAGAGATAACTGTGAATATCAAATAATTGTTCTCACTTTCAGGAAAATTCTCCTTAGTTCTACATTGCTTCTCTCCTTGATTAGTTTCCACCCATTGCTTCTTGTTCTACCCTCAGGTTCTTTGGAGACTAGCTTGACTCCCTCTTAAACTAAGGCTCACTTCAGAATTGATTTTGCACAGTGTGTGAAAACAAAATTAACCTGATTTCACCAGGCACAAAAGTAAAATCTACCAGGACACAGACTGTCTAACAGCTTTGTCATTCCACCTTAAGAATGTTTGGGGTGCATATGCAGAACCAGCTAACATGCCTCGCTTTTTGCAAAGAAGCAGGGTTCACAGTTCTACCTCCTTCTAACTTCTAAGGAATGTAAGAAACTGGAAGAAGAGGCTGTGCCTGGTTTTTTGGTTTGGAGAAATTAAAAGGTGGAAACAGAAATGAGGCCCCTCTGGTAGTCAAATATTTCCATTCCCACATTTAACATCCCTCCACGACATGAGCCAAAATTCCACAGTTAATTTTTAGTATCAAAATTGCTGAATTTCAGTGACACGATTTGAGGCTGTATGGGAGGGCGGGGAGGTGGGAGTGGGAGCTGTCTCCCCCCCTCCCCCCCGGGTAGTCTCCCATTTCTATCCCTATCTTTCATTTTTGAAAGTAAGAAGGCAGAGCAGGGAAGGCAGAAATTGTGCTGCTGTCCGTGTGAAACACATTTATCAGCAAGATCTCAGGGGCTGAGAAACTGCAATTGGGGCTAGGAGAGGGTTTCAGATTGCTACAAGAGTCCCATATCTGCTTGAATACCAGCCAAACCTATTCTAAAAGCTTTTGTGTGTTTAAACATTTTTTTGGGTTCATTTATCATGCTAAACTATAATGTGGTTTATTTGTTAGGTTTTGCATGTTGCTTGAATACAGCATTAGGATTTATAAACTACAGTGGCATCTTGGTACTCCAACTGTTTTGAAAGACCTCAAATTTGGTACTCAGTGCATTTTGATGTGAAATTTTTGTCCTAGTAGTCATTGTTTCTTTGGTCCTCAATGCACAAGCTAGAGCTTGTTATTATCGGCTGCCTTGTGACTCACTATATTATTCCTTTTTGGAAAAAAAATGTTTTATTTTTGGTACTCATTGGACCTGCTTAACAAAGAGTGCTCAGATAATTAATCTGATTTCACCAGGTACAAAAGTAAAATCTACCAGGACACAGACCAGCCCCCATCTGGACAATAAAGTTATCAATCCTAAGAAGCCAGAATTAGTATCTGCTTCTCATCAGGAACTACAGTATCTTTTCAGTCCAACGAAAGCGATTCGTGAAGCATCTGGTTCTCTTGAAGGTCATCTCATTCCAATGGCAATTCCATTAGGTATGAATTAAAAAGTTACTCAAGCACTCTTGCTTAGCGCAAAGTAGATCGGATAACTGGAGATTCAGTGTTTTTTTTTTTTCTTTTGATTATCTTTAATACCAAGGCAAGTCTTAATTTGATACCTCTCAGAGTCACTCAATAAGGGATTTGGGAGATAGGTAGGTAGGTAGATAGATAGATAGTTAGATCAATCTGTTCTTAAAGCTTGAAATTCCCACAAATGAGGGGAAAAGTCATTTGTCAAATTTGAAAATTATGAAATAGAATTGTGTTCATAATCTCCAGATACCTCAGATTTGATTCACCTGAGAAACTGAGGGACTGAAGAAATTGAACCGTCTTTTTACTGAAATGATTGGCCTGCCTTAAAATATTTGCATGGGTCAATAGGCCTTGCTAGGACAGCATTGGCTGATGAGATTTCTCTGAGAAGGTGATAAGCAGATCATGAAAGAAACAGCCCTCTTCCATTTAATATTGAATGATACTCTTTGAATGTTGCTTGATTTAGCCCTCCATGTATAGCCATTGATGAAGCAAGAGAATTGAATAGATAAGCTCCAAGGTATTTTCTGATTTTTGACCATAAATTCTGATTTTTGACTTTTCCTCCATGAACAAAAGAATGTAGGTGCTTGGCATGCTATCTAGCTTTACATTTGTCTATCAAGTTGCAATTTTGCAATTTGTTTTGAATTTCTCATAATATCTTTTTATCAGATTCATCTTTTTTTTTTTGTAAATTTTAGCTTTGCGTATAGTTTAGTTCCTGGTTAGAATCCATTCAAGATAACTTTCATTGCTTTTTTTTGTTTTGAACTTTCATAGGGCAAAAACAGATCAATCTCATCTCATCTCAGCCTTCAGAAATAAATATAGGTGAATTCCATCCTGTTACTGTGGTAACTTCTGTTCTTCCCCCTTCCTCTCCCTCACCACCAAAGTCAAAAGTGAACAAGCCCAGTGTCACAATAATAGAAATGAAGTCAGAGAAAAAGGATCCTCCCAAACTAACTATGCAGGTATGGAATAAAGAATAAGAAATATTTAGTGGATTAATAGTCACTTTGAGAAAAACGTATCTTCCTCTGTTTCTATCCCTTTCTGGTAGAAAAACACAATGCCCACTTTTATATCTGGAGACCACAGAAAGAACACACCATTTTTGAAAAGGAAATTGTAAAGGGGAGTATAGGTGGGAACATTCATAAAATCAAATTAAGCTGACTGAGCTGAGATATTCTTAGTCTATTATTATTTAAGCAGTTGTGTTTTCCAAAACACATAATAGTCTTCTGAAGTCACACTTTAGAGTTAATAGAAGTCTGCTTAATAGACTGATAGTTTATCAGCTAATTACTAATTTTTAGTGCTGGAGTGGGCATGATAGCAGATTCCTATGTCTAAGTACAGACAAACTAACTACATTTGTTTAAATTGATTTTTAAAGAAAAATCCTTTATAAATAAATGTCCCTTAGATAACTTAGATGGGATGATTCCCTTTTTTGTGTGTGTAGCAAATACTGCATCAAGAGCTCAACCTTTGAGAGGTGTCATTATCTTTTTCCATTCAATTTTTGCTTCTGAAGAATATAGAACAAACACCATTTTTAATCTTCTCAGAGTTTCCTTCCTGCCATCTTTGCCACCATCAAGGCAGGGCAGTGTATTTTTATTTTTGCAAACAATGTAGAATCTTTGGAGGTGACGAGAGGGAGCAGTGTTAACTTGGCAATTGGACTTCTGGCTTGCTGATTGGTAAATTCTGGGAATGAAGTCCACTTATTTTACAATTGCCAAATTTGGAAAATGCTGACTGAGAAGTTGTGATTTGGATACAGTTCCCTCCTAAGAAATATAAAACCTATATTAGGTGTTTCTGTTAGCTTTCATTCTTTGCCATTTTGAGAGCCCTTCAATTTTTTAAAAAGAAGTTTAAAAAATAGATTCAAATTTATTAAGAATCAATCTTACTAAGCAATGTTTTTATGCATACAATATATTATTTTGCTCTCATATTATTTGCTTTTTGTGATAATGTCAGATTGATTGATGCCCATTCCATTTTCAGCATGCCAGAACAATTGTACTCTTTGCTTTACAAGTAGCTTGTCAAAATTAATTAATACTTAGTCTTATTGATATTGTCTAGACAGTTTCCCTTTTCAGCAGAGAAGACTGCAGCTTGACGTTTTTTCCCTGAAATAAAACTAGCTGCAGCTCTCTGGTTGGTGTTGAAGGATCTCTCCCGTTTGGCTACTTTCCTCTTCCCTTTCTTTATTCTTGATGCGGTCTTGCTTGGAGAAGATATTAGTGATACTGACATCCCTACTTTCTGTCTAGAGTACAGGTAGTCCTCAACTTACAACAGATCATTTAGTGACCATTCCAGTGACAACGGCACTGGAAAAAGTGACTTACGATGGTTTTCACCTTTGCAACATCCCCATGATTATGTGATCAAAATTCAAATGCTTGCTAACTGGTTCATAATTATGACCGTTTTAGCGTCCTGGGGTCACTTTGCAACCTTCAGACAAGCAAGCCAATGGGGAAGCCAGATTCACTTAACAACCAGGTTACTAAGTTATAAACTACAGTGATTCACTTGGCAACTGTGTCAAGAAAGGTCGTAAACGGGGGCAAAACTCACTTAACAAATTCTCACTTAATAACAGAAATGTTGGGCTGAGCTGTGGTCGTAAGTTGAGGGCTACCTGTATTAATACATTATAACCTATTTGTGATTTGTGTATCCATTGCCACAGCTTAGATGATACAAAGTGTGATTGAGATGTGCCTTGTATCCACTTCAGAAATGAAAAACTCAATTTGTTTCTTTGCAGATACTACCTAATATTGATATTGACAGCGTTTCAAGTGACACTACAAATGAAAACCAGGTATCTTTACTACCTAGTCTTGCAAAGGCTACAATGCAGGTATCTGTTGGTTTCCAATAAGCAAATTTTGTCTAATATTGCAAAAGGGTTATTGCTGAAAAGAGAATTTAACATTAATTTAATATGCTTCACCTGATTAATTTCTTATAAGGAAAGCCTTTATGTATAATGGTATGTCCTAGTTTGAAGGACCCACGTGATTACTGATTGATGCTGAGTATTTTATAAAAACAGCCATATTTCCTCACTTTATTCAAACCAAATTATTGACTTTTTCTCATTTTACCATACAGATTTCTTCATTCCCACTGCTTCAACTTTTCTGTTCCTTCTGACATACTCAAGTCTCACTTCTAAATAATAGAATAGACAAAAGACATTTTCTCTACTTTCATTCACCTTTATATCTTTCTACGATCATCTCAAGTCATTTCATCACTTTTATTTTTAATGTCGTTCATTCTGTTGCGGTTCCCTTTAGCTTTTTTCATCCACTTTTAATACAAGTTTTATTTTTATCAGATTAACTGCATTTTCCTGAATATTAATTGTGCTTTTCTTTTGCTGCATTATTTACAGCTATCCACTTCTCACTATTCACATTGAACAATGGTTTTTCTTATCCTCATTTTTGCTCTAATTCTGTATTGCAGAAAATATGCATTCCTTGTGTTGAAACATTTTTCTTGTTTTTATTTTCATGCAGGAGTTCTACTTTCTACTGTCATTTTTAGTTTCATTTCTTTCATTTTCTTCTATGCACATTCATCACCTTATTAAAAATGGTCTGTCATATTAGAGAATTTTTCTTCATCTTGTAATCCTTCACTAATTAGCTCAGTCCTTCATCATAAATAATCAAATCAGTTACGCATTTAAATTTATTTCTTTGCTGTGTGTATTCACGAACAGACATGCCTAAATCTTTATTAAAACAAACAAAACTTTTTCTAAGCAACCAGTTAGTATTCTCATTGGTCTTTATGTGCCAAATCACTTTGTTTATAGGCTCCCATCCTGTTTCCATTTCCCCCCCCCCAAATATCACATCATTTTATTTTCTATTACTATACTTTTGTAGCTAAATTTGAGAGATAACTGAAATCTGTCTTTTATGTAGCCCACTTCAGAAGACAGCTTGCTTCAAGATGAAGAGCTGAAACTTCCAGGTGCTAACTTTATTGATGCTACTGATATTACTCAGGTCAGTTTTCGGATATTCTATCTTGCAATATAAAAAAGTAGTTTAACCTTTTTAAACACTGCTGCATTTACTCATTGCTCCTTGTTGGCTTTTATGCGCGATTAACTACTAAATGCTTGATAGCCTATTACAATAGAAACAAATCACATTTTGTTCTTGTTTTTATGCAAAAAAACAACTTATGAAATAACATTAAAAGTTACTAAGACATCAATTTATAAGATGTGAAAGAAATTTCTGCCTTCTCCATTTCTTCAGGAATCATTTTTACCATGCATTTGGTTATAATAACAAACCTTTCAAAAATCAAGCTGGATAATATACAAGATACAGTTTTAATCTGAAAGCTACTTATTGATGTTTGAAAATGTAAAAATACTTAAGGCATTAAGGAACATTTTCTTAACAGTTTGTTAAAAGTACAAGTCTGCAAGTATCCATGAAATATTTAGCAGCCTATTCATTTCATGTTAAAAAGAATATATGAGTGAAGAATATTGTGTTCTAATTGCATAATGCTTTCCTGGTAATGCATCTTAATGCTGGTTTTGTTCTTTCATTAGACTTAACTTTATTTGTCCCCATTGCTTCTTGTTTGTTTTGTAGTGTAATTTGTATGCTACCTTCTGTGATGATGCACGCAACTTCACCTGTAGGTAATTGGGGTGCCATCACATCAGTAAAGTACAAACAAGTAATCACACAACTCTTTAGTTTCTAAGCTTTTTACCTCTCCATATGAATATTAACTTGAAACTATCTCAATTACTGTAATGCCTCCAGGTGCCCAGATCAAACTCTAGTCCTGGTCATCCAGAATGTGACCCTAGAGCAGGGGTGTCAAACTCACGGCGTCACAACAGCATCATGGGATGTATCTGGACTTCTCCCCCCTTCGCTAAACCGGTTGTGGATGTGGCCAGCACGTGACGCATAGGCCCGTGGACTGTGAGTTTGACAGCCCTGCCCTAGAGTGTCTAAAATTTGAATAAGCTCTGCTGGGTTTTTTCAGCCTGAGATTTTATATTCATTCTATTATTAGGAACCGTGGTGGCGCAGTGGTTAGAATGTGGTATTGTAGGCTAACTCTGCCCACAGCCAGGAGTTCGATACTGACCAGCCTTCCAGCTTTCTGATGTCGGTAAAACAAGAACCCAGATTGTCAGGGGCAATATCCTGACACTAAGCCTCTCAGAGAGCCTACATTTTAAGTGCTGTTGCTATTAATGTGTATTGAATTCAAAAGCAATGATAACTCTGAATGTATGCTGAATGTTGTTTGGCTGTGTTGCCATCAGGAAGAAGGAGACGATGACAGGATGTCACAGTGCTCTGAACCATTCCTACACTTTAGCAGACAAGGTGACACCAGTTCTCCAAAATATAATGGACCTCCATTTCCACCAGTGGCTCCAGCACCCCAAGTTTCAGCCGATATTCTTGATCAGATAATAGAAAAACAAGAGATCTTGGAAAACAAATTGATTAGCTGGTGAGTTCTCAATGACCATGAAATGATGATCATTATGTTTCAATCCCATTCATGCTTTGCAGCGTTTATTTGATTTTTCATAATGTGAACAGGTAGTCCTTGACTTACAATCACAGTTAGGACTGGAGCATCTGTCACCGACCAGTGATGCAGTGGCAAATCGTGTTTGATTTTACAACTTTTTTTTGCTCCAATTGTTATGTGAATCATACAGCTGTTAAGCTAATCTGACTCCCCCCCCCCCATTCACTTGGCTTGTCAAAAGCCCCTGGGACATTGATGATCTTAAGTGCAAGGGCTGGATGTAGGTCACTTTTTTCAATACTGTCGTAACGTTAAACCGACATGAAACAAATGGTTTTAAGTCCGGAATTACCTGTAGTCAATTCACATACCCAGATATAATATCTCAGAATACATTTCATCATCAGTGACAATAAGAGGATGAAGATACTCATTTGAGAGAGAACTTTATGTAGTGCTGATAGAAAATGAAGTGTTGAGGGGGCAGTTAAATAGGGGTAGATAAAAACAGAAAGGTTGACAATGAAGAATTTGAAAGGCAAGAAAAACAAATTACCGTATTTTTTGGAGTGTAAGGTGCACCCGAGTATAAGACGCACCAAGATTTTGAAGAGGTAAATTTTTTTAAAAAGTTTTTGCACTGTGCAGATCTCCCAAACCCTTTGCACGCCGCATTTTTTGTGAAAAACGGGGCATGCAAAGAGTGCTCCTGGGAGAGGGGAAACGAGCAAAAAACGGCCCTTTTTTCATGAAAACGGGCCCATTTTTTTAAACCAAAAAAACGGGCATGCATAGCCTTTAGAAGGCTTGTAGGGTGCTCCTGGAGGCTGGGGCGGGGGCAAAAACTCATTTCTCCCCAACCTTGTGCGTTTCAAGGTTTTGATTACCATCTTTAAAGCGCTCCATGGCACAGGGCCTAGCTACCTGTGGGATCGCATCCTGCCACACACATCCCTGCGACCAATCCGCTCTCACAGGGAGGGACTTCTCCTGGTGCCGTCCACCAGGCAATGCCAACGGGCGACGCCTAGGAGTAGGGCCTTCTCTGTGATGGGCCCAACCCTCTGGAATGACCTCCCCCCCGACATTAGAACCACCACCGACTTCCGCTCCTTCCGTCAAAAATTGAAGACTCACCTGTTCCGATTAGCTGGCCTGGCACATTCATAACTTCTACCTCCTGGCAGATATATTTACTGGTATTTTAGGGGAACTGTTTTTAAATTTAACTTATGGGATATTTTTGAGGGTTTTTTAAACTATATTTTAGATACTTTACTTAGATGTACAGTTCTTCTTTTAACCTCTTTTAACCTCCTCCATCACTATTTAACTATTTAATTATTTAACTATTTAATTATTCATGTTATGTATTTTTATGTATGGACTGTACACCGCCCCGAGTCCCTTTTGGGAGAGGGGGCGGTCTATAAGCGCAAATAAAGTAAAGTAAAGTAAGTAACCTCCAGGAGCATTTTTCAGGCCTCCCAAAGCCTCTGCATTGTCCATTTTTGTGAAGGGACAGGGTTTCGGGAGGCCAAAAATGCTGTATTCAGTGTATAAGACGCATCCAGATTGTCACCCTCTTTTTTGGGGGGAAAAAGGTGTGTCTTATACTCCGAAAAATACGGTATTTATATAAGAAAATCCTTAGCCCATGAACTAACACTACTTAACAGCTATTTATATTCAGAATGCTGAACAGTGCAGTTAGAGAAAATATAAACATTATTATTCCATCAGGGTAGAACAAGAAGTAATGGCACGAGTTATCAGTGGAATGTATCCATCTCAGAAAGAGGTGATTCGCAACTTAAGCTCATCAGAGAGTGAAGAGAGCCAAGCAGTATCCTCGGACATTGGTAAGTTAAAAAAAAACAACAGCTGTCCTATCCCGGTTAAAGAAGAATGAATGGGTGGCAAGCCTTTAGAGAAGGTGTCTAGGAAAAAGATTCATATAGTAAATTTGATTGGGGAATAGTCCTGCATTTACTGAATCTGATAAATTGGATTTTTCCTCAATTCACCTAGTTCTGCTGTTTTCCTAAGCTTGTGCTGTGGCCTCCATCACATTCCCTCCCATGTTTTTGTTTCTGTAGTAATAAGAAACATGCTCCAAGCAACCCAACATAATAAAACATATTGATGCATTATATTGTCAGATCATGTTCTCTCTTAGGAAATGAAGAATGTGTGTGTGTGTGTACTGTATATACAGTATATATATATATATATATATATATATATATATATATATATATATATATATATATATATATATATATATATATATATATATATATATATATATATATATATATATATATATATATATATATATATACACACACACACTTTCTAGTTTGTGCTTCATCAACCTCAACTCTTATGTTTATTCCTGTTTTTTTCCCCTTGATTGGCAATATTTCTGCCATATGTCGAGATATGCCAGGCTTGTCTGGAGCTGCTGTAGTTTGAAACTGGATTTTCTTCACATAAAGCAGGTGGTCAGCTACTGAGATATAACCCTATTCAAAGAATGTATTCTCCCTAATGAATCTTATCTATTCTTGAGATATTAACCTTAATTTAAGTTTTAAAGGGAGCAAGACATTCTTATTAGTACCTCTCCTTACTCAATACTCACTAGACCTAGTTCAATCATTCTAGTTCCTCAGAGAAGTTTAAAATATATTGAGAGATATATTCCATGAGTTTGTTCTTTCTTAAGACTCTCCTAACCACAGTCTTTATTGTCTCTTGGTAGCAAATTCCAGAAATAAACTCTATATTATTAAAGAAATACTTTCAGAAAAAACTTTAACAAAGATAATACATTTCAGTTAGTGTTCCTCAAGTTCTATTTGATAAGCATTTTTCCTCTTTCAAAATAAAAAAAATCTTGATTTCAATAATCATGTATATCTTTATTGTGAATTTTGATTTTTTTCCCCTTCCGTTCAGTCATGTCCGATTTTCAGAGATAGCATAGACAAGTCTCTGCTATTTTCGTGGCAACATTTTTCAGACCTGTTTTGCCATTGTCTTCTTCCTAGGGCTGACAGAACGTGACTGGCCCGAGGTCATCCAGACCCAGTTTCCTGGTTTCTAGTTGATGCCTTAACCACTACATCAAACTGGCTCTAATTATGAAATATAAGAAACTAGCTGATAACCTGGCATTGCCCGGGTATTTATTTATAGGGGGAAAATGTCTGGACCAAAAATAATTTCTAATGTTGGATTTTCCCCCTTAGCAGAGGGAGCCACCTTGTGGAGTGCTGTGAAGCCGTTACCATGGCAACTCCACTGCGCTGTACTGAATCCATTTTACGGAAGTACAGTAGAATCCATTTTAAAGCACAACAGGCTGTATCTTAACAGAACACTCACCCCGAGAGGTGTTAGGTGTGTCTTACCTCCACAATATTTTTTTCTAGAGAGTAAGTCATCTGTGTACCAAGTTTGGTTGAAAGTGCTCGAGGCGTTCCACAGATATGCTGGAACACACACACACCACACAACACACAACACACAACACACACACACACAGCCATTTATATAGATAGATAGTAAACTTAGATATTACATGTGTATATGGGATCGTCATCTGAAATCTACAAATTAAGCATTTAAGACAAAATGAACCTCATATAAACAGAAGGGCATAAGGGGGAAACGGGGTATCATTCTATTCCTTGCATTCTATCTCATATCATTCCTAACAATACTCTGACTCAGGATCAGTTTTGGGATAGCAGAGAATAGAAATAACTGAAAATAAGGAATATAGTTCAAAGTTCTTCATATCCAGATCTTAGGTACAACTTTGAAAGTTGAATTTCTGCTTGTGTTCTGATCCATCTTCAGTTGAAGCAGCAGGCACTCAAGGCTTTCAGCTATTTGTTGATGCTGGCGTCCCAGTAGATTCTGAAATGATAAGGCATTTTGTCAATGAAGCCCTTGCTGAGAGAGTCGCTGTAATGCTGGGCAACAGAGAAAGCGAAAAACCTGCCTTGGCTCCACTCATTTCTTCCAGTGTGCCACAGTTGCCAGAAAAGGTGAGTTGTTTTCTTCTGTACTTAGTTTGAGATTAATAAAGTTCCTTTGGAGTTGGGCAGCCAATACTTATTTAAAGTTTATTGGCTGCTATTTAAATGGTTTAAACCAGGGGTCTCCAACCTTGGCACCTTTATGATTTGTGTGCTTTGCTAGCTGAGGAATTCTGGGAGTTGAAGTCCACAAGTCTTAAAGTTGCCAAGGTTGGAGACCTGTGGTTTAAACTATAGGTTGTCCTTGACTTACAGCCATTAGTTTAGTGACAGTTTAAAGTTACAACGGCACTGAAAAAGTGACTTACGACCATTTTTCAGCTTACAACCCATGGCCATGTGATTAAAATTTGGGTGATTGACAACTGGCACATATCAATGACAGTTGCACTGTCCTAAATCGCCATTTGTGACTTTACCAGGCAGCTTCTGACAAGCAAAGTCAAAGGGACAAGATAGATTCGCTTAACAACTGCAAGATTCACTTAACTGCAAAATTACTCATTTATCAACTGTCTCGCTTAGCAACAGAAATTTGGGGCTCAGCTGTGGTTGTAAGTCAGGGACTACCTATGATTGGCTGCCAGGGCAGTTGCTTCAACAAGGCAATAACAGAAGCATCCAGACGCCTCATTCAGCCACCTGATTGACACATCTTGCATCAGCTGTCGCTTCAACCAATCAGAATAGAGCTTGAAGGGACCTTGGAGGTCTTCTACTCCAGCCTCCTGCTCAGGCAGGAGCCCCTATACCATTTCAGACAAATGACTGTCCAGTCTCTTCTTAAAAATCTTCAGTGATGAAGCACCCACAACCTCTGAAGGCAAGCTGTTCCACTGGTTAATTGTCCTCACTGTTAGGAAGTTTCTTCTTAGTTCCAGGTTGCTTCTCTACTTGATTAGTTTCCATCCATTGTTTCTTGCCCTGCCTACAGGTGGTTTGGAAAATAAGTTGACCCCCTTCTCTTTGTGGCAGCCTCTCAAATACTGGAATACTGCTATCATGTCATCCCTTCCAGACCAAGCACAATAGTAGTTCTTTTTTAAAGTGTATTATAACGATCTTAACATTATCTATGCATCAGCAATTATAGTAAGGATCCAGGAATGACCACATTTGGAATATCAACCAGAGTTGGCAATAAGTACTCCTAACTGTGGACAAAATCATTTGAGCTTCCAATGTGGATGTCTCTAGATGCATTCTTGACCCAGGTATCTGTTCTTTCTAAGGGATATAAATTTCCCAGTTCTCAAACCCAGAAAATCTTTGCCTTCTTGGGATTTAGTCTCAATGTAGTAGCCTTCATCCATCTCACACGGTCACTGCTTCAGGACATGCACAGTTTCTCCTGATTCAGATATTACCTAGTAGAATTTAAGGTTATCTGCCACTTGGTGATACCTGCCTCCAAAATCTTGGGTAACCATTCCAAGCAGTTTCATAAAGATAATAAATAGCACTGAAGATAGAATACTGCCTTATGGCACAGCACAGTGAGACTAGCAATATGTACAGAAATAATATCCAGGACCACAGCACTACAAGGGCCACTGGGAAGCAGCTGAATCAGTGGCCATTCTGTTTCTCCATAGGGCTTTAAGAAGATCAGTGGCTTTGTATATTCTTTTTGTCAGACAGTGGCTTGGGCAGCAAAGAAAGATTGGTTTCATCTTCTTATTCTGGGCATATAGAATTCCAGACTGAAGCCTTAGTATGAAGGCAGATCTTGGCTTGTTTTAATATGACATTTTATATTTGTACTCCAAATCCAGACTTATTTCTTATTTGGTTTTGTATCCAGGTCAAAGAATCAAATGCATTAAATTAACATTGTCATTGATCAGTAAAATATTTGTACTTTAATAAGCTCTCCCTTCTTGGAATAGCAAACATTAGACTCATTTAATTGAGGATTATTAATTGATTGGCTAGATAAATTTCAGTCAAAATTTAAAGCTTTAGCAGAGATGAGTTAAAAGCAGTAGCAATGAGGATGGTTTCAATAGTTTTTGTATTTTTATTACCTTTGTGCATATTTTTTTCCTTTTCAGGAAACCATTTTATCTACTCCATCGGTCACACCTCCATCCTCACCATCTCAGTCACCACCACCTGTAAAAGAATCCTTTACCGTAAAAACCCCAGAGTCCTCTATGTCTGTTAACGAGATGGATGAAAATGTGGGTGCAACAGGTAAAAACAGATTTGCAGACTACAAAAGGAATTGTAATTTATAGTAACTGTCTTTGCTTTGAAGCATGATTTTGTTTTGTTTTGAGGAGCTTTCTTATAAGCAAGGTTTCATGTTGTTTTTGTCACAAAGCATGATTTTAACCACTCAAAGTACTCTGGAATAAAGTAGAATGGAATAGAATAGAATAGAATAGAATAGAATAGAATAGAATAGAATAACAGAGTTGGAAAGGACCTTGGAGGTCTTCTAGTCCAACCCCCTGCCTAGGCAGGAAACCATACGCCACTTGAGACAAATGGTTATCCAACATCTTCTTAAAGACTTCCAGTGTTGGGGCATTCACAACTTCTGGAGGCAAGCTGTTACACTGATTAATTGTTCTGTCAGGAAATTTCTCCTCAGTTCTAAGTTGCTTCTCTCCTTGATTAGTTTCCACCCATTGCTTCTGGTTCTACTCTCAGGTGCTGTGGAGAATAGTTTGCCTCCCTCTTCTTTGTGGCAACCCCTGAGATATTGGAACACTGCTATCATGTCTCCCCTAGTCCTTCTTTCCATTAAACTAGACATACCTAGTTCCTGCAACCATTCTTCATATGTTTTAGCCTCCAGTCCCCTAATCATCTTTGTTGCTCTTCTCTGCATTCTTTCTAGAGTCTCCATGTCTTTTTACATCGTGGCGTACTGCATACACCAAAGCTGGATGCAGTATTCCACGTGTGGCCTTACCAAAGCATTATAAAGTAGTATTAACACTTCACGTGATCTTGATTTTATTGCTCTGTTTATGCAGCCTAGAACTGTGTTGGCTTTTTGGGCAGCTGCTGCACACTGCTGGCTCATATTTAAATGGTTGGATGCACAAGTAGAAATATGTGCATCCAGATGCCCCATGCAGCCACCTGGTTGCTATAGCTGTAACTTTCAGACCAAGCATAATCGTAGCTTTACTTAAAGTGTACTATAGTAGTCACACATTATCTGTGCACCAACAACTGTAGTAAGGATCCCAGGACTGACCATACTCAGAATATCAACCAAAGTTGGCAAAAGGTGTTCCGTTTTCATCCAGTTTTCTTCTGTGCTAATTCTCATTATATTATACAGTATATTTGTGTATTTGAGAACTGAGCTTAAATAGTTTTTGGCCCCATCTGCAATTTCCTAGATGACCACCCATCATCCAGGAGTTTTGCGTAGGCACTATGGTTGATTTGAAAAAGGAAGAGGGCTCCAGTAGGATGGGCTAACTCCATGGATTCCTTCCCTGTCACTCAGGACACTAGGAAAATGAACTTTGCTTGTGTGCTGCCCAGAGTTTCAGTAGCAATAGGAGCAGCGTTTCTCTCAGAGTTCCTGTTTGCATCCCAGCTCTTTCCTTCCATGTAAAAGCTGAGACACGTTATAGTGGGTATGAAAAACTGCAGTTTATGTGGGCAGACGTCTGACAGTTATATAGAAGTTAACAAACCCTTTTCTTTTTTGATAACCAAATGGAAGAAATTGAGGCTTGAATCTGATGATAAGTTTCCTTAAGTTTCCTTCTACATCCATCTGATAGATACTCTCTATGAAAAGTTTAGGACTACTATAATTTTAATGCAAATAATTATAATCTGAAAGAATTTTCAGAGAAAGAATGGCTCCTGGCTATAGGGCTAGATTATTCTCTCTGCATTAAAAAATAGATAATAATATAAGTTGACCTTGCATTCCCTCTCTCTTTTTCTCCCCCAATACATGCAGGGTCTGAGGCAGTAGTTACCAGTCCGGTTCATACACCTGTGGTTACTCCTACAGCAACACCCCTAGTAGCCTCACCAAGCCCTCCTGTATCAGTCTGTACCCTGGACCCAGGAGTGATGAAAGGACAAACTCCTCCCAATGCATGGGGCAATACAGAACTTCCTTTGGAAGAAGAGAAGCCGAGTCCACAGAGTGAAGAAGATTATAATCCAACAGCTATGTGAGTCCTCCACAACTTTAATGACTCTTGCAGCCTTCAACTGCAAGAATAAGACACAGCCAAAAGAAAAGTAATACAAAACTAGTTTTTATGCCAAGTTGAAATTGTCTTTCTGGCATTTCTACTTGGCCAGGTAGAATGCAAAGAGGCTTTTTAAAATATTTTGGAATATATTGAGCCTTGCGTCATATTATAGCATGCTCATCTCTGTGCTGCATTAACCCCAAAAGATATAATGAATTTTAAAGAATAGCAGGCCCTGTGTTATTCTCTTCAACAAACTAGCAATGGTTTTTAAAGAAATCCAATGGAAGAGAATATACAGGCAGTCCTTGACTTGCAACAGTTCATTTAGTGACCGTTTGAAGTTACAACGGCACTGAAAAAAAGTGACTTATGGCCACTTTTCATATGACCTTTGTAGCAGCCTCATGATCGCGTGATCAAAATTCAGACGCTTGGCAATTGGTTCATACTTATGACCGTTGCAGTGTCTCAAGGTCATGTGATCCCCTTTGGCAACCTTCTGACAAGCAAAGTCAATATGGAAGCCAGATTCATTTAACAACTGTGTTACTAACTTATCAACTGCAGTGATTTACTTAACAACTGTGGCAAGAAAAAAACTATGGCATTGTGGTCGTAAGCCAAGGACTACCTGTATATAGCTCAGGGTTTAATTGTGAAGCTCTTGGTGCTCCCTGAGTTATTGTTTGTTTATAGATGTTTCACTATCCTACTAGGTGATATCTTCAGTGTAGGTGAATGTGGGGTTTGTTCCCCCCACACTATATACTATTGCTTTCCCTGCCAGTGTTTTTGGAGCTGTTCTTTTCTCCTTGATTAGAATATTGTTGTCTGCTTGTCTGATAATAATCCTTACTTATCTGGATGTTGATTGCTGGAGAGATTATATTCTAGTCTTTTTGTTTCCTCAACTGTTTTTTTTTAATTGTCTCTTGACTGGTGCGTAAAGTTGTTTATCCTTATGTTTCTATTGATGACTGATTTGTCTAAATGCCAAGCTTCCAGGAATTCTGTAGGGGTTTTTGGATTTAGCTTGGTCCAGGATGCTCACAGTTTTCTAATTGAAACTGATTGAGTCTGCCCATGTTTTGGAAGATTAAGAACTTTTCATTGGGTCTTTTGACTGCTGGTTGGTTTTCATAGGTGCCCTCTGCTAGTCTTCTGCCTGTCTGACCTACATGGTGGCTGTGACAGTCCTTACACTTCAGTGCTGTAAATGATTCCTGTTTTTTCTTTCTGGATTCCTTGGTCTTTTGGTTTATTGAACATGTTTTGGAGAGGTTTGTTTAGTTTGTGTGCTGTGGTTGATGCAGTGTCCGTGTAATAATCTGTTAGCTGTTTCTGAGATATCTTGATGGATGTTGTCATTCATAGCTTGTGGCTGGTTGTGCTGTAGTGTGTTGAGTGATCAGGTACCTTTTGATAAAGTTGCATGGGAATCCATATTGTTAAGAGATAATGTATAGGCAATCTGTTTATCTTTTCTGATGCTTTGGGTAGCTATAGTGTGTTTGCATTCATTTGATAATGTTCTTACCCTGGTCCTCTTATGGGAGGTTGGCTTGTTACTTTGGTAATGGAACATATGGTTAGTGTGGGTTGTTTTTCAATAGACTTGTCTTTCTAATTTGCCATTGTTTCCTCCTGCTGATCAGGATATTCAGGAAGGATATTCTTCTTCCCTTCTGAATTTTATTTTTCCGGAGATGTTGCTAATTAATGTGCTTTCTCCAATTGTTCCTTTGTTATTATGGCAAAGGTGATGAAGCCGTTGTGTGCCCTGTTTCCCTGAAAATAAGCCCTCCCCGAAAATATTGCAACACAGCAGCAGCCATGAGGTGACTACGCTCTCCACCTTCTGCATCTCAAAAATAATAAAACCTCCTCGGAAATAAGGCCAAGTGCTTATTTCGGGGATCAAAAGAAAATAAGACCTTGTCTTATTTTCGGAGAAACATGGTACATACCAGATCCATAATTTTGGTTTTATGGGAAGGTCATAGTTTATGGGAGGGCCATACAATACAATACAATAGCAGAATTGGAAGGGACCTTGGAGGTCTTCTAGTCCAACCCCCTGCCTAGTCAGGAAACCCTATACCGTTTCAGACAGATGGCTATCCAACATCTTCTTAAAGACTTCCAGTGTTGGGGCATTCACAACTTCTGGAGGCAAGCTGTTCCACTGATTAATTGTTCTAACTGTCAGGAAGTTTCTCCTCAGTGCTAAGTTGCTTCTCTCCTTGATTAATTTCCACCCATTGCTTCTTGTTCTACCCTCAGGTGCTTTGGAGAATAGTTTGCCTCCCTCTTCTTTGTGGCAACCCCTGGGATATTGGAACACTGCTATCATTGCCATAGTTTATACATACTGCATTAGAGTCTCTGCTATGAGTCCCATGGATCTTCTTCTGGTTTGTTGGTATATTTGTCCATCAAACTGAAAGGTAGTAGCAGAGATTGGTGCGGTCCATGGTTCTGGACATTTTGGTCTAGTGCAGTGTTTCTCCAACTTGGCGACTTTAAGTCCTGTGGACTTCAACTCCCAGAATTCCCCAGCCAGCTATGCTGGCTGGGGGATTCTAGGAGTTGAAGTCCACAGGACTTAAAGTCGCCAAGTTGGAGAAACACTGGTCTAGTGTATTTGGCTAGATCAGGTGAGTGGTATAGTACCGCTGCCATGGATTCTTTCGCTTTTTATAAAAGTGCAGTGGCTTTGAAAGAAACCACAATTCTCCTGTGCGCTGCTTGGACAGTCCAAGCATGGGTTAACACAGTCTAACTGCCCTAGGACTGAGTGAGTTTTTTGTTGACCACGCCTCCCTTTGCCTCTGCTATTCAGTTTTAAAAACTCAGTCCGCCCGTTTGGACTGTAGCAGGGGAACTCCTCAGTCTTATGACAGTTACACTGGATTCCCCAAAAATTAATTTAACAATAATCAAATAATAGAGTATATAGGCTGCCTGGGAGGAGCGCTGAGGCTCTCCAGAGTAGCAAAGGGATTTCCCTTGTCTAGTGGCTGCGGTGGCCACCTTATGGGGTTTGCGTGCTTTTCGCCGCTTCCCTGAACTACCGCCGGCCATTTTAAGGCTTTCGCGCGCTTTTCGCCGCTTGCCTGGATCAGCACTGGCCGTTTGGAGGTTTCGCGCGCTTTTTGCCGCAACCCATGCATTTTCAGAGCCGGGAGCTACGCGCGCAGCGGCGGCCATTTTATTAGCAAAAACGGCACTCCGAGGAGAGCAAGACACAAAGCAGGACGTGTTTTCACCTCAGCGACGATTAACATCGACACGTGGGCCGCGTCTGGGTTTCCAGCTAGGCCCATCTCAACTGTCTACAAGTCTCCGCCTATCCCTAAGGCGGCACCGGCAGGTTAGAGGGTATTGTCCCTTGGGCTTCCCTTCTAACTCTCAGTAGCTCGACAGGCGTCTTCAGGCCGGCTGGCCACGCCTTGAGCCTTTCGCCACCTCCATCCCAGCCATCTTACCCTGTTGTGCCACTTCAACCATGGCAGACAAGGGGTCAGGGGAAATGCAGGCTGGGCCCTCCTCAAAGAGGAGCAAATTAGATTTGGCTCCTAGTGGAGGAAAAGGGGGCAGGAACGGTGCAAAAAGGGCATCCCCAGATCCCCAGGGCTGTGAGGAAAAGGGCAAAGAAAGCAGTCGAAAAAACAGGGCCCCTCAGCTTCCTAGGCCTGATAGGTCTCCAAACCAAGTGGAGCCTTCACCAGACCGATCCCCAAGGCAAGACAGGGAGGAAAGGCCTGTTTCCCCCCCAGGGGACAGATCACCCCCTTCTTCTGGGGAAATTTATAGGGACTCCTCCCCAGATGCCTCCTGGGGATATCCCGATTCTCCCAGCTCCTCCATCAGAGAGGAATTGGGCCCATGCCAAACCTTGACCACTGAGGAGGACAGTTATAATAACAGGAGGGGCAGGAAACGCCCTGCCCCTACCCCAGTCCGTCCCAGGGAGGACAGAGGGTCCCATATCTCTGCAGAAATGAGAGAAATAATCTCTCAGGCTATTTCCCAAGGCATTGCTGAGGGCCTAAAGCAAAAGGAGGCTCCCACTTCCAGTGGAGCCAAACCTAAGCCCTCAGCATCTCAGACTAGGGAGACTAACCCCCCATCTCCTGGCACCTCAGTGGCTACTGAGGAATCAGGATGGGAAGAAGGTGAAATTGATGACTTTGAGCTCTCTGAAGATGAAGGTCTTCCTCCTGATAAGCCAGCCTTCACGGGGTTATTTAAACCCTCATTATTTAAGTCCATCTTACACAAAGCCAAGGCAGCCACTGAATTGGATGCCGTTCCCAAGGGTACCGCAGCTTCCTCTTTGTCCTCTAAGGACCATAAAGAGGGACTATTTAACGAGCCAGCTCCCACTGTAGATGAAATTCCTGTGCCAGATCTATTTCTGGACGTGGTCCAGAGGCAGTGGATTCAGCCAGGTACCCTCACTAATCCCAGCGGAGGTGACAAAGCACTTTATGTTGTAGAATCTAAAATGGAAGAGGCGTTAAAGTTACCTGAGGTAGATGCCCCGGTTATCTCCCTGACTTCTTCCCAAAATCTACCAGCTGACCTGCTAGAAGGTCTCAAAGCCGAAGACAAGCGTTCTGAAAAGGCATGTCATAAGACTCACCAGGCGGCTGCCTGGGCCATCAGAGCATCCACCTCGGCCTCCTTTTTTATCAGATCTTCTCTTCTCTGGCTCCGCCAGCTGAGATCCAGACCCCCTTCTGGGGGATCTCGCTGGAAACACGACATTAATAAAATCATCACGGCAGTAGAGTACTCTGCGGATGCCTCCCTGAACGCAGCAAAATTTGCGTCCAGGGCCTTGGCTTCCAATGTTACCTCCAGGCGCCTCCTGTGGCTACGCCACTGGCAGGCGGACATGAAGGCAAAGTGGAAGCTCGCTTCCGCTCCCTTCAAAGGAGGGCAGCTATTTGGGGAGGCCCTAGATAAATTTACCATTGAGACCAAAGACAAGCGGAAAATACTACCAGCTACCCTTAAGAAACATGATCGTAAGGGACCTAGTTCCTTCAGGAAACAGACCTTTAGATCTCAGGAGAATAATCAAGCTTCCACTTCAGGCACTTACCAGAGAAGCTACACTCAGACGGGGGATAGGGGTCAGGATAGGAACTCCTACAGTACCAGGGGCAGGCAACACCAGTCGCAGCCCTTTCGGAAGCCATTTCGTGGCGGCTCCAACTCCCGCCAGTTTCGTAGAGGGAAATGACCACCAAGGGACACCTCCCATAGGGGGTCGGCTACAGATGTACGCCGACAGGTGGGAGGAGATCACCTCGGACTCCTGGGTTCTGAATACAATCAGGAAGGGCCTAGTGCTAGAGTTCCTATCATTTCCACAACGGAAGTTCGTCCGTTGCCCAATCCCCAGAAACCCCCAGAAAAGGATTCTCATGCAGATGGAAATCGACCATCTGCTCACAATAAAGGCCATAGAACCCGTTCCAAAGGATCAGGAGAGGCAGGGATTCTATTCCATCCTCTTCCTGGTCCCAAAGAACTCAGGGGGATGGAGGGCCATCTTGGATCTGAAGTGTCTAAATCAACACTTGGCATACAGAAGGTTCAAGATGCAGTCCCTCCAATCCATCCTAGAATGCACAAGGCAGGGGGATCTACTCACGTCAATAGATTTGAGGGAGGCCTACCTGCATGTCCCAATTCATTTGGCACACAGAAGGTTCCTGAGGTTCCACTACGACGGGAGGCATTATCAGTACAGGGCCCTGCCCTTCGGCCTCTCGTCTGCCCCCAGGACCTTCACAAAGATTCTAGCAGTACTGGCAGCCCACCTCAGGAACCGGCCGATTTGTCTAGAATGCTATCTAGACGACATCATTATCCACTCGTCCAACCACGCTCAGGCGCGGAGAGACCTTCAGACAACCATCCAGACACTGGAGAAACACGGCTTCTCGGTGAACAGGAAGAAAAGCCATCTGGAGCCGACGACCCGCATCCAGCATCTCGGCGCTGTCATAGACTCCAAGACCTGTCAGGTATTTCTGTCGCCAGACAGGATGAAAAGTCTCCACAACAAACTGTTGCTGTGCAAAAAGAACAGGTCAGTGCCGATCTTACATCTATCCCAACTTCTGGGAATCATGATTTCGTGCATACAAGTGGTTCCCTGGGCCAGACTACATGCCAGGGAACTGCAGTGGTTCCTCCTGCCAATGCAGAGGGCCAGAACCAGCAACTCACTGCGAAAAGTAAACTTGCCACCCAAGGTGATCCGCTCCCTTGCCTGGTGGAGAACAGCAGCAGTGCGAAAAGGGTCTCTTTTCAAGGAGCCCGAAAGACTAGTAGTGACAACCGATGCAAGCCTGTTGGGCTGGGGAGCACATTGTCAGGGACAACTTGCTCAGGGCACGTGGACACTGAGGGAGGCGGGCCACAGCATAAACTGGCTGGAACTGAGAGCGGCCCGCCTCGCACTTCGTCAATTTGCTCCTCACATTGTGAGCCATCATGTACTGTTACTAACAGACAATGTTGCTACAAAAGCTCACATCAACAGGCAAGGCGGCACACACTCCAGAAGCCTCATGCGAGAGGCAGAGGCACTGGGCAGATGGGCGGAGAGGCATCTGGCGTCCATCAGATCGGACCACATAGTGGGAACAAGCAATCGGGAAGCGGATTGGCTGAGCCGACACGATCGATCACTCCGAATGGAGACTGCATCCAGACATCTTCAGTCAGATCGTGGAGAGATTCGGCGAACCGCAAGTAGACCTCTTTGCTACACACAACAACACACATCTACCCCGATTCTTCTCCCGTTATTACACTCCTCTAGCAGAGGGAACGGACGCCCTGAGGAGCCGTTGGCCCCCGGGCCTTCTGTATGCTTTTCCACCGTTGCCTCTCATTCCACACGTAGTGTCAAAGCTGTTAACAGAAAAGGCAGAGCTACTGCTTGTAGCACCTCACTGGCCCAGGAGGTCCTGGTACGCCGACCTTGTCAGTCTCTCCATTCGCAACCCGTGGAGAATACCTCAGGAGCAAATCTCCCTCAGCCAGGGCCACATCAGTCATCCGGACCCCCAGTGGCTACAACTAGCCGTCTGGCACTTGAGGGGGATCTCCTGAGGAAACAAGACTTCTCTGACAAAGTCATCCAAACTATCCAGGCCTCCAGACGGCCTTCCACCAATAGGATATATGAGGCTACATGGAATGCATTTTCGACCTGGTGCGGCAGGAATGGTGTCCAGGACACTTCGGCCTCAATTCCTAACCTTCTTGACTTTCTATAGGAAGGGTTGGACAGGAGACTAGCGCCTAACACGCTCAAACGACAGGTGGCGGCGCTGTCCACCATCCTATCCTGTCATGCACGTCGGTCTTTGAGCCAACATCCTCAAGTCAAGAGTTTTCTGAAAGGTGCGGTGAACATCTGTCCCCAGGTGGTTCATCGTTATCCCACCTGGAGTTTACCCTTAGTATTGAAGGCCCTCACCGGGCCCCCCTTTGAACCATTACGTAAGACTAGTCTTCGTCATTTGTCTCTCAAGACGGTTTTTCTTATTGCCATAACGTCCGCACGCAGAATATCTGAACTAGCTGCACTATCTGTGCGGGAGGACCTTTGCATAGTACATACTGACAGAGTCATTCTGAGAATGGATCCCACCTTCATACCTAAGATGAATACACACTTCCACAGATCACAAGAAGTGATCCTACCCAACTTCTGCCCTAAACCAGTTCATCCAACAGAAAAGCTTTGGCATAAATTGGATGTGCGAAGGGCAGTGCGCATCTACACTAAACGGACCAAGGAATTTCGCCATTCCGAATCGTTCTTTGTATCTTTCTTGCCTGGGTCTCTCGGTCGCAAAGTGTCTTCACACACAATCGGATGCTGGTTGAGGGCCTGCATCAAACTTGCCTACGAGCACCAAGGCAAGGCGAATCCTCGCAACGTGACAGCGCACTCAACAAGGAGCGCCGCGGCCTCAGCGGCATGGGCAACCCAGGCTTCTATCCTTGATATCTGCAGAGCGGCCACGTGGGCCTCGCCTACAGCATTTATCAAAAACTATAAAATAGACACCTTTGCCTCGGCAGAAGCCTCTTTTGGACGAAGGGTTTTACAGAAAGTGGTTGAGGCTTCAGACTCGTTAGAATCTACCCGCCCTGGGACACAATAGCTTGGGTATGTCCCATGCTTGGACTGTCCAAGTAGCGCACAGGAGAAAGACCGTTGTCTTACCTGAACGGTCGTTCTCTGGGCGCTGCGGGACAGTCCAACCCCGCCCAGGGTTTGTAATGAAGACTGTGACATTGAGGATCTACAGTCAAAAGGTCTACGTTCGAGGTCTTCGTTTTTAAAACTGAATAGCAGAGGCAAAGGGAGGCGTGGTCAACAAAAAACTCACTCAGTCCTAGGGCAGTTAGACTGTGTTAACCCATGCTTGGACTGTCCCGCAGCGCCCAGAGAACGACCGTTCAGGTAAGACAATGGTCTTTTCATTTGTGATTTCTAGTCCCCTGTAGGACAGTGATCCCCAAACTTTGCAGCTTGGCGGCCCGGGGGCGGGGGGAGAAGGGAACTGGGCCATGCAATTGAATAGCTAGCGCACAGCCTTGTGCGAGTGCAGGGCCAGCGCGCACATACATACACGTGCAGTTCAATTTGTGCAAGTTGAGCTGCGTGTGCATATGTGCTGGCCTGCCACTTGTGCAAATCGAGCTCTGTGCATGGCTGCGACCCGGGGATTGGGGAGCCCTGCTCTATGCGACATTTAAACTTTTTAAATAATTTCTTTGGCTATGTTGAATGCTGGGAGCCCTGCTAATGATACAATTGAACAAAGAAGTATGTTGTCATTCATGGAAGTGTAGGAGGATGGATCCACAGCTTTTCATCTGCCATTGTTCTTCTTTTGTGATTTGATCTTTCTTGATTAAGGATTAAGGATGCTCTTGAACAGGTTGTCTAGTTTCTGTATTGGGTTGGCATTTTCTAGGATGTAAACTTATTTGTCCTCCAGTAATTCTTTGGCTTTTTGTATGTATTGTGTTCTGTCCATGATAATTGTGATTTGACCCTTATCTGCTGGTAGGATAGTGAAGGGGGCTCCCCTTGAGATGCACCCGAAGGCTCCAGTTGGCTCAGAATGCAGCCGCGTGGACAATTATGGGGAGTACTAGGTACTCCCATGTAACACCACTTCTGCGCGAGCTGCACTGGCTGCCTGTGGCTTTTTGAGTGCGTTTCAAGGTGTTGATTGTCATCTTTAAAGCGCTTCATGGCTCGGGACCTAGTTATTTGCAGGATCGCATTCTACCCCATACATCCCTACGACCAATCCGCTCACACAGGGAGGGTCTCCTCCGGGTACCTTCCGCTAGGCAATGCGGGCGGGCGGTGCCCAGGAGTAGGGCCTTCTCTGTGATGGGCCCAACCCTCTGGAACGAACTCCCCCCAGATATTAGAACTACTGTTGATCTCCGCTCCTTCCATAAGAAACTCAAGACCCACCTGTTCCGACTAGCCGGCCTGGCCTAATTGTAACCACAAGTACAACCTATTACTGACCTTCCTGGATGGCTTTTTAAATTGTAAATTTTGGGGTTTTAATTTGGTTTTAGATTGTTTTTAACTATAAATTAGTTTGGGTATTATACAGACTGTATGTTTACGTTGTTTGTCTAGTGTTTCGTGTTCTGCCTTGTTGTTTTTATATATGTACTGTCTGTACACTGCCCCGAGTCCCTGCGGGGAGAGGGGGCGGTATATAAATTTAATAAACTCAAACTCAAACTCAAGTAGCATTTTCAAGAAATGCTAGCAAATATGTGCTAAAACTACATGTCAAAAATATAAGAACTATTTTAAAGAAATGCTAAAAAATACGCGTCATCTATTATTTATAAGGGTTTTCTTTGGTCATTTTTAGTATAATGTCCGTGGGTAAGCATGAAGAGCCAGAGATTTTGGTACTGCCAACCTCTCCTGAGTTACCTAAGACCCACAGTCCACTTCCTGCAGAACCTAGAGCTCCATCACCTTCCATGGAAACATCTAGTTCTGACCCCTCGGAAGAAAGCAGTCCAACCACCACAGAAACTGAGGCTCCAGACAGGCCCATTTCTGAAGGAGAAATTCTGTACAGCTATGGTCAACTGCTAGCTGCAAAAGGTGATGCTTTTCCTGACCTTCTATCATTCCTGTAGCGTTTTATTTTTTTAAGAACTCCAGATGGAAGGGAATCAAGTCCAGACTTATGTCCTATAGTAACGCAATTCCAATGGTAGGTTTGTAAGAGATTTAGAATGTTTTTCCTGGTTTTATTTTTCTGGAGAACACAAGGAGAGGTTTTACATATTTAAGAAGACTGGTTTGATATAATTCTTGATGTGTTACTCCAGATAGCAAGGGTTGAGAATATTGTGTAAACACAATAAAAATACCACAGCTCTGGAAAATGCTTTTGCAACGTGAGGCATTCTCTCTTCCATCCCACAGTTTTGGGGTTTGGAATGAAGTAATTGCTTTAGTTTCCCTCATGGGTATTTTGTAACAAGATTGGACGTGATACTCTGGCGCAATCACATTTATGAGTCCTACCAATCTGGAAGGGAAAGGAAGAATCCCTTTCAGATTAAAGGGGAAGAGAGAAGATGCCAAACCAGTGGAAGAGTGATTGCTGTAGACTTTGGCAATAATAAAATTTGAGCCTAATCTAAAGGGAGGATTTTCCTGCCCATTTCAAAAATCTGTTTTGCAGATATATTTGCAGACTAAAATCCAGTTGCAGCCCAAGTGTTCATTTCATAATTGTGTGCTTCTTATCTTTATAGCTTTGGCAGAAGGTGGACTGTCTCTTCCAAACCTCAGTGATAGTTTGGCCAGCACCCTTCACGATGCCCATGAGATGGTAATAAAATCATTTAAAAACTAAAAATTGAAACAAATATGATGCTGTAGCCTAATGGAGTATGCATTTAAACTGTTTCAATAAATGTCAATTTTGGGTAAACAGTAAGCATAGAGGAGGAGATTGGCTTATAAAATAGAAACATGATCATACTTTATACCTAGCTGGCCAAAATGGTAACTAGTTTGCTTTCATACAGAGTAAATGTACATTTTAAAATCCAAGCTGATGGGCTAGGAGCAAAATCTCTGGGAAGCCCAAATCAATGAAATGCTTCTTAAGTTGAAAGCAGTACTTCATTTACAACAGTAAAGAGGTGCTGATACAGTATGTTAAAGACTCTGTATCCAAAATTTCAACTTCTCTCTATTTTTGTCATCTCTTCCCCCAGTTCTTTCGAAAATGTAGGATAGAAATTGACCTTGCTGGGCACTTCGTTTGAATAGTAATTCCAATATTGTCTAGGAAGCTGTGATCGCTAGAAAACTGGCCCAATATTAGAATAAGGTTAATGCCATAGAGGTAATCCTTGGTTAACAACCACTTGTTCTGTGACCATTCAGACTCTTGATGGCGTTGAACAAGTAATGGTTAAAACTAGTCTTCAAAATACCAACTCTCCCAGCAATCTGCGATCATGCAATTGTAATCAGGGCATTTGGCAACCAGCTTGCCATTACAACAGTTGCAGCATCCCACAGTCACACAATGTCAATTTGTGATCCTCCTGTCAGCTTCCCACAAACAACATCAATAGGGAAACATGGGTAAGTCTCCCCCATCTGTGCACCTTCCTAAGGTTTGCTGCGCTTGCACTACACCTCCCTGCCTCTTATATACCCTCTCCCATCTGGCAACAGCCACCCAAATCCCACTGAGCTTCTGCTGTGCCTCTTCCCACACCTTCCCTGCCACTCATGGTCATTTGTGTACCCTCTCTCACCTGGCAGCAGCTACTTACCTGCCGCCCAGCCTGCTTGTTAGCTATTTGGGACTTGAAACTCCCTGCTGGTTTCCCCACTGACTTTAGCTATTGGAAGCCCGCAGGAAGTTGCAAGGAGGTGTTTACTTAACAGTTTACTCGGTCCTTGCCTAACGACAGCAATGGGAACTGCAGGGATTATTATTGCTAAGTGGTATAGTCTCGTGGCATTGCACATTATGACCGCATTGCTTAGTGATGGAAATTCTGGTCCCAATTATTTGTCATAACTCAAGGAATACCTGTATACTTTTTGGACACCGTCCAGGTTAGTCCATGTACAGTTAGTTTGTAGTCATTTCTAGGTATAGGACAAATGAGTGAATTTATCTCAGTGATAGGACCAGTAATGTGTATGCATAACAAAATCCAGATTTAATTAGTAGGATTTTTCCCTACTCAAAGGATGGGAAAGGTTGAGTAACGGTGCCCAACCTGATATTTCTAATTAACTGAAATTACAACTCTTAGCCATTGATTTTGCAAACTGAGAATTCTGGGAATTGCAATGCCAATATATCTGGCTGGTAGAAGATTGGGGATGGTTTTCAAGAATGTCATGTTTATTATTTATTTATTTTATTCAACATGGACACAGCCCGACTACAACGTATACATACACATGTATGTACATACTGTATGCTTATATTGATACTGTAATAAGACTTCAGTGCTTTTTCTGATAAGTGTTTTAATGCTCCTATTATTTTTAAGATGCTATTTCATTTTGGGAACACAGGATGTCAGGAATGCGATTTATCATTTATGAATAGCTTGGGGGAAAAATCACTATTGTGTCTTTTAGGATTATGATCCTCCCAGTGAGGGACAAGTGATACGGAGACCCCACAGAGGACCCCACAGAGATCAAGTCCTTTCTCTCTTTTCAAAACTGAATCAAGCTCCACTTACTTTGCCTGAAGAGAGTTGCCACTCAGAGGTACCATTTGTTTCTAAATCTGTTGTAATAGAAATGGGCAAGTTTTTTTTTTAAGGTGACATTCCTTTACTATGATCTGTGGAGACTCATTGGTAGTGAAGCTGAAGCCACATAAAGCAAATGTGAAGTTCTATTAGCATTTTTGCTCTTTGGTAGCCAATATTTGAGTTCTTAAAAATCATTGAATGTGGGATCATAGCGATGGCTGATGAGTAGAAGATGCCTCTGAATACTGACAAACCCATATTTTTTCATTTCCAATCACCAACGTTGTCTCCCTCTACTTCATTATTTTTTCTATAAATATTGTAATGTTTTTACTGACAGCAGTTGTTTCCCTGTTTGGAACACCAGTTATTTGATGACCCAACTGTGGTAATAAATCAGACTACTACTACTACTATTACTACTACTACTACTACTTATTAGTGATAATGAGTCAAATTATTATTATTATTAAAAAGAGCTTCTGTGCATGCTTGTGAGTAGCTGGAGAAGTCTATCTTTTTGTAAACAATAGCGACTTTACCATACAGTGTTGTATAAGCACCTGGTTACAGAAAAGTCTCTTGTGTCTCTTAAGACAGATTCCTTTTTATAAAAAGAAAAGAAAGGAGATAAAGGTAAATTGATGCTTCTCTACTCCCTCCAATTCAGAGCTCTTTTTAATAAATAAAGGAAAGCTGACCCCCCCCCTTCTCTCTGCATTTGAATTTTCCTCCCCCTTCCATTCCTTGATTCCACTTGTTACCTCTGCCCACCTTCACAAATGGGAGCCACTTCAAAATGGAGTAGATGTGCAACTCTCTGTCTCTTTCTCTCTTTAGGATTCTGACAACAGTGCTGGGGAACTTAGCGAGGGTCAAAGACCAAGGCTAACAAAAGCTGCTGAAAGTATCCTGATGGGACACTCTGTTTACATGGGCCAGGCTACCAGCCACGTTTCTAAAGAATTAACTCAACAGATGCCATCATCAGGACAATGTGACAATGTTGCAGGTATTAGTTTATTTGAATTATTATGAAGTATTCAAACAGATCATAGTATAACTTGAAAAAGTTTCCGATTACCAATTTGCAACATAAAACCATGGGTTTAAAACATCTAGAACAGTGGTGGGTTGCAGGCGGTACTCCCCGGTACGGGTGTCCCAGTACCTGCCTGGAGCACTGGGTACCGTTCCGGTACGGTGCTCCGGAGGGCTCACCTGCCCGCCCAAGCTCCTTACCTGTATTTAAGCTCTTCGGTGCTTCCGCACACGGAGCGCACAGCTCCTGCGCGACACTCCGCTGAGCAGCTGGAGAGTTGCGGAGGCTCACAGAGGCATCGCAAGAGGTAAGGATGCATGCGCACATTGCACTCGCACTGCACGATTAGATTAAAGACTTTTAAAAAGTCTGGCTAAATCTAGCTAAGATTTGCTGACTTTTAGAAAGCAAAACAGAATGTGCATGTTCAGACTGGCACACATTACTCTTTGGAAATTGGAGCTACTTTCGCAGTATATTTCTTACGATATGGTTTAAATCCTGAATTTCTGTTGCCAATCAAGCAAGAGCTTAGGCAAAGGTCATAGGGCAGTGGGGAGAGCCCTTAGAAAGCATCAGGTCCCATCCTTGGCTGTAAGGTAATAAGGTGAGTAAAACCTTTGACTTGACCTTAGAGCTATAGCGTCATGAAAGGCCCAATTCTGTAATAGGCACTTCCCAATATTGACATTACATGTTTACATTTTAATATTTTCAGAAGCAAATAACTTGAACTAAAAGTCTTTTCTTGCTTCAAGAGTTCTTGATTTAAAACAACCAAAGAGAACACAGTTAAAATAACACACTTAGCCCAGAATACATTTATCCTCGTTTGTGTGTGTGTGTGTGTCTGTGTCTGTGTGTGTCTGTGTCTGTGTGTGTCTGTGTCTGTGTGTAAAACTCTTGAACAGTAGCAAGTTTTTATGATAATTCTGTGAAAAAAAAGAATAATGTACAGCATGGTTATATATCATTCCACCAACAATTTAGGGTAAGTGCCCATATTTTATTTCAAGCTCATTGCTTGCATTATAATTCAGAATTATTAACAGTTAAATAGCATATGAAGTCATCTGGTTATAAAGATTACATATTTTCAGAATTTGACTTTGCACAAATTAAAAACATTAAATGAGCTTTTTAAAATAAACATTGAGCTTAGCTACTTGGAAATAAAAAGCATGTTAACTGATTCCTGGTATTAAAGGTAAAGGTTCCCCTCACACATATGTGTTAGTCATTTCCGACTCTAGGGGGCGGTGCTCATCTCTGTTCCAAAGCCAAAGAGCCAGTGCTGTCCAAAGACATCTCCGTAGTCATGTGGCCGGCATGACTAAATGCCGAAGGTGCATGGAACCTTCCCACCAAAGATGGTTCCTATTTTTCTACTTGCATTTTTACATGTTTTCGAACTACTAGGTTGGCAGAAGCTAGGACAAGTAACGGGAGCTCACTCCATTACACAGCACTGGGGATTCGAATCGCTGAATTGCCGATCCTTCTGATCGACCAGCTCAGCATCTTAGCTACTGAACCACCACACCCTGGTATTAAGTAATGGTAATTCTGACATTCTGTAAAGATCAATATTTTCTGTGGTTAATATTTTAATATAAAAACTGAGCTTAGTGTGAACTCCAGGTAGTCCTTATTTATCAATTACCTCATTTAGTGACTGTAAGCAGTTTTGCATTGATGAAAAAGTAATTTTAGACCAATCCTCAGATTTATGACCTTCACAGGTCTAAGATAAAATCATGAGCAAAGATGTGGTTTCACTTAGTGACAACTTAACTGAATGACAAAGTTTCTGGTCCACTTGTAGCTAAATGAGGACTACCTGTTTAATATATTTAAAACAATGACAACAGCACTTCTGGCAGGTTTTGTGCAGTTGTTAGGTGAGGACTGCGTAGTTGTTAAGTGAGGACTTTAAGCTTATCCTGTCCTGTGAATACTGCATGTAAATATGGTTTGTGTCTGTTGATGGCTGAGATGGGCAGACTCAACCATATTTTCAACAGGGAAAGTGAGCATCCTAGACCAAACTAAAATCCAAAATACTAGTGAGAGAGGAATAAGACCAGATAAACAGGAATTAACACTAGACAAAAAAAAAGCAGAAAACAATACTTTAATCATGGAACTACCACGGGGAAAACTACACCCCCACCAAGATTGGCAGCGCAAGCTACTGTATGTAAACAGGGAGCAAACCCCACTCACCACAAACCTAGGCTTTCCGTTGTTGTTTCCAAAGCTGGCCCAACTGAAGGTGAAAATTCCCTCCAGCCTTCACTCCTTCTTCAAAGGCTTCCTCACCACGCTTTACAGTGCCGCCCCCCCGCCCCCCATGAAAGGTGGTCTAGGCAAGAGTCAGAGGTGGTGTTCAGCCAGCTCTCTCCAGTTCAGGCAAACCAATAGTGGCAGCTGCGGGAGGCTTCTCCCACCTGCCCAACATATTGCGCGAGCAATGTGCATGCGCAGACGGCGGTGCACATGTGCAGATGAGATGCATGCGCTCACATTTGCGAACCGGTAGGGAAGGTGAGTGAATCCCAGCTCTGTCAGGAGTCATTGTTTTACACACACACACAACACACACACACACACACCAACCATTCCGAGCTTGAGGACTTTTATTCTGAGCTGGCAAGCTGCCAAACATGCCCGGACTTGGGGAGAAGGACCTCTTCTTTTGCATGGTGCGCTGGATCCTGAGAGTTCCTTGGCGAGGGGAGGTGCAAGCAGAGACGGTGACAGGGTGACTCGCTCATAACAGCAAAAGGCAGGCTAAGCAGGAGTCATTGCTCTGGGCTGGGCGCTTCAGAAGGAAGAACCTTCGTGGCCAAGAAACATGATTTCCGTCAATAGCATAAATAAATAGGTAGGACCAAGATGAGGCTATAGTAAAAGTGATTGGGTCATGTGGAAACTCAGTGAATGACAATGGGATTCTTTGGTATGTATTTCTTTAGGAAATTTCTGTGTTGAATACATGTTTTAAATATAGATTTATTCATGGCTATAGATGGTCATAGGAAGGAATGTAATTCTGACAGCATAATTTATGATGATAGATCAACAGAATTAATGAAGACTGTAAGGATGATGAGATGTTTTAAATATGGGACATACCTGTATTTTTTTTAGCATCAGGAGTTGGCCTGGTGAAATACGGTTTGGAAAAAAAAGAAAACAGTGAAAGAAATAACATTGAAAGTAGAACAACTGTAGGAAGAAAAAGTAATTTCCCATATGCACTGTTGTGTCATTGCAATAATTAAGGTATAATGTATAATTTAGGTTTGAAATTGCCCCCATTTTGTGTGGTGCAACTCTTTATGAAAACTTTCATTATGTCTTCTCCCAATAAAGTATTTTTAAAAGGTGATATTAAGAGATTTATGACTAAACTTTGTTTATGCCAACATGGACTAGTTTAGGAGTTTCAGATTCAAAAGATTTTCTGTCTGTTGGCAAAATTCCCACCAGTTATTTTGAAAAATCACGAGCATGCATGTAAAGAAGTACAATGAGCTATTTGGTTAACATACAGGGCATATTCAAAATACAGTGAGTAAATGAAAGATTTGCTCCTCTTGTCTGAGAGTAACCTACAAAGAATGTAGATAGCAGTGTTTCGGCTATAAGATCTCACAAACAGTAGTGAGCTATCAACCCATCTTTATAGGTGTGCACTGGAAATGGTAATATTTTAAATGGAAACCGTGCTTTTAATATGTTTTTAATCTCTCAGGAGATAGTCCTGGTGTTCCTGATGTTACTCATGGGCCAATGAGCGTAGCTGAACTTGCTCATGACTCTCTAGGGGCATATGGAAACACCAAGCTGACACCTCAGTTGGATGACTCATTGCAGGTAACATGACTGAATAGCCCTTGCTATAAAATAAATAAATACGTATAAAACAGTATTTGACTGTTTTAGTATTCTTTTAAATATAGAGTACTCAAATGGATGTAATTGTGCTAATGACCCAAAGCCAAGGAGAGGTGTTCCGGATTTTGCAAAAACTTTTTTGTATACTACAAAGCACCCTCTCTTCCGAAGCATTTTACAAGATTTCATTAGAGGTAGAATCACATGAATTTTTTGTGTGTATTAGCCTACTATTTTGCTTCTGAAATGGTTTTTGACGTGTTATTCTTTTGTCCTCAGCAAAAAGAAAAGTGTTTCTCTAACCTGAATTCACATAGACTGAAGTTGAATTCGGATGTCACAAAAAGTTTTTTTTTAAAGTCTCACCTGCCATGGAGATACCTATCTAGTTTCTTTCTTTGCACGGAATATTTGCATCCCATTTCTCACTACTCATTAAAAACATAAAGGCACATAATTCATATCAGTAAGATGCAATTCAAGTACTGGTTGTTACTTATAATGCCTTTCAGGGCATGGCACTGGATTATTTGTGGGATTGCTTCTCTAAATTGTGGAGTCCAACAGGATAGGCATGTTTTAGATCCCATTTAATGAGACCCAGAAAATGGGTGCTTGGAACCCTATTACCCCTGCAATTCAACTTGCTATAATCCTGCCAACTGCTTGGAAAACCTTAGACCTGGCTTGAGGGTAGGAGGTTGGCTTATGCCCAAGATACGTTATGGCTTTTGTTGTTTGAATATTGCTTTGATAGCCATTTAAGTGTATATATGTTGATGTGTATAGTTATGGATCTGGGGTTGCACATATTATTGCCTTTTGTTTTTTAAGGCTTTTATGTGCTTTAGCCACTCAGAGCCACTGGGGCGGGTTGGATGATGAAATAAATACAGAATCAAACCATATTGTATGTACATGAGCTGTAGTTAATTTTTTCCTGTATATTTTTTAAACTCCCAGTTTGCCTACATTCTTAGTATCTTCTCATCCCCCACCCAATCAGATCTAGCCCTGTTTGGCTTTTCAACCCAATTTAGTGAAATGCTGCCACTGAAATTAATACAGTAAAAAAAGATCTCAAAGACTTAGCATAAACAAGGGTTTTGCCACTTTTGAAAGATATCAGCAGCATCTCTTCAAAGAAAACACTTATGAGAGCACTTATTGAGAAATGTCTGGTTTTGATAGATGGTATGGGTAGATCCACAAAATGTGATTTCTCGCATCCTCCATTACTCATTTCAAAGTAAAAAGAATATCTCTGTGTTCAAGGCAAATGTTATAAATCTACAGTCTAGTATTTTGTTTGCTCTGGTTGGCATGAATGGCCATTATGGATTAGGTCTCATTTGATCAGTTCTGCTTTAATTTCTGCTGGAAAGAAAGCTTGGACAGGGATAAATGTGGAACAATGTTTTTTTTAATTCTGTTCTTGAAGTTTTGTTTACTCTTACTTGATCCAGTTAGATATAATATTAATATATGTTTCATAATTCCCATGTAGACAACGCCCCAAGATGCTTTCCAGGAAATACCAGTGAATTCCAGAATCATCTGTGTAAAACCAAAATCCGAACATACACAGCAGAAAGGTAAATTATCCTGTTACCGTGTTTAAAACCTGTTGTCCTGATCCATATTGAATTGACAGATTTGGAGGATGTGTGTTGTATAAAATCGAGGGCTGCGTATATTTCTGTCACTCTTTTTAACCCACTGCCTAAACACCACAGGTAAGGAATGGATACTTGGGTGAAGTGAAGGTCTAATAAGACACATGAGAATAGGCCAAAGAGTTCCAGTTCTCTCCACTCTGAACAAGGCTTCCAAGTAACCCAAATCAAAAAGGGAAAGGTCTTAGGCATTAAAAAATGAAATCAGCTGGGTGACCTTGGGCCAGTTACACTTTCTCAGACCTAGGAAGAAGGCAAAGGCAAGCCACTTCTGAAAATCTTATCAACAAAATTGCAGGAACTGGTCCAGGCACTTGCCAGGAGTTAGTACTGACTCGGAAGCACCAATAAAAAGAAAAAGAAAAAAGGGAAATCGCATTTATTATATGTTGTTAAAATTCAATGCTATAGATTTTGAGAGAAATAGTGAGATTGAAGGATATAAATGGCAGAACCATGCTTCAGTCTCATTTGAGATTCTGAACTTTTCAAAGTTTCCCAAGGAATAATAATGCAGAAATATCTAGCAGATTATAGAAAACATATTTTTGCATCTTCTTATCCAGATATACTTTTAGGAAAACTGGGATCAGTGGTGGCTCCCATGAATGATCTCTTTTGTTGTAAATCCACATTTGGTGCTAGAGAGCGTATATGAAGTTTTAGCCAATCTAGTTTTGTATCTGAGTTTTGACCACAAGATGGCAGTGGCTTGTGCTTATATAGGAGGAAGGCTAGGAAGAGAACTCTTCTTACAAAATGGAAAATGACACAGCCAACCAAATTATTCATGATGTTAGTTGTTTAAGGGATAGCTGCTTTGCTGTAAATGCCATATAAAACAGAATTTAATTAGATTGTTGTAACAGGGTAACTGGAGATGTTTATTATTTTAGGGTAAACTAAAGTCTTTAAGCCCTAGATCAGTTGGAGATAGCTTCAGATTACAGCCTTTTTCTACATAATAACATGTCCTGCTGGACATAAAGGAAATTATCTTGAAATTAGTCAATGATTAAGAATGATTTTACATTCAACAAATGATCATGCTAATATATGTTTTAGTTATCAAATATTTATGCTGGAAATTTTTATAGGCTATTTAATATAATATAGTAAATATTATTATTTTAATAATAATCATTATGGATTATGAGCAGTATATACTTATCTGCAAGTTTATAAAAAATGAAATACTTGTTTGAATCAAAATGTTACAAATACTACAATTATATTTATACTAGTATAATATAATGTTAAGGAAAACTACTAGTAAATGGCTTCAGAAATGTATCTTTAAATATTATGAAGATTACTTTACATTAACTGAGAATACAGTAAATAAAGATTGTTGTTTTTACTAAACTTATAGTTTTGGGCGGGATAAGATAATCTTTAATTAAGGATCATTTTCCTTTTGGATAAATATAGTTGTGCTTCTAATTTGATTTTTTTTCTGTATATAAAATCCTTGTGTGGAAAATTGATATTCACATACACACACACAACAGATATGTGTATAGTATATTTCATTACATATGTATAATTACATATATAAATACAATATAGTGAAATACATATATAATCCAAAATGCAGGGGAAGTTAATTAAAAAAATAAAATTATTGGAAGGGTGCTATTTGTTCAGTTAAGAATTATTAATTTTAATATGGAACATTGATTTGGACAAAATTGCTAGAAAATATTGGAAATATTGGGATGGGTTTCTTGTCTTTGAGTCTCTTTTAAACTTTCTCCTGTTATCTATATTAAATACATTACAGAATTCATATGTATTTTCAGAAGTTCTGTTGGTAAATTCTGGTAAGAAAACCATATAAGTTGTTAGTTAAATCTGATACCAGTGACTTCTAAATTTGCAAGATAATTAGCCTTTTAACTTTTTAATGAAGCCTTGCTTTATACTTAAGGCCTGCGATCAGGTGCAAATAAATATGTTGGTTTTGTCCTGTTAATCCTACAATTTGGAAAAGTTGCTTTGTCCTGCAGATTATTGCTTCAAATTGCAGCTAATAAGAGGCACACGAGGTAGGCTATGAGGACGAGGCTTTCTGATCTGCTACCCCAGAACTTTCAAAAACAGTCCCCACTTGATATGTCCTGTTTTCTGGAAAAGCAGTACCTACTACTGCAGCAAACAGATGTCAAACTCGATCACGTCTCACACACACACACACACACACACACACACACACACGCACACACCACACACCTTAAATGTTTTTACAAATATTAATACAAGTATTATAAATATCAGCATTCTCAAAATTTCACAGGCCAATAAATTTAGATAAAGTCCTTTCTTATATTGATTCCTCCATGATACATAGTTACATCGTATTAAAGAGAATGTTAGGCATAGTAGTTAAGGTGCTGAAGTGAAATTAGGTGTCCAAGAATTCTAGTTCTCCCCTAGGCACAGAAGCTTTAACGCCGCCCCGAGTCCCTTTGTGGAGAGGGAGCGGCCTATAAATTGAATTAATAAATAAATAAAGCTAAATGACTGATTTGGGCCAGTTATTCTCTCTCAGTTCAACCCATCTCACAGGATTCTTGAGGGGAAAATGGGAAGAAACATTATGTTCATCACCTTGAGTTAATGTAGCTCTGATAAATAAAAATGAACATCAGTGGTAGGTTAAAGGAAAATATTCAGAACTCTGTACATTTGATCTTGTCAAAATCTTGCTTCTACATGAATCTTCATCATTGAGCCAATTTTAATATTGGACCAACTTCCTATAACAAATACCATATGGATTCTATCAGGCAGTAATAGCAATTATTTGCCATTTAAAATTGTTGGATCTACTGTGCATTGCTATCCTTGAAAATATTAAACATTTCATAAATTTAGCAAGCAGTGCAGCTGTCATGATGAAAAGGATGATCAAGAAGCAGCTCACAAGATTTCTGCGGAGAACTGGAAAATAAGAATTGGAAGCTAATATATGTTTACAGAACTAATTTATTCTATTAATAAATTAATTGTTTAAAATACGTTGCTGCTGTTGCCTTGTCATTAATCACAAATTATTCTAATGAATTACATTTATTTTAAATTCCTACCAGATGCTTTAGCTGTAAGCAAAAACACAGTCAAAATGAACAATTCATACAAAAAAACCCAGTTTATGGGATAATTTTTCTTGATTTTCTTTTATGATTGCTTTTGAAGGACAGAATAATGTAACAATTATGCCATGTTGCTTGAAATAAAAGCTTGCAGTATAATAGGAAAAACAGGAATATCGTCAGGTAGCACAGAGCAATCAGTAGGAAGTACATTTGGGATGGTACAAAACTGGTTGGCATCAGAACTGGGACAATTCCTATGGACTGGAAGAACAGATTTGATGGGGATTGAGGCCTAATCACTTTCAGAAGCCTAAGCAGAGTTTACAGTGCTTCTCTGCTTCTATCAATAGACCAGTTTAGTCATGGAAAGGTCTGGGTGACAAGCCATATAGGACCCTACTGTATAACGTTGATAACACACTATTTAAAGAGCTGTTAAATAGTATAATTGGAGCACCTTGTGTTAATTTTAAAATAGCCTTCATGGATTATTATTTTAAACATAATTTGAAGGTTGTATTTCTTTTCATAGTATTTCAGCAATTTAGTTCTTTCCTACTCTTTCATCTCTCCATAACATTTATCATTAGTTCTGATGGAAGAAAAAAATACGAATAGAGCATCAGTATTTGATCCAAGAGGAACTAAGATGAGGAAAAAGGATTAAAGACCATCTCCCCCAATGTTTACTTTGATGAAGGCTGAAGCCCACAGCAGTTATTTTTAAAAATATTTTAAAATTGGAATCAATTTCTGATCTCTCACATTTCATATATATGTACGGATGTGTGTGTGTGTATGTATGTGTGTGAATATATGTATATATGCTGGTCTTGTTGTATTCGGGTCTTTTCCCGTGTAAGATTGAGATTGTCTTGGCAATGTTTCGGCGAGGTCACACTCGCCATCTTCAGGCTGGGTTTTGGGCTTAAAGTGTGATCGGAGCTGCCGTCTTTCTATAAATCTTGGTGGGGGTGTGTGGAGTGCTGGCTTTGTTTCAGTAAGTGGAATGATTGGTAGATTGGTGCTGATTGGTGCTGGCTGTGTGTCTATTGTCGTTTCGTGTTGTAACGGCCTGGGTGGTGGGTGGGGCTTGTTTGTTGACTAGGGCTGGTTTCCAGATGTCTGGTAGGCGGGAGGTATCGTCACGTTTATTCATGTTGTGGGGGTGTTTCTCTATTTTGATAGCTTCCATAATTATTCTCTTGTTGAAGTGTTCTGTTTTGGAGATTAACCTGGTTCCTTCAAAATTAATTTCATCTGCTGTAGCTTTAAGGTGCTGGAAAAGGGAGGAAGTTTTTTCTTTTTTTCTTACTGTGTTCTTCTGTTCTGCGATGCGTGCATTTATTCTCCTGTTCGTTTGTCTGATGTATGTTGCAGGGCAGATTTTGCATGGTATTCCGTAGACTCCTTGGTTTTCTAGCTGGATTTTGTCTTTGGGGTTTCTTAAGATGTTGGCTATTTTTTGGTCAGTGTTGACGCTGTCTTGATATTGTGTTTGTGGACAAATAGAGAAACACCCCCACAACATAAATGTGATGATACCTCCCGCCTACCAGACATCTGGAAACCAGCCCTAGGCAACAAATGAGCCCCACCCACCACCCAGGCCGTTACAACACGAAACAACAATAGACACACAGCCAGCACTAATCAGCACCAATCTACCAATCATGATACAACCACACAACCAATCATTCCACTTACTGAAACAAAGCCAGCACTCCACCCCACCCCCACCAAGATTTATAGAAAGACGGCAGCTCCGATCACACTTTAAGCCAAAAGCCTAGCCTGAAGATCCCGAGTGAGACCTCGCTGAGACGTTGCCAAGACAATCTCAATCTTACACGGGAAGATTGTAAGCCAGTAGTCCATCACTACTTCTTATAGCAGTGAAATCCTTATAAAACAAGTGAAGAAATGCTTCCTTTTCTCTGCCTTAAATCTATTTTTCAGAGGATTTGAATGTGGAAATATATGTGTATGTGGTGAAATTCCAAAACAGATTATCCTATTTCCCCAAAAATAAGACCTTCCCAGATAATAAGCCCAATCAGGCTTTTGAGTGCATGTCTTAAAATAAGCCCTCCCCTGAAAATAGGCCTCCCCTAAAATATTTGACTGCATGCACAGCAGGTCCCTGCCGTTTCCCGGGGTGAAGGGGGGAACATGCTCCACATGCCCCACATGCACCTGCCATCCACGCAGAACGGCTTTGTGGAGGCTGCCCCCACAAATCCTAGCTACCACTCCCCTTCTCTTAGTGGCAGCCCAAAAAGAGCGGCAGGTCCAGAGACGCTAGGGCTAGCAACAGTGTGCCAGAAACAGAGGCAGAACTTCTGGCCCTCTCTGGATCAGCTGATCCACAGGCCCAGGTTAAGGGGCCTCCTGCATTTCAAGAATAATAAGACCTCTCCGAAAATAAATATGTAAGGAAGACTTAATAGGTTGAAAGTAAAGATAGAGAAGTTGTTGGATGGAGTTGATGAGGTCATGAAAGCAGAGACGTAGAAAGCTTAAAAAAAAGGCAGTATAAAAAGTATTGTGTCGATGTGGTAGAAACAAGTTTGCTATGATGGAATAGCCTTACAAATGTTGTTAGTGTAAAGTAGTTTTCACAATGCCTCTTTTTTGTTTTATCTCAGGCCTTAAGTTGAACTATTTCTAACTCTTTTTCTCACTCCACAAACTTTCCCTATGTTGAGAAGAAATATTGTTGCAATATGTATGTGTGTGTGCGTTTGTGTGTATGTATATATGTATATACATATTTTAATATTACTAAATATATTGCTTATTTACTATCCTATTACTATCACTAAGTTTTGTATCATGATTTATGATGAATATATTTTTATGATGGCTATGATAATGATTTATCATGTATGTATGTATGTATGTATGTATGTATGTATGTATGTATGTATGTATGTATACTGAGAGCTTATGCACCAGAGACAAATTCCTTGTGTGTCCAATCAACCTTGGTCAATAAAGAATTCTAGTTTATACTAAGCTGAGGTTGGCAGAAATTGTTGCAAAAATGTGGATTTTTAGGCTAGTTGTAAAGGGTGAGATAAAGTACTTGAGTGCTGAATCAAAGTATGAGGATAAAACAGATGGTTGAAAAAGGAAAAGGAAGAAAGGTGGGTTCTGTCAGTAGAAGCAGAGAAAAGGGAAGATAATTTATAATAGGGATTCTATCTGGCTAAGAAAGGCTTTTTGCCAATTTCTAGTAACTTTTCATGGGGCTCAGAAGCTTACCAGGATGCAATAGATTAACCCGTTCTACAAAGCACCTGAAAGCAGAACAAGAAGCAGTGGATGGAACTAACGAAGGAGAGAACCAATCTTGAAATAAGGAAAAATTTCCTGACAGTTAGAGAAATTGTGAAATGGCTTGCCTTCAGAAGTTGTGGGTGCTCCATCATTAGAGGATTTTAAGAAGAGAATGGACATCCATTTGTCTAAATAATCTTAAGGCAGGGGTGTCCAAACTTGGGAACTTTAAGATTTGTGGACTTCAACTCCCAGAATTCCCCAGCCAGCCATGGGGCTGGGGAATTTTGGGAATTGAAGTCTACAAGTCTTAAAAGTTCCCAAGTTTGGACACCCCTGGTCTAAGGTCTCCTGCTTGAGCAGAGGATTGGACTAGAAGACTTCCAAGGTTCCTTCCAACTCTGATATTCTGTTAACTTGAATAGTTCTGTCCTCATACTGGGAGGAATAACACACATTTTATGTTACTAATAATTGCTACCACCACCATTAAGAGAAGCCAAACATGCAGGCCGGGGATCAAACTTGAGTGATAGGGAACAAAAGTGGATGATGACAAGGTGGTGAGGCTGACCTGTTTAATCTTTTCAAGCATTGGTCATATTGCATAAATGGGGAACAACATAAATGGTAAATACAAGAAAACCTCTCGCTAATGACTGCATTTGCCCAAAAGCTATCTCATTACCCTTGCCAAAGTTTCCCATAAATTGGGTCTGTCAGTCACAGCATGGTGCCTGTCATTCTGACACTACCAAGCAGAAAATATAAAAGTGTCCTTAACTGCCCTTTGGCTTAAATCCCCCCCCCCCCCCCCCGGTAACTTGAATTTGTTCTGGGGTCCGTTTTATGTATACAAAATGAATCTATAGATGAAGCTGCTTAGAAAAATAATATTCTCTGATTGTAAACATCTGTATTAGTCTGTTTTAATAACTGAATAGTTGTGCCTGTAAAATAACCATCAATCCTTCAATCCCCTTGGTGCAGATTCTCATGAATCTTTTTGAAGCTATGTTATTCTGCATTCTGCATTTATTTATGCAGTTAATTCCTTTTGTGATAGTTCTAGATTGAATTCCTGAAGTATTGTTAGAAAAAGTAATCACTTTCAATGTTTTATTTTGAAATGCAAAGATATCAGTCTCAAAACAGTTTCAGCCAGTAAAAAAATCATTTTTTAATAAATGAATTTAGAATCTGGTGGGAAAAGGAGGCTTAGGTGTAAGAGTTTGTAATTGGAAACTGTTTGGTTCTCAGACTTTGGCCGGAAAGGGTTTGCTATTAGGGTCATTGCTGATGTTGAAAAGATTATCAATGAGATGAGTGATGCAAGTGATAAGATTTTGGTATCCAAACAAAAATTATTCCCAACTGAGATTTGTGGATATAGTCTGTGGATCCCAAATGTATGGGACATTTATTCTGCTAATCCATCTGAATTTGTCCTTTTAGCAACTTTACTTATTTTGGTGCCTTCAAAACAGAACAGAATAACAGAGTTGGAAGGTATTCTATTCTTGGAGGTCTTCTACTCCAACCCCTTGCTCAGGGAGGAAGCCCTATACTATTTCAGAGAAATGGTTGTCCAATATTTTCTTAAAAACTTCCAGTGATGGAGTATTCACAACTTCTGAAGGCAAGCCGTTGCACTGATTAATTGTTCTATCAGGAAATTTGTCCTTATTTCTAGCTTGCTTCTCTCCTTGATTAGTTTTCACCCATTGTTTCTTGTCCTGCTTTAAGGTGCTTTGGAGAATAGGTTGACACCCCCCCCCCCCTACAGATATATTATGACTTCAATTTCCAAGATCCCCAACAGCAGAGTTGTAATAAGGATGGCTCACCAACAGATCAGCACTGCTGATTGAGTTCAATATTGGTATTCAGTACTTCCTACAATTGCCACCAAAAGCCTATGAGCAGAGCATAAAGGCTATAGCTGTTTCCCTCAGCAGCATATGTTTTTTGTTTATTATGAAATCCCTTCAACAAATTTTCTAAGCAACATATAAAATACCCCATTAGCTTTCCAGAAGGCCCTGAAGTCCTGACTGTTCCCCTCAGGATTGGACTTGAGTCAGGAGGTTAATAGCATGGTTGATCTGGCACCTGGTTGGAAGAGTTGCTGTGTTTCTACTCTTGTTTATATGTATGTATGTATGTTTGTATGTATGTACGTATGCACACATACACAAATTCACACAAATCAGCATTACTCGGTGTCATACCTACGGTAATAGTCATGATTGAACAGCAGATAAAATTTCACTTCAATTTATACTGTAATTTCTAATATGCTTCAAAAATGCCTGTGACTAAAGAACCATAATATATTGCCAAGTCTCTCTGCAGATGGTATTAAACAAAGAAACAGCCTTCATAATGCAGGTTAATCTAGAAAACCACCTCCGTTGATAAGATTAGTGTCTAGGTAAGAAAATATGTTAGAAGTTAAGTCTTCAGGTCATTCAGCCTCAAACATTTGGAACTGGCCTACAGTGATGCTTAAAGGCTTGCAGACCACTTTTGAATTTTCAATATTTTTGCATAAGAAATCTGCATAATTACTGCCTAAAATATCTTTTCCCCACACAAGTCCTAAAGCAAGGTAGAAGAACTTCAGTTAAACAAATGAGCCAAGAACATTATACATGTCAATTTATTGAGAGTGATCCAAGTGTACATATTTATGTGCTTACCTCTAGGACAGCGATGGCGAACCTTTTTTGGCTCACGTGCCATAAGTGGGGGGAGCGCAGGGGGGTCGTGTGCGGGCATGCCACACCCATAATGCAATGCGCGAACCCCAGTGCACATGCGGGCACTACAGGCGTGAACCCCCCCATTTTTACATGCTTTTTTCGCCCTCCCCAGGCTCCAGAGGCTTTATAGGAGCCTAGGGAGGGCGAAAACAGCCTTCCCCGCCCCCCCGGACGCCCTCCGGAGGCGTCAGGGAAGCCTCCGGACCGTCCCTGAAGCCTTCGGAGCGCTCAAAGCGATCCTGCTCAGAGGGTCGTTTTGAGCGCTCCGAAGGCTTCAGGGACCGTCCGGAGGCTTTGCTGATGCCATCAGAGCGCTCAAAACGACCCTCTGAGCAAACCGGAAGTGACTTCCTGTTTGCTCGGAGGGTCGTTTTAAGCGTTCCGAAGGCTTCAGGGACCGTCCGGAGGCTTTCCTGACGCCTTCGGAGCGCTCAAAACGACCCTTTGAGCAAAGCAGAAGTGACTTCCTGTTTGCTCGGAGGATCGTTTTGAGCGCTCTGAAGGCTTCAATGACCGTCCGGAGGCTTCCCTGACCCCTATAAAGCCTCTGGAACCTGGGGAGGGCGAAAAATGGCTTTAAAAAAGGGTCAACAGCGCCTCACGTGTCCTGACAAATGGCTCCGCGTGCCACCTGTGGCACGTGTGCCACAAGTTCGCCATCACTGCTCTAGGATTATCTGTTCATTTAGCAATACAGAAAGGTTTAAATTAACCAAACCAGCATTGCCTATTTTCTGATATCCCCACAGTTTTCAGCAACAATACTTGCAGCCATTTGCAGCTCTTGTTAATTCTTTGGTTTTCAACAACTTCTTACTCTATAATCAACTGAGAATGCCAGCTTAGTTTACAGGTAAATATTTGGAGGGAAAGATGCAGTATAACAATTTGCACATTTTTTTCAGAAGCAGCCCCATGAAAAACTCTAGGGATGCTTTTGTTCAGGCAGGGTTATATATCAATCATATTGTAGCGAGTAAAGAGACTGACCTGGACAGAAATAGGCAAGATCCATTACCAAAGCAACAGAAGGTTTATGAAAATGTCCCAAACACCTTCCTAACTCATAGGAGTATAAAAGGGAAGGGAGATAAAGCACTATCAGACTCATGGTAACCAAGCTTAATACGGAAAGTTTAGTCCTCTGGGGGAGTTTATTTCTTGGTCTGCTCTACATCATGGATTTGATGATTTATCTGAATTTTAAATGTTATTTTATTAACACCTGATGTAATATTTACATCAATATTACACCTTATTCTGCTAAAGACTGGCTTTAGGACATCAGTTATCACAATGACATTTACTGCAAAAAAACAGAGCTTATTGTTATTTAAATCTCTTTTTGAAACCACTGAAAACAGTACCCTGTCACCGTATTTTGTAACAACTAATTTCACTAATTATCTATGGGTGACAAAGGTTTGCTTTTTTAATCCAAATCTTGACAATGAATTGCTTTGAGTCAAGCTGAAAGTAATAACTTTCCCATTTGCTTCACAGTTCAGAACCATATCCTTCTTTACCCTTGCAGTTCACATTTTTTTAAAAAAATATGATTTATTTCACATAGAATTGGACAAAGTGAATTTACTTTGACGTACACTCATTGCAGTGTAACTCCTAGTTCTCAACCTTAGGGCTGCAAAGAGGATGTATTAATACTGCATATGTAATTCCAACAATGTTGGCTTGATGTTTGTAACACTCCATCATTGTAACACTATGTGTGCTTTGTTCTATATACAATCCAACATCAAGCAGATCTATATTAATTCGCTAAAATGTAGCACTTAACTCAGAAATCCATTTAAGATATTAAATGAAAGTCATGCCTATTTTGGTAGCACTCTAATTGCTAGTGTTTGGATATGCTGTATGTGCCTCTCCCATCCCATCCCCTAAAGAATGATGGTAGTTTTCAACTGATTGCTGTGTTTTTGGCAGGCCTTAATAAAAGTTTTTTAAAACCAGATCATGCTTATTTTTAAAAAAATCAAGTTATACTAGCCTTTTCTGCTTTATTATCACATTTCTGTTGAAAAATTACTGTACATTCCTTCCATTTTGCTCTTGGTAGGGCAGGAAGACAATCCTATGTAATGTATGTATTTATCAATATGTACTTGCAGAAGACACATTCTGAACAAGGGTAGGGCAATGGCAATAACTGGGTGGGCATGTGGCAAAGGGCCAAAATAACTGGACAGGGATGGAAAGGAAAGAGTTTTTTCAGGCATTATTGAAAGGTTAACATTCAGTCGGCCCTCAGTCCTTCCTAAGCCCAATCTTCAAATCTACATTAACTTTCAGCAGTAGCTCTGCAATTAATTTCACATGTTCTTGATTCAGAACCATTCTTAACAAATGATGGAGATGACCAGGCTGAGCCCAAGGAAGAGGTCAAATGACTCATCAGTCATGAGTCCCTTTGCACTCACAGGAGATTAAATCCAGCCCACTTTAAATTCCACTCAGTCTTACCTACTTCCAATTTACTTAGTAGTAGTTAGTAGTTCAGATTAGCTTAAAGCTGGAGAAATAAGCAGAAGTCCAGACCAGTTTAAATGGGTATAAAGATTTATTGCAAGCTTAAGGTCTCCACAAGAATTTAAGCTACTAACCAGTCCAAGGAAATTGGCATCTCCTACAATAACTTTGTTTTCTCATTTAGTCCGACTTATGCCTACACTGCTATGACAACTAAACATATAACTAAATATGAGCATAATATAAACCAGAGGTGCCAAACTCGCAGACCGGATGCATGATGAAGGATTGAAATTGGGTTCCCCTTCTGTCCTCTTCCAAAACTGATAATTAAGGAATGCCTTGACAAAAGGACCAACCTGGCAGTTTTTTTCTTTTTTTGGCACCAGGCTAGAATTGAAATGTATTATAAATGTATGTCGTATTAATTAATGCATTTTGCTTTACACTTATTAATATGATAATAATTTGAACTACACCACTGTGAAACTATGGCAGAGAAGTGGGAATTTCCAAGCATTTAAGTTTACTATGATTCTCATGCACGAAACCATTTCTGATCACTTAATGAAAAATCTGTTCAGTGGTGCTATTGATAGATGAATAACTGCGCCATTTTAGAATTAACAACTGACCCTTCTCAAAAAGATTCTCTTTGTCAGGTACTTTTCAAGATATAGTGATTAGAAATAATACACAAGTGTTTTTTCCTTAAAGCAAAATTAGTAAATAGTGTAGATATTGGAAGAAATGAGGAAGACAGGAAGAGGCCTGTAATCTGGAATGAAATGAATTAATCTAAGAGTTAGAAATCAAAATTTTGTTTAGTCTGAAGAGCAGCAGCTCTCCTCACCCAGAACCTCACAACTGTTTCTTGTTTTCTTCTATTCCGGTTGACTGTTGTGTTCTGCTCACTCTCTCTTGGGCAGTGACTGCTTGACTTTTGTTGAATGAACCCATTGTTTTCTTTTTATGTTGCCCATCAAGTGAGCCCCCATCTGGTTTGCATCAGACTGTTTTCACAGCCAACAACTGCTGCTTTTTCTATATCTTGACACTTAAGGGCCCCCATGCTATCAAAGCATTGCTGTGAAAATCTGTCTGGCTGGATTGGTGCAGCTGTGCTGCAGCAGCTTGAAACTATTAACCAAACAATGACAACTTAGAACTTGAACCAGTTTTTATTTCCAGTGGTGTTATGTGTGAATGATGATCAGTACAGTATTGCTGAACCTCACAACTCAACTGTAAGTTCTCCATTCCTGTGAACTTTTCATTTTTGTATAATCTGTATATGATTTAAAGTTTTGGGTTTTTTTTTTCAATTGCAAATGTTTCCTGCATTGGAGAAAGCCACTTTTTTCCCTAAAAAGCAGTGTGTAAGCAAGTATATGCACATCTGCACAACCACACTTTAATTTCTTGATATTATCTGAAATAATATATGACATGGAACAATAAAGGGATTTGCTTCTCTAAGTGAGATTACTGCTGAATATCTAATGGGGATAAGGTTGATTTTTTTAAATTCAATAAATACAAGCCATGTGAAAAACTGCTTACGAATGATGACTATAGGTAGGTAGGCAGTGTGTAAACCTATATGGATTCTTACATGATGTATAATTAGGATCCCAAGAACCTCTGCTTCCAGGAAGGACCAGTAACTACATAGTTCACTTTTTTCCTCTGGAAAAGATGGTTTAACATGGCAGGGGGAAGGGCTCCTCTAACTGCATTCCCACAACAATTGCATATGATAAATTGGTCTAAGCATGAGCTATTCCTCCAAAGTTTTATTTTTAAGGGAGGACTCAAACCTGGGGCTTCCTGCTAACACCTTATCCAGTATGCTATACTAGCTCTTGTAGTTCAAAGAGCATCTTTAGAAATGCCTGAATGCTACTTATGAAAACTTTGAAAACTACAGTGAGAATCCGTGGCATATCATTGTTTATTTTCTGGGTCATTCCAGAAATATTTAAAAAAATACCATGGGAATATATAGAAAATCCTCAGAATAGTAGTTCTCTTCATAATGATAAGATGTTCCTTGCAAATTCACTCCTCTTGATGAAATCTGCATTCTAGTTGGGTTCCCTCATCCATGCTCATAATGCAGATGGATAATGCAGGGCTGCTTCCAATATTCTTTCTATAGTGTTAGTTTGTCAACCGAGTTTCATAATACATTTTAAATACTACATCATTCTGTGGTTGTCCCAATCAGAGAGAACCTGTAGGAATATACATAATGATTTCCTTGTATATGCCTGACGCTAGCACTGGTTAGCATTCTTGGCTCAATTAGCAAATAGTTTTGCTAAAGTTCTTGGGAGAGCAGCTAAACAGATAAAATTGTGCTGGATTGTCAATGTTATTTATGATTTATAAAAAAACTAGAAGGTATAATGGTAGTAGCCTTCTGCTAATGGATGTGTGGAAAGGATAAATCTAGTTTACACTGTACTTCTATGTAAAGATTCAGAGCCACCCTGTTTGAAAAACATTCCTTCTTAATTAAGTAAAAATTAAAACAATTAAGTGGTTAGGCTGGCTATTGTGTTGGCAATCTGGTTAATTTGAAAACTTGCGGTGGCTGTGAAGGCCTTAAGTCTGCTTTCACTGTTAGTGTTTAATATGGAATTACCACAGTGCTTTAACATTTTATGGAGTGTCCACATATGTCATCGTTCACTCAGTATCATTCTTGAATTTCCTTGCAGCTCTTCCATCTTTTCTTAAATTTCAGGAAGTCTAATATATTTCATTTCAATAATCTTATTAAGGATTGTATCAAACAAGTAAGGATAATACAAAAAATTAATACAGAAATATATATTTAAAAGTTTTTTTTGTGTGTGTGCATAGAAGAGACTATAAACAAGCTCAGATGGCACCTATATCTAACTATAGAGTGACTGTCATGTTCATATTGAGCTGCAGTAAACATTGCCAGCATGTCCTCAGCAATTAGATGTGTTTTACAAAATAATTGTATATGCAAATACAATCCAGGTGCTTTAAGCAGGTAAAAGGAAGAGAAAAAAGAACAAAGAGGAGCAGGGATATGATTGTATAAAGAGCAAAAGAATTTGCCTTCTTTTCTGGAAACATACAAAGCATTGAGTTAGGAGGTTGCAGCTGTTTACTTAGATGTCTTAGGATCAGGCTTGCTTGAAACAAACTCATTGGAGGGCCCTAAGACATTGAACACAACAACACTCAAACTTTGAAGTTGATATTTAACAAAGCCAAGCAGTCAGAACCTGGCAGTAGAAGAAACAAGTCACCTTTTCTGCCCTGTTCTTAATGGAAGATGAATATTTTGCTAGATATATTTTCCCAGGTGTTCTTTTCATAGATTTCAGCCATTTTATTTTTGTATTAGGTTGCACACTTTATAAAGTGATACTTTCCCCCTTCCTGGCTTCATATATGTGGGATTGGAAAATATTTAAAAACAGACCATAGTAATATCAGTAAGAAAATGCTGTAAATGTATGGAGTTTTCTCATCAATTTGTCCGTGAAAAGCATTTCTAAAATCTCTAAAAGTGTAAACAACATTTCTAAGAGATAAAGAGAAAATGAATTAAATAGGGTGATTTGGGCATTCCATGCTTCTTCTTTCGCAGTTGGACAATGTAAATACTGTGATATGAATGTGCCATACAATAAAGAAATGAATGTAAATACTGATGACAAACCAGCCTTCATGTAAATATATTATGTGTCCATTTCCAGATGCAATAATGTAGACTTCTCAATTCGGTCAGTTCTGAATGTGTTGGACTTTCACCTTGATGGCTATGTTGGCTGAAATATTATGCACACTGAAATTCTAACATATCTGAAGGAAATGTTTGAGAAAATAATGGCAGTGCAGAGTCCCCATTCATATATCTGGGAGGAGGATTTGTCTGGATTTCAAGGTATCCTTCCTACACTGATGCCTTCGAGATACCTTAACCCTAATTCCCATTATCCTTAACTGGTTATCTTGTCTGAGGAGTGGTGTAGTCAAATATATCTGGAGAAGCAGTAAGCTGGGGAAACCTTCTGTAGAAGCATCCCAAGCTGCTCTTTATTCTTTTAAAGTAAAATCTGGAAGATGAACAACATTACAAAGTCCCCAAAATGAAAGATCTATATAAACATTAAGTAGAGAAACATTTTACCTTTAATGCTGCTAAAATGCAACTGAAGCAGTATCTTAGAGAAAATATGTGTAAATCTTTATTGCATGTTTTGTCCTCTAAGTTTTAGATTCATCTAACCAACCTAGCTGGTTGTCCACAATCTGTGACGATTTTATGAATAGCAATGTCAACCCCATATAAGAGTCATTATCAGACGGCTTTGTCAGGTGAAAGATGAAAGCAGGACAGGTAATTGAGGGTAACATTAATATTAAATGGCTGGGCAGAATACAGCAACAACATGTATGTGAGGCAAAATGTTCTCAGTATGAACAAGTAGTTTATTCATGGGCCGTAGCAGAGAACTAAACTAAAATCATGTGTTTCTTCAAAGGGCCATTCAAAGGTTTTAGATTGTTGAAAAATATAGCGTACCAAAAGTAAAGTTTATTACTGTATGTAAAGATATTTAGAGAAAGGAAAAGTGGTTGGCACAGGACAGATTAAAAGAATGAAAGGTGAGTTTGGGCAGTATTGAGAGGAAGCAGCCTACCGTCCTTCATAGCGAAACCATTTTCAGACCAAACCCATTATATTGTACTAATTTCATTTTGAGTTTGAAAAGTGTTTGATTTGCCACAGTGGGAGCTCTGGCAGCAGGTGTAATGAATACAAACTGGGTTAAAGCAATTTGTGTTGAAACTCTCGGCTTTCAGTCTTTGGCTTGGAGGTTGATGGTTCTAAAACAGAACTTGAGTTTCCAAAACATCCAGAGGGTGCCAAGTTGAGATTTATATAAATGTAGATTAAAATAATGTCTCCTCTAATATCAACACCTTCTCTAACAGTTTTAGATATGTTGCTAAGCCATGTTACATTTTATTATAGTTTAGTCAACAAACCATGGTTGTTCAATGCACATTTAGAAGTCATCAAGATTAGATTCACCTAGCTTATTAAGCCAGAGTCAAAGTAATACAATAATGTGATGAGTTAACTCCACTAAGATTTGAAGGTTTTTTTCACTGCTGTTAATATCCAGCAGGCATTTCTTGTTATCGAATATCCATGAATCCTATGTTCTCTTACCTACTAGTACTTATTTTCTTTCTGAGCAGAGATACACCCTCTATAGTTACACATAGTAGTGTCAAATGCAGCATCTCACTGCTTCTCCAGAAGTTGCCATCAATGTACAATTTTAACAGAAGGGTATTTTATTTTGTATAATTTTATTGAACTTTACATTTTAATTATGTCATTTATTTTTGTTAGACCCATCCTTTTTATGGGAATACCAACATTATTGAACGACACCATAATGTCATTCAAATTATCAAATGTGGCTCTTAAACCTCAATATTGCTTACCCTTACCTATGAGAAAGACTTGGTAAGCTTTTACAGGAAGCACAGGACTCTTGAAAATATATCGATATAAAATATGTTTTTAAATTTTTAGGCTTACATATGGTTTATAGCATTTTCAACATCTGGCTGGATTCTTTCTATATTTGCTTGCAGTCAAATAAACATTCTTGGGGGCTTCTTAGCTTTTGTTTTTTGTTTAAATGAACAGCTTTTAAGTTGTTACACTGGGTGATTGCTATAAAGAATGCCATTAAGGACAGACACAATCCATTCTGGCAGCATTGCTTTAAATAACATGTTTATAAAACATATAGTTGCATTATGATATTTGAATATTCTTTTATGCTTCACCAGCATCTAGCATCTGTCACTCAATCTTGAAAGAAAAGGGCACAAACTACAAAGAACATTGAAATAAATTAGATTTTGGAATACACCTGTAGATATTCAGTGAACACAATAAAGATATTTGCCGACTTAAGCATTGCAATTTTCTCTTGCAATTATAAAATGTATATGATTGTTCTGAGTATATATGCAGTGAAAGTTAATAAACTTTGAGAGCGGGGTGGTCATTATAGTTTGAAAAATCAGAGAATACATCATTGGTGTGACTTATGTCCGTTTTGTGATATCGTACATGTGATGGAAATATATACATCCTTTGTATAGTTTGCATAGTAAAATCAAATAATGTACTTCCAGTGGAATTTGATTCCTGGCATAGTGAGCCCAATGCACAGATTTCAATTGAAACCCCTTATATAGAACTATAGCCTGTTAGATTTCAGTTTCTCTCTTGGGACCTACATATTTTGCTGTATGTTCAAAATGTAACATAATGTCTTCTAAAAGCAATGGGAACTCTTTGTGGTGTATTAATATTGCTGAAAAAAATATTTAATGTCCAATTACTTATCCTGGAAACATAAACGTTTTTTGTCTCAACCTCTGCTTTTTTCAAAACATCAGGAAAAAAGATTTTCTATGATCATGTTGATATTCATGATATGCATGTAAACTCACTACATATGTTTAATGTTGTGGTAGCAGTGTGCAAGTCACAGGTTAGTAGCCAAAGTTCTCTAGAAGAGATCAGTTGAAAATCTATGATAAAAGCTGTTCTTTTTCAGCAGCTTGTGCCAAAATGAGAATAAGAGGAGAAAACAGAAATCTATGAAAGAGAAACAAGGGGGCTTGAAGACAGAAGAGATGTTTTAACTTCCTTCAGTTATACGCACCGTGTTACATTCAGCAGATAATGCCCGAGCTGACAGTATCCCTCAATAGCAAAAATAAAAGATTGACCCATGCTGTTCTAATATCTTACATGAGAATAGGATGCAGAACAGCATCCCAATGTGTAATAAAGAACTTGGCTTTTTTGAGACACTTCACTCTCAACAAGATTGACTGGAGGTAGATCTTTTGGAAGCATATTATGGGCAGTCCAAGTGAAAACTTCAGAAACTAACACCCATCCTCTGGAATACAACATTGAAAGAAAAGCTTTCATGTCAGTTTTGATCAGCTAATTATTAGTCTCTTGAGGCACAACTTGGAACAGATTACATACATTTTCTGCCATTGCATAGTCATGCTAGTTAATTAAGTGAGGAAAGAGTTTTCAATCCTTTATAATTGAAGAGAATATGTAATTTGCTCTGCATATTAATGAGAAGAAGATTATAATTTTGCTTGCCTTGAAAATAATGCAAACCAATCATGAGCCTTGTATTAGCCAAGCTTACATCCAGTCATTGGATGTCATAGTGTAACAATGATTTCCTGCTCTGTATTTACTTTTAGGTACGGTTTCAGATAAAGTTAGCTAAGCATCTGCTATATTGAGCCGAGAGAGGGAGAGGGAGAGAGAGAGAAATTTGCAGACTGGAACATAATTGGAAACTATTATTTTAACAGACTGAAAAAAATAACAATTCATTGGCTGAATAAAGCTGCCAAGATACAGTCTGTAAATAAAATCTCAGCTTTAGCTATTATAGTAATGATGTTAATAATATACATTACTTTATACTGAATTTAAACCATCTAATATTTTCAGTTTTGTATTTGGAAAGATTTTCCTACTTTTTAGAAGAAAAAAATAGCCATTTGACGTGTTATTAATATTGTACACTGCTACCAGATGTTAATGTAGCTAGGAAAATCTGAATCACAATTTTAGTTCTCTCTGAAAAATAGTCTCATGCTTTTTTGGCAATGGACAAGCATGTAGGCTCTTAGTGTTTTCTAAAATGAAGACAGTACAGTCAGATGGCATTTTTCAGTTTGTAGCTGGCCGACTTGACCTGCAAATGACTAAATCTTCTTTTTGTTTCAGGGACAGAGGTCATACCCCATTTAAGCCCCCTTCCTGCACCAGGTAAAGTATCAGTGAAGGTGCCATCTGCTGATATAGAGGACAAAACTCTGAGCTTCAGTTCAGTTCATGGGAGTTCAGACTCTTCTGGGGCAGACACATTTTGAAATGTGCAGGCTTATTCACGCCTACAGGCATTTTGGGGAGAGGATGTTGACAGGTATTTGTCTGAAAATAATGTAACACGCTAACGTTTGGTGCAGAAATGTCGATAGCCATATTATTGTAAAGAATTGATTTGCCTTTTATCATCAGGAACTTTATAGACTGTATATATAAATATCTGTGCATATGTGTTGATAAGATATGTACATTTTTAATAAAATATTTTGTGTTTTTTAAAGTTTAAGCCTTGGTATTGTTTCTTTGTTCATCTTTTGAAATCACACATTTGAATGGAAGGGAGAATCAAACTGCCCAGCAGAACATCAGTGATCAGGCCATTGGTCTTTCTTACTTATTTTTCTGTTTAAAATAGATTAGCAACATCCATAGGGTTTCATGCCAAACTTGAGGACTGAGCTTCAGAAGTTCTTTATGCTTGCTATCATTGGATTAGAAGCCTTTCTTCCAATTGCAGCTGGTCAAAGTGTCTTTATTCCTTGTAATTTACAATTGCTATCTGTATGTTTGTGAAGATCAGTGTAACTGGGGAGAAAACAGAACCTAAGTGTGATTCCTTACTTTGGAAGCGAAAGGCTGTCAAACCAAACATGTTATTTATTATTTCTGACCTTTATACAGGTGTGATGGTATAAAGAAAGACAGCTGTAGTATAAAACCAAACTCCCTGATTAATCTTATAGTCTCGGCATATTGACAATTTTACTTTTTGGCTTTTCTCATAATATAAGAATATCCCACGAGACCTCCCATGCAAGGATGGTGTTGCTCCATTTTTATTTCTATACATATATTCTATCAATTCCAGGTCATCTTATCTATCTATGATTTGCTCTAGTAGCCCACGTACCGTCAGATTGTCCTTGTTCCCCAAAGAAGGCAAAATGGAACAATTGTAAAGAGGTCTTCATGGATATTTTCAGAGCCCCCTGAATGATGAAGAGGAAACAGGGCATGTATGGACAATGAAAGGGGAACGTAATAAAAGAATATAATGCTTATCACCTGAAACTATAGAATGGACTGACGGTTCCAGAAGATACCAAGCATATCCAAAAAAGGATACACTGGGTATGTTAGCAATAAATGTATAACTGAAGAAAGGTTCATGGAGGTTGGTAGTTGATAGCTGAGTAGCCAAATGGTAAAGGATACACTAAGGCAGAACTGGCTGTCTCATATTTTGCATTTGTTTTTTCAGAAAGCAAATGATGTAGCTGATTGTGATTTTGCCACTGTGAGGAGGGAACTACAGCTTAGGATAAGGTCAGAGAGAGCTAATGTAAATGAGTCCCTTTGGGGAGAGGGGGCGGTATAAAAATCGAAATAAAGGTAAAGGTAAAGGTAAAGGAATTCCAAGTCTCCAGGGTTGGATGAATTGCACAACTACTCCTGGTAATCTTTGAGGACTGTGGTTGATGGAACTTAATAGAATAGAATTCATCAAGGAGAAATGTAGGGATCAAATTCAGGTAGGAAAATATAAGGAAAAAATATAGAAATCTGGCTTGTTACAAATATATAGAAAGGGACCTGGATATCTTTGTCAACCATAAGTTAAAAATGAGCCAGCAATTTGATGCAACTGTTAAAAAGTCAAATGTTATATTGGGAAGCATTAACAGTAGAACAGAATCCAAATTGCAGGAAGTAATTGTTCCATTCTACTTTGACTTTAGACCCTATTTAGAGTACTTGACCACAATTTGAAAACACAGTGACAAATAGGAACAAATTCGGACTAGCATTGATTGCACCCTGGCAATTTCTTAGACCATTGAGTCTCTGCTGTTGCTGGAAACTAGGCAGTACTAGCACATGAACATAGTGTGTGAGGAAGTGTAGGAACGTAGAAAGTTATCTAACCACTCATTAGATTCTGTCATCAATAGTAGCCCAAATCTGTCTCTGACCAAAATCTTAGCCAGAGTTCTTTATCATCTGCTTGCTTCTTGATCTTTGGCCTAGGATTGTTTTTAACGCAAAGCCTGTGCTCAAATACCACTTTTCTTGACAGAATTTTACTAACTAGACGTTTGTGAGCTATTTTATGTAAGAGCATGTTACAAAACCTCTATTTCCTAAATTGCTGCTGTTACTTTGAGAGATTCTGCTTTTCTTAAAAGCTGCACTTCCTTTCCTTTACCAAACTCTGCAGGTCTTTACTTAATCTATCAGCTTGTGCTTCCATTTTCCTCTTTTTCTATGGCTAAGTAATTGCTCCCAAGGTACTGATTTTTTTTATAGCTACTCCCTCCCACCTTGCCTGGGAAAGTTCTGCTACTTTTCAATTTGCCAGAAGTCTTGTGGGCTATTTGCTAACTAACTCACCCCGCCCCACCCCTTAGTTTCCTACCCAGTTACAGCAAAAAGAGGAAGCCACTCTCTCATCTAAATGTCAGTAGCCCTCCTGTTTTTTTCTCTTCCTCTGGAAGGCTCATTTGACAGACACCAATTTGTTAAACAGTCATATCTCTGGAAAGCTTGGATTCTCCATTCAAGTTATGCACTTTTCTTCTGTTTCAAAAACCGGCACAGGTTCTTCCAGTGAACACCCAATTTTTCCAAAGACCTCACCACATTGTACCACATTCCACTCTTCTAAGCAGCAGTTAAAATCTGTTGTGACCTGCCAGTGGCCGGTGGAGCTGGCAGCAGATTCGGACAGTGAGGAGGTCGGGGAGGAACATGGGCCAGTCCTGGAGTCTGGGAAAAGCTCTGATGAGGGCTCTGTGTCAGAGGCAGAAAGAGGGCCAGAGCTGTATGCCAGTTATCAGCTGCCTTCAGAGCCAGACATCAGTGAGGCAGAGGAACAGCTGGAGTCTGTTCCCAGTGTGCGCTTGCACAGAGTTGCCAGATGAAGGGAACAGCTAAAGAACAGGAGTCGACATGGGAGTAAGGCCACAAGGATGGCCCCTCCCAGAGGAAATAAAAGAGAAGCAAAAGGGGAGTGGAGTTTGCAGGAGACAATTAGTTTGCTTAATTGGTTTGTGACTCAGAGACTCCTTGCCAAGTTTTGCAGATATCGGCCTGGCAGCTCTCCAAGCCAGATAAGGTCTGTGACTGTAAATCCTCCCTCGAAAGACTTTGCTGGATGTGAATGAGCAGAATTCACAGAAAATTAATAAAAGGGATTTTTGTCAGGACAAGGAGTTTGGTTCATGCTCTTGGGAAGCCTAGGTGAGGACAAAATCTTCCCATGAGCTCCAGGTCTGTATTTAAGCCCTTTGAGTCCACCTCTCACTTTCAAGAAAAGTAAAGCAACCACAGTACAGGATGTATGCACAAAGGTGTAGGTCCTATGACCTCCTTGGTATCTCAATTAAGTTCCAAGGGACAGAGAAATTATGGAAGGAGAACATTTGCGTTGTTGACAGAACACTGAAAAGTGGAGAACACAATTCTGTACACATTTTTCTCAAAATAAGTCTTGAGTGGGACTTGTTGGAGTCTGCATATGAAGGATTACTTTCTAATGTGATAATAAGAGGTTGGGGAAAGATTGGAAATGTGGCTTGTGGCGCCAGAACCATCATGAATCAGAAAATTGCAGCTCATCTTAGGTTTAGGGAATGTTTTGTGGGCTGAGAAAAGCATATTCAGCCAGGGGTGGGGAGAGAGCAACATTGGGTTTTGGAACCGGATGGCAATAGACTGGGCCTGTTTTAGATGGCTATTTCCTGACTTCTAATAACAGCAAGGACATTGTGTTTTGAACCACCTTGTGGTAGAGAGATTACCATTAATTGCTAGAAGAGCAATCTTGTCTCAATATCCTATGACTGATTAGCAGGTATGCAGGAATTTACACTTAGATCTGGTGGCTATCTTATTCAGCAACCATTTGAAGCTATAACTGTACTGAAAAAGTAACTTCAAGGTCAATGCCTGCCTTTATGACCTTTGCGGTGTCACTCAGACCTGTGATTGCCATTATAGTTAGTATGCATTGCCCTCTGTTTCATCTGTTCCTTTTATTTTTCCCCTCTTTGCAGAGAAGACCGATTGGAAAAGAATGGATTAGAAGAGAGGAAGCAGACACACAATGGGAATCCATATCAAAAGGTATGAGGCAGTCCTGAACAGGCTGGGAGCTGTAACTACATTACATGTGTATATTCCCCATTCTGTGCATACTTACTCTCCTGTAATCCCTTCCTCTCCAATATTTGTGCTCTGCACTTTACTTTACTTTATTTCATATTTCTAGACCGCCCCCTCTCCCAAAAGGGACTCGGGGCGGTGTACAAATGTCTACTGCCTTAGTGTTTTTTTTAAAACTGTTTTCTCACCCCAGAGTGGAAAGATTGCATGAGCGGGTGAGGGGGGCAAAGAACCAAGCAGTCTCTGCAGGCCAGTGATGGTGAATCTTTTAGGCACAGAGTGCGCAAACTGGAAGGTGTGCTCACTCCAGGGCACCAGAAGCCTGACAACCAGCTGGCCGGCGTGCGTGCAAGCATTGGAAACCCGGCGACCAGCTGGCTGAGCTAGGGCAATGGCGCACGTGCCCACAGAGAGGGCTCTGTGTGCCACCACTGGCATGAGTGCCATAGGTTCGCCATCACGACTGTAGGCAATCTCTCCTGTGCTTGACCCATTTTTTCCTCTATCACAGAACGGAAACATTGGAGATGAAAAGGAATACAGGTCTATAATGGGGAACACACTCTCTGTTCTCGTACAATGCATCCAGCTCCCAGCCTTGAATTCATTCAGAGTCTAGTGCCGTTGCATTACTTTTGATATATATTCCCCACCAGCTTGTGTGCCTGCCTACTCTCTTATAGTCCCTTCTTCTCCAGTGAATGTAAATACAAACACTAATTCCTTTCTTGCTAATTATCCCAGCACTGGTGTGAGCATTCCAAAGAACAGAAATGAAAAAAGGGAAGTAGAGTCAAGTGATTTCCTGCTTAATGACAGAGCTGATAATATTAATTGTGGTTGCTAAATGAGTGTTACCTGTGTAGCCAGGGTTCAATGAGCCATGTGTAGCCTGTGGTAGGGGATTCATGGGAGGGGAGTGTCAAAAAAAGCTAAGATGGCAGCCCTGGCAATGTAAACAAAACTGTTGCTTTTTATGTATGCTGCATGTGCACCAAACACACATCAAAGGGCGAGGGGTGGGGGAGCTTGTATCATATGTTACAACATCACCTTGACTTTTTTGACCCTTTCCAGATGCCTCTGCCAGTAAATCTAAAGTTTTCCATCTGTGATCACCCTTCTCTTAGCACTCAAAGTATTCTGCAGATATTCACCTTTCTCTTTCTAAAGTTTGTGTTCAATGGAAAGAAAAAAAAAAGATGTGAACAGCTTGGGAAAAACATGGTAAAGTTGTAAATGGAAGATGCCAATGTTTGGATCCCTGTGAAATTTCTGTGAATGAAGCAGTTGGAGTGCAAAATAAAAGTCTCATGTGAAAGTACCATTAGCTAAAAGAGCTGAAAGAAAACAGGAGCAAGAATATATTTTATATGCAAGAAAACATACTAATGACAATGTATGACAATGTATTTATAATTTATTTACACCATGACAACAAAGGCGCCTATAATTAAAGCCCAAGCTACTTCTTTTCCTTCACAGATGTTTTTTTTCTACAGCTTTTCTTCTACATGTGCATTATAATTTGTTAGTGTATTTATAGCAGTCAATTTCCATTGTTTTATTAATCTATTTTAGAGTGATGGCCCTTTAATCTTTTTCAATATTTCATAATCCCTCCTCTTATCAGCACTAACAGGGAAATCACATCTTTCAAATAAGTAATGAATACATTGGGAAGATTAAGAATAAATTTAATCACAAGGCTTTGTTTTCAAGTAGGCTAA